>NW_027491403.1:0-600000 GCF_021521415.1 Bidens hawaiensis | reverse complement strand
TTATCAATATCATTCAAAAATATGATATTTGACCACTTTTGACATTTTGACATACCAGTCAGTCCGTTAAACACAAAACTGCCGGTTTCGTTAAAACAATTATAATTTAAATCTTTAATAAATCATAACTAAATATGTAATTACATATAAATTATGTAAATTTTTGTAAAAATACATTAAAACATGGAGAATTTTATAAAAATATTTCCAGTAATTTTATGATTATTTATTTATTTATAAAAATTCATTTAATAGGTTATAATCATGTAATAAATGGCCCGTTTATATCAAACGACCTCCGAAAAATCCCATAATTTTTACCAATGGCCTCAACGTGACTACATAGCCCCTGCAAAATTTCCAGAACCTAACTCTTTTGACAAAATGCCTTTTTGTGCGTTTTTCGGCTGTTAAAACTCAATTAAACCATGGCTGCACAAACCATACTTAGACATTTCCAATGATTCCCAAACTTTACCAGTGATCTTACCATCCCAAATCAAACTCCAAAACCAAGTTTCATAATTTTTCAATATGTTTTGCTATTTTTCCCAAATAAACGCCCATAAACGGGAATAAATTCGCCAAATATTCTCCGTTTATCGAAAAATTACCAAATTTGAACAGGGACTCATTTATATGATCCCTAATGTCCCTACAAATTTTCACAAGCTAACAACAAGCACGTCACAACCTAATACTAAACAGCCCCTAAACGAGTATTACGGGTTTACCTTGTCGGTTTTTGGTGAATTTTGCTAGCTTAAACGTCTTTCCGGGTCTCGGGTTGCAAACTCAGTATATCTACATATCATATAACATCAAACCAAGCATAAATCATCCATGTAACAGCCTTGATAATTAGGGTTTCGGTTTTGGGTTCAAACCGAACTTTCTAACCGTAAAAACGTTGTATTCATGTTCTAATCCGCGTTTTTGACCAAAAAAATATATGTTCCAGGTTTGTAAACATGTTTAGCATCAACACATAATTTTACTTGATTTTTAGGGTTTTTGGATGGTTAAACATGTTTAAAACTAATTAAAACATGTTTATATATTAATCATATGGATCAAATCTTGCTAAAACTTATTAAAATTGAACTTTACCTTAAGGTTTTTGGAAGAAGCTTGAAAGAACAGGTTGGGAGCTGCTCTGGACTTGAAAGTGTGTAATGTATTGAAATGAATAAGAATGCTTAAGTTATAAGTTTTGTAAAAGAAAAAACATGTGGGGTGCTTGGGCTGTCCGATCGGGATTATTTGGGAGCCCTTAATGGGCTGTTTTGGCCCATTTAACTTTACACACAAGCCCAAACATGAAAAGCCCATTTCAAGTTTAGTTCGGGTTCGGTTTTTCGCAAGAAAATTAATTCGGGTGTGAGAAATAACGTAAAAACGTGTGTTTTTCAGCTTGTTTTTGTAAAATAAGAAAAACGTACTGACTCGTTGTAAAATTCCAAAATATTTTCACGGATGGCTTAGAACATGTCATATAAGTGTTTTATAAATCTTTTTCGGCTTAACGGATGCTACAATGCTTGTTTTGACATTAACGATTGCGTTTAAGCTTATAGCGTATCGATAAACGAAACCTTTTTCGTTTAAAGAGTTTTAAACGTACCGAGGCCTAAATATCAATATGTTAGCCTCTATAACATATATATAACTCGTATATGACCCCTCAATATATATACGGGTCATAATTAGTATCGGTCGGTTACTCGTTTAAGCACTACGAATTAACCGATTTGTCGTTTACTTGTTACGTAAAGAATATAGTGTACCTCGTTTTGTCATGAATGTCACATTGACCTTGAGAAAGTACATACTGACTTTCAGAAAGCCGATCTGTTTACCAAAGCTTTTGACAAAACGCTTTTTCATTTTTTTCTTGGTTTAAACGGATTGAAGACCCTCGCTGATATCCTTAAACAAGGATGACTATCTTATTTTATGTCATTTTTCTTCTAAAATTTATTTTGGTTTTAGAGGGTGAAAATCTAGAAAATACAAAAAGATTGTGTTTTTCGTTTGAATAGATAAAATCCAAAAACATTAAAAATTCCCAAAAATACAAAAAGATTGCTTTCTTTTCTTTAATGTTTTCCTTTAAAATATTTTGAAAAACCAAAAACATTTTTAAAATTTGAAAATCCAAAAAGAATGTATTTTCAGTTTGTACAGAAAAATCCGAAAATCCAAAAAGACTGTGAAGTTTATTTTGTTTATAAGAAAATTGAAAAAGACAAAAATATTGTGTTTTTATAGTATGTATAGAGAAAAACCAAAAAGATTTTTCCATGCGTTCGCTGAAAATTATGTCAATTATCTACACTTGAAGGGCATGTACGTGTATATGTTTGGTACAAACATTTACTTGTAAATGATCAGGTTAGCCATTCACCTGATAATGGAAAATAGTTGGGGCGTTCGGTATGTGTTTTTAGATTATTTTCTCGCTGAAAAATTATGTCGGTTATTTAACTTTGTGAAGCATGCTTGCATGTCTTGGTCCTGTTATTCATTTGTTGAATTGATAGAACAGCCTTTTATTTATAGACTTAAGTTAACTGGAACGATTAAATTTATCTTTATTTTGTTTTTATGCTCCTCAAAATTTTGAGTTTATGAAGCAAAAAGAGAAAATGATAGTACATTGATTATCTTGACTCCAAGTCCAGCAAGAAGTAAGCTTAAAAGACTGTGTGCTTAATTGCATTGGTGCATTGGTAGGTCTTAAAACAACCAAGTAGAGTAAAATATGTGATATAAATATAAAGAAACGCCTAATTGAAAGAAGTGTTAGTCTCTAGAAAAGTCTCGGTGAGGATGGCAGAAGTGTAATAACCTGTCATACTCAAGCCTTATACTTGTTTGATCAACCAAAAATAAAATAAAGCAAATAACAAGCTTTGAGGTTCTGGACACTGTGAGTCTTTATGCGGCTTAATATTTCATTCACTTTTAGAGCAAACCCAAAGTCATTAAACTTGATCACTGCTGTACTTCGTACAAATTTCCAAATTACTGACTTGATCAAAATCCGCTATTAGTCATACATGGTTCCTCCCTTGCGTGCGTCTTAATACCATTAAGAAATGGACCCCAGGGGATACAATGTATGTAAGCCGATAGATGGATTCGTGCATATTCACTCACAGTAACAAAAAATGAATGCATTGCTCATAAATTTCTTTAAAATAAATTTTGATCAACAATATAATGGTTTAAGTCAAGTTGGGATGATATGGAAAAAATCAAATTAAGCTTGAACCGAGATTAGAGGATGATAGTTTCTGATATTCTGTGCTTTAATTGAACCGTTAATCATATCACAAAAACACTTGAAAGTTTTTTATTAGATTTAAGTGGACAACAATACCAATGACCGACTTAACGCCAGTCATAATATCGCTGAAATATAAAACTGTGATGGAATGGCAATTTGGTCAATATGATTCTCTGCTCAAACTCAACAAAAATACAAAAATATGTACTGTTTTTGAAAAACATATATAAAACACAAAAAGATTTTATACTTCGTGTTTCAGATTCTTTTCAAGTAAATACATTCTTTATATATTACAAAATACCAAAAATATTTTTTGTTTTGTTTATACATATTATTTAATAATTTATTTATCGATTTCAAAACGTGAAACAGTTTTTAAAGTATTTAATTATCGGGATAAGAGGTCTCGGTAATTCCTTTAAGTTAAATTTATTCTTTATTTAATTCATTTATTTATTTAAGTTAAAATTAAATAAAAATTTTAATTCGTTAAAAGTTAATTTGTTAAGGATGGATAACGAACTGGGTGATTCTTTAGCGAACTAATTTCTAGTTCGCTCACCTAATTCGCTTCAGCACTCTGTAACGAATCACTTCTACTTCGTTATACATATTTAACGAATAAAAATACAAAACATGTCTTGTTCGCTATTCTGATATAACGAATTGGATTAACGAATTGCCTGATTCGTTACTTCAGAATTCAAAAGAATCGCTTGATTCGTACATAGGCTACATTGGGTAGCGTGTAAGGCCATATAAGACAAAAACACGAACCGTTCTTTCACTATTCATCTTCTTCCTTACACCTAAAGTCACCTTTTTCAAATTTTTTCTCTGATTTTCGACTTTCGAATTTCGATCTTTTACGAATATCTTTGTGTTGCTAAGGTATAGACAATCATATTTATGTCATTTTTGTCAAAAATGGTGTTATTTGAATAGACTAATTATGTATATTTCTGTTTTAAGGGTTTTTCGAGTTCAAAACCCTGATTTATTTATGATATACGGTGTTTATGTAGTTGATGTATAATCATTTGTGATCGGAATGCAATTCTGATACCCTTGGTAGACTTTAATCGAAGTATGATTCTTGTTTGCTGGGTCGATTGAGTGTTTATAGTTTCGGAGTTTTTATACTCTGGTTCACCTAAGTTAGTTCTTGGTCTTGAGCCTCAATCTCAATATCATGTGTTTAGTAATATGTTTCCGAGATCACTACACATAATGTTTCAATTATCCGACGATAGTTATGGATTAATTGAAGGTGGGTTTGTGTTGTTGACTTTTGAGGGTTCATATTAATTTTGACCTTGACTGTGTGAGTCAAAGATCAAGTCTACATTATTGACCATTCGTTAACCTTAGCGAATTGAAACTGCCTCGTGTCCAATTCGTTAAGGAAATACACGAACTAGCTCAGCGAATCACTTTCTCAACGAATCAAATACGGATTCGCCAAATCTGTAACGAACTAGAATTTAGTTCGTTAATATTTATAGTTAATTCGCTAAAGCTAATTCGTTATTGTATTTACTTGATAGCGAACAAGTCCATTCGTTATATTTCTGTAACGAATCAACTTGTAATGTTAACGAATGACATTTCAATATTTATTTAACTAAGTAATGTGACTTAATAAATTATTAAAATAAGATTGATTAAATATGACATATACAATTGAACACACCATCTAGAGATACATAGTTATATATATACATGCTACTTATATCACTACATTACTTATACTCGCTTAACTTCTATTCAGTAAAATGGCTGATCAAGTGAATCAAGATCCACCAATTGCTGATCAAGGACATCAAGAACAACTACCACAAGAACAACCACCTCCAGCACAGCAGGAAGACGTTATTTTATTACCATATGACACAAAGCTCAACATCTGTGCTTATGTTCATCAATATGTTGCTGATATTGTTGAGTTTGGAGCTATGTTGACTTTCTTAAGACGTTCAGTGATACATTATGCAATTACTGCTCGACCTAAAGTTTATCTGAGCATTATTAGGCAGTTTTGGGATACTGCTGAGTATGATGAGGTGGAGAATCACATTCGAGCCACGATAAACCAAACAGTTATTATAATTGATGTGAAAGTGGTTCGCCGTGTGCTTCATTTTAGTGACAATGATGACAACCCAAGTGAATTTGACAAGCAACTGATCAAGGGTTTGTTTACTCGTTTACGCTACGGTGGGGGTATTGATGATTCTATGTTGAACAAGAATGGGTTGTGCCCACCATACAAGTATCTTCTCCATGTGTTGATTCATTGTATGAGTGGTCGTCGTGGTAGGTTTGACCAATGCAGAAGCAGTATACAATCGGCTTTTGTTGCACTTATCCTCAATAAGCCATTTAACTATTCTGAGCTAGTCTTTGATCATCTAAAAGAACAAGTTCAGCAAACGACTCAGAAGAAGAAATTTCTAATGTATCCGCGATTCCAACAACTAATCATTCAAGATTTGATACCCAATTTGGTTATTGATCAAACACTGGTGAATGATGTGCTTTCTATGGAACACATGACGGCCGACACTGTTCGTCGAATGATGATTTACCGTAAGGAGAGACCACAAGACAAGCGCATGATTGGTCATATAATTAATCCGAATTATGTCTGTCCTCCTAATGAACGCTGGATCCATGACGACTCGGATTCTGAGCGTGAAGGGGGAGAAGGTGGGAACAATGATTATGAGAATGATGATGGAGATGATGGTAATGGTGGAGCTGGTAATGCTGCTTTTCAAGAGCAACAGGATGCAGTAAATGCTGCATTAGCTGCCACTATTGCAGCTCAACAAGAAAGAAAGAGAAAAGGGAAGGGTGTGGCAACTAGAGAGCCATCAAAGAAGAGACGTGTATCTGCTGGGGCTGGAGTAATTATTGGTGTGCCTCAGCTTCGTCAACCAACACCTCAACGCCCGGTAGTGTCGTCTACTACTAGCACTCTGATGCTCACTTTAACAACAACAATGGTGTCTCATGAAAGGCTTGGTTTGATTCCACAGATGGCGTTATCTGAAGTACCAAGGCCTATTGCTACATCGTCTACTGTCTCGACAACATCAACCATGAGGCCTCCTCCTCCTCCTCCTCCTTCTTCTGGTGATGTCTCTTTTATGAGAATTACGCATCCTCAAGGTCCAATCCAACCCGTTCATCCATCACTGTACAACATGCCACCGAACCGTCAGACAGATATGTTGTTAAATCTTCTTCATCTGTACAAAAATCAATTGTCTGCCAACCGTCAGAATCAAGAACGTTTATTAGAGAATCAACGACGAATGATGAGTTATACTTCATTCTGTCAAAAAGAGACTAACGAGCTGCGTGCGATTGTTGAGTCTCAGGGGGTGAAGATAAAGGAACAAGAAGATCTAATCTTGCAGTTGACTTGCAAAGAAGATGCTTTAAAGAAACTCAAGAATGATGATCAAGATCCTGACGAGTCTGGTGCAGGAGGTGAGCCTAAACAAACGCACGGCTCATCTTCTGGTACTGGTACAAGTGGCGGTGATGATTCGAGTAAGCAGATTGTTGTATATCACGACTCAACAGCTTCCAAACCAATTGAAATGATTGAAGCCAACACTGTGATATTTGTAGATGGATCGGGGGTGGTTAGAAGTGTGGTGAAAAGGGATGAGATCGAGGTTGGTGAGTTTGTTGATAGGTCTCTGACACGGGAGCAGATTTCTATACTGCTTGGGTTAAATGACGAATAGTTGACCGTGTTAGAGACTGAGCCAGACATCGAGGTGGTGAATGAGGAAGGTATATCGGATGATTCGTCAATTCAAATGAATACGAATTTTATTTATGAAGACGAGGATGTTGAGATGGAGTATGTGACTGCTGAGGAGTATCCTGACTTGTTTTAACACACAAATTTTGATCAAGGTGCTCCGGTGTTTAATGAGAGGATGGTAAAAGAAGCAGAAGATCATCTCGAGAAGATATCTAAGGGTAAACAAGTTGCTGAATTTGTTGATAGAAGATTCGACCCGAAGATTGATCCTTCCTGGGCTAACATTCATAGCTGGTTTGCTCATCAAGACAACAGGATTGGTAATATTATCAATTTACACAAGTATGTCGATAAAGAATCACGAGAAGCCATTGCACGCGCCAAAGCCAATCAAAAGACTACCTTTAAGGCCATGTCAAAAGTACAAGGTGACATCGTTTCTTGGCTTTATGATTCTTAATTAAAGGTATGCATTGTGAAATGGGAGAAGGGCGTCCAGTATTACGAAAGGATGTCTGACCTTCTCTCATTACCGAGATGGGATGTGCGCACTTTGGCATATCGTCCGTTTATTAATCGGGGCGAGAATAAGCAGGCAAGTTGGTTTCATCAACACCTGCTATTTGAAGTGAACCACGGGTTCAAATTTTTCAAACCACAGATTCCAATTCGTAGGCGTCTCAATGAGATTGATCTAAAGACAGGTTGGAAGAAGTTGGTTCTTAAGGTAAAACCGCCGAAGACTATGAAGCGTGTGCCGGTGAAATTGATGAACCAGCACATTAAGGTATCTTTCAACCGCTGGTACTATGACAACAAAACCGACGAGGCCGTCATTGTGGTTGGAAAGGGTTTGAAGACTGAGTTGATTAAGATTATCGACCCAATGTGGTTGGTGAATTTAACCTAGACCGACAATGATGTTCTACACAAGAATCAGATTCTGATAGAGCGCAATGAAGACTGTGACCTGGCTATGCAATTCCAACGCGTTGTGCGTGTTTGTTATGAAAATGGAATTCATAGTTGCAGAGACTGGCAGTCCAAGCGCTTCAAGTAACTTAAAGACAAAGAGCTCAAGACGAGGGGGTGTCTGTTAGTGCATGGTTTTGCGTCTTGAGTCTTTGTAATTATCGTTAAAGTATTTGTTTTATGTTTAATGTAATAAACTATTAAGTTATTCTCTAGTTCGTTATATGTATTGTCTAGTTCACTAAAGTTGTTTAGCGAACTAAGCCTTAAGGTTATTCCCTCCTAATTCGTTAGGGGATGTTAACGAATCAGGGGGTGATTCGTTAGTTTATTTCGTTTAAATGTATGTAACGAAGCGAACTCTAGTTCGTTTGGGGATGTTAACGAACTAGGTTCGTCTTCTATTTATATGTGAACTCTGTTCGCGTTTAATTTAAGTTTTTGGAGATATTTAACGAAACTCTGTCCAAACTCTCTCTCTCTCTCTCGATCTTCATCCTAATATATACAACTACTAATATATACATATTGATAATACATATACATATACAACACTTAATAAAACGTAATTATGAGCTAGATCTATATTAAGGTATTAATCTATTATATACAGATCTGAGATCTGTTATTGTTATTGGATTGATTCACCGGGTTCCAACATTAGTCACACTAAACATAACGTATGTCACAAATATTAGTGACGCTTAATCGGAATGTGACCAAATGTCACTATTTGGTCACGTTTTGTCACAAATGTAAATTTTTTTTGTGATACTGTAGATAAACATATGGTCACATATGGCAATTGTTTGTGTCACTATATAATGGCGCACATTTAGTGACATAACGTAACTGTGAGTAAATGTAATTTACAATGACAATAAACATTTGTTTGTGTGACGTTAAGTTTATGTTTTTTAGTCACACTAATTAATTGTGTTACCGTATGTTAAAGTTTATGGTGACAGTGAAAATTACAGTGTGTCAATAACTAATAGCCATGAAAATGTAAAAAACATGTGACTAGAAGTAACAAATGATTAGCTTCCATTTTCTTATGTGTGACTACAAATTTAAACTAACGAAATAGTTATTGATGTATAAGAAGTTTATGGTCACAGCTCGAATATGGATGTGCGACAAATTATCTATTATGCTCATGGTTAATGGAAAAAAACATGTGACTAGAATTACAATTTGATGACCATCACCTTCACCTCCTCCCAATTACAAACCTAATCCATAAACATCGATTGAAGCTCATTACTCTTTTTCATCACTTTGCTTCTTGCTCCAAACATCATCAACCATCCTGCGATAAAATCTAACGATGGTTTTTAGCATGATTAATTAGAACTGAAACGAGCTGTTAAACATGTTGTTTGTTGTAAAGACAGCTGTTAAGTGCTAAAATGAACAGAAAACTCGGTGAAACGAGTTGTTTAACATGTTGTTTGCTGTTAAAATGAGCTGTTAAGTGTTGAAATGATCAGAAAAATTGCTTAAACGAGCCAACATGAGTGTTCGCACTCGATGGTTGGGTTTCGGTTAAGGTTCATTTCTTAGTTTTTTTTGCTAACGATTACACAGGAGAAAACGTTTTACTTTTTTTTTTTTTACTTTTTTCGTTTTTAACTTATAATTTTTTTTATTAATTTTTTTGAATTTTTTCTAAGATGTTTTTAATTAAGATTAAAAACGCTCAAAAAAATATTCAAAAATAGTAATAAAAAAAATCATAAGTCAAAATATAAATAAAAAATAGAAAAAGTAAAAAAAAAAATAAAACATTTCCTCCGTTGTCCTTGTTCAAAAAATTAAAAAACAACCCGAAACCCGTTCCGACCTTGACCCATTTTAACCCGAACCCATATGACCCGAACCTTTTGACCCTGACCCGTTCCGACCCGAACCATAACAACCCTTATTTTTAATTGACATGTTCAAACCCTGACCCGTTTCGACCCTAACCCGTTCCAACCCATAACCCGTTTCGACCCAACCCAACCCAACCCATTTGCCACCCCTATGTTTAATGTATATCGATGGGTTAGACGAGGTGCACCTCTTAAGACACAATTTAAAAAAAATATTCAAAAATAATAACAAAAAAAATCATAAATCAAAATATAAATAAAAAAAAAAAGTAAAAAAAAAAACTAAAACATTTCCTCCGTTGTTCTTATTAAAAAAACGACCCGAAACCTGTTTTTACCCGTTCTGACCTTGACCCACTTTGACCCGGACCCGTTATGACCTAAACCTTTTGACCATGACCCGTTCCAACCCAAACCATAACAACCCTTTTTTATTTGACATGTTCCGACCCCGACCCGTTTCGACCCAACCCAACCCATTTGCCACCCCTATGTTTAATGTATATCGACGGGTTAGGCGAGTTGTACCTCTTAAGACATAATTTAAAATTATATGCATAATGGGCCATTAGAGATTTCAAGGCCCAATATGGTCCATTTGGACATGTATGACGTGATTTTGTCTATTATGGTCTAATATGACTCCCTATAATACGATATAACCCTTAAATATCTAATGTTACATATCACATGCCATAATAAGCCACAAAGAGATTTCAAGCCATAATATGGACCATTAGAGCGACTATGACATGAAAAAGGCTATAATGGGCCACTAACATCAACAAAGCCCAATAAGACCTATTGATGAAAGTATCACATGTTATCGGCCATTAATATCTAACTATGACTAATGACATTCCTATACAACCTTCTTAGAGCAACTATGATGTGATAAAGGCTATAATGGGCCACAAACACCATTTAAGGTCCAATAAGCCCCATTGATGAAAGTATGACATATTATAGGGCGTTAACCAAACTATGACTCACTAAACTCATATCCAACCCATTTAGAGCAACTATGATATGATAAAGACTACAATGGGTCGCTAACAACAATCAAGGCCAAAGAGGGCCCATTAATGCCTAGTATGACGACCAACTATGACTCACTACACTCATATACAACCTGTTAACGTAACTATGACATGATAGAGACCATACTGGCCATCAACAACAATCAAGGCCCAATATGGCCCATTAATAAAAGTATGACATGTTATTGGGCGTTGACACATGCCTATGCTCACTACACTCATATACAACCCTCTTGTAGCAACGGGGACATGATAGATGCTATAATGACCACTAATACCAATCAAGGCCCATTGATGAATGTATGACATGTTTTGGGGGTTAACATCTAACTATGTCTAATGATAGTCATATACAAACTTCTTAAAGAAACTATGACGTAACCAAGGGACACTAATATCTAACTATGACTAATGATAGGCAAATAAGGCCTATTGACGAAAGTATAGTGTGTTTAAGGCGTTAACACCTAACCATGACTAATGACACTCCTATACAACTCTTTTAGAGCAACCGTGGCATGATAAATGCTATAATGGGACACTAACACCGATCAAGAACTAGTATGACCCACTAATGAATGTATGGTTTACTGGTCGTTAACAATGATTACTACACTCATATATAACTCTTTTAGAGCAACTATAAATATCACTTGTATTTATTTTATATGTTTTTATATTTAAAATACAATTTCTTATATTATTTAAGGTTTAATTAGTTGTTATATATATATATATATATATATATATATTTATATATAGAGAGAGTAAGGTTATAATAAGAAGTAGATTTTTCCTAAAAAGTGTAGAAAGTGTGTTTTCAGCTTCATATCTAATAAAACACACCGCAACTAAAACAAATCACACAATAAACACACTTTCCATATCCACCATCAGATCAATATAACTAAGGCACCAGATTACTTCTTACACTTCTTAGACACACTCCACTTCTTATTTTAACCTCACCCTATATATATATATATATATATATATATATATATATATTTACACTAACAACTCTTTATTTTACTTATTAAAAATAAAAAAAAATTAATTCTATTTAGTTCCTATTAATTTCACTTCCCTTAAAATTTAAAATTAAATTCACCCCCCTATTTTCTTCAAAAAATTTTGAATTACCCTCCCATTCTTAAATCTTATTTGACCACATATTTAACCTACATTTTTTTCTTTCTCTTCATTCCTTCTCCTCTTCCTTCTTCTGCTTCTTCTTCCCTTTACACCCACCATAATCCTTCATCCTTAATTCTCTAACTCAGTCAATTCTAAACCAAATCCTTTGATTCCTGGCTCTAATCTAATTATTTTTGCGCGAGGAATTCACATGTGGTGTCAGTTTCCATCAATTCTATCTCTATTTTTGCCGGATTCGTGTTGAGTGTGAAGAACCCTAAGAACCAAGTTTGGGGATTTTCAATTTTAAGTGTTATTTCTTGTAATTGAAGCTTAGTACATCTTCTTTCATCACTAAAGAGGTATGTATTTCACTTATAATTGAAGCTTAGTGCATCTTCTTTCATTTCTAAAAGGTTAATTGATGAATTAGAAACCTAGAGATGTCATAAATATGTTAGGGTTTGAGTTTTGATGACAACAATTTGCTGACAGATTCATTTTTGTTTATTTATTGGTATGTAACTTGATGTTAAACAATGATTGTCGAATGATTGTTGATTCTAGGATATAGTACTATGAGTCTAGTATCCATAAAGGTAAAGTTTGTAATTTTTGGACGAGTTTTGAATAGTTATATGAGTTTACAAAAACACTGGCCAAAGCTGATTCAGGGAGTTGGTTCCAGTTCTGAAAATTAGTATTATGACAAAACTCCCTAATGACAAAACCAAATGGGTTGGTTCCAGTTCTAAAAATTAGTATTATGAGTTTTGAAGACAAACCAATTGGTCTTGCACAATTTGGATTAATGAGATGATAGAACCATTAAATAAGTGTTTGTTGTGCAATCTGCTGAACTGTTGGTACATATCTGTAATGGTTGATATATTATGAGTTTTAAATGCATGGGAAAAATATAATAAAAATTGTTTGAAAAACTTAATTCATATATTCTACTGTGGTAAATTTTGTAGAATTTATACTTAATCTTTTCTTAGTGAATAAAATCAGTTTGTACATGCTATAATCTATCTCGTGAACTAAGTGATCATAAGTTAAGTTATATGATGAATGCTTGGTTGATTTTCCATGATACGGTGTGTGGATACATGATAGGACTTTTTAGTACAGTTGACAATGATTATTATCACCAACGAGTCGTCTGTTCAAGTTTGTGTTTGTGTATAAATTATGTCTAATGTGATTGTGCGTGATAATCGTTGTGCTATGCGTGGACGTACCACGGTACCTAGGAAGGGTGAAAACCATCATGGTGGGGCATCACTTGCTGGATCATATGAGGATGGTGTTGGTAGTGGCGATGTAGATGGTCTACAAATGTATACTTATGGGAGACACATCATCTATCGTGCCTCGGGATACCTATGGGAAGTATGTTTTTAGTTTTAACATTTTCATTATTTATGTTACAAATATACATACTTGGTTATTTCAATATTATAGGTTTGCGAGTCATGAGATTCATAGAAATATCATAAAAATACTAATCGAGGATTATGATGAACCTTGGGCTACATTCGGAATGGTTCTAAAGAATTTGATTGATCGTATGTTTGCTAATTTTCGGGTAATATATTAGTTAATTATTTTATATCTGCTTGGTTTGGTTTGGTTCGGTTTAAAAGTTATACCGTTTGGTTTTGGTTTACATAAATCAAAAACCGTTACCAACGGTTTTGTTTATGGTTTGACGAAAAACCGCGAAAACTGGACCGTGAACACCCCTACTTGGCTTTGAGGTTTCGCCTCACATTAACCCATTCCTAGTTATGATGCTAATATTTTAACAATTTTAGGTTCAAAAAGTTAGAGCCTATTTGGAAAAAGAACAAGAAAATGAAAGGAAGTCAAGAAACGAGTTGGAAGAACGAGTGCAACGAATGGAACAAATGGAAAAAGAACTTAAGTAAAATGAAGAAAGGACGTAAAAACAATTTGACAAGTTTATGAGAAAGTTTGAGGTAGGTAGATTAGGATGCATATTTGTAATTATTCCCGTTTAAAAATTTATATATATGTAGAAGAATTTCATTTTATTTTAATGATATTTTTGTATCGTTTCATTTATATATTCTCCATTATTAAACTTATTTTGCAAATGTCACTAATGTGAATTGCAATTAAATTCATGTGATTATAATTCATTTTTGGTCACATTTTAAATTATCATATGTCAATAAAAGGTTACATTTGGGTGATTATAAACTATACATAGTCACACTTTACTAAATAATTTGTGTCTAACATATATATATATATATGGTCACATTCACTAAAGATAGTGTCACTACAAGTGTCACAAAAAGGTATATATTGGTAATTTTGTGTTAACAATTTTGTGATAACTGACTACATATAATCACTGCCTACATAAATATTTGTGTCTACATCCCATAAACAGTCACAGTCTTTAGAAAAGGTTGTGACTACAAGTATGCTATAGGGTCGCGTAACTACGTAATATATGTCACTAAAGGGAAATGTAACAACAAATATTCAAAGATAGTATCACTGAAGGATACACAACAGTGACACTTAAAATAAGAGATGTCACTAGAAGGTATGTAATAGTCACAACTTAGATTAACAATTGTGTGATAACTAACTACATATAGTCACACTGTTCAAAAATTATTTGTCACTAAAATACATAAAACTCACATTTATTTAATAATAGTGTGACAACAAGTGTGTTAGGGCCATGTAACTACGTAATATATGTCATTAAATGGAAATGTAACAAGAAATTTTCAAAGTTAGTATGACTAAAGGATACACTTGATGTGCAAATATATATATATATATATATATATATATATATATATATATATATATATATATATATAAAACACGAATCGCAAGTAAGCTTTAAAAACCAAACAACCTATTCTAGTTCATACAAACGGCAAGTGTACGGTCGCGTATAGCAAAGAAAAGGAAAGTCCGGATATCGAACTCGAAGACACGTGAGAACGGCTCAGATTACAAATCCTTATCCAAGTTCTACCTAATAGTATTTATTTGATTTTATTATTTTTTTTATTTTAATTAATTTAAAACTAACTTACTTAACTTAACGGAACTAACAATAAAACTTAACGAGGTTTTAACGAATATGGAGAAACGACTACCTAGGAAAGAATCCTACTGACAGTTCAACGGCTAATGGAATTAACTAATCACATGACACTGGGGTCTTAAAATAATCAACTAAGGCCCATTAAAGTTCGCTAGATCACCTCCCGGTCTCACTAACTAACCCTCATAAATCTAAGAAGATTGAATAAATGCACCGGGAAAAAGATTACTAAGGTACCCTAATGTCGCATCTCCTCTCGGACTCAAATTATTATATATATAAAATCTGCTAAAAAGGACTATCAAAGTTAGTTGAGCCTACCGATACATCCCAAATCAGATATACAAACCATCTCTTTTATTATTATTATTATTATTATTATTATTATTATTATTATTATTATTATTATATTTTTCAAAAGTTCCGAGATTTTTGTTAACACAATGGTAGTAATATCATTTCCTTCTTAACTTAGAAGAAAAACCATTTTCAAGGGAAGAGTTTTTTTTCTTTAAAACTTTTTTTTCTTTTTTTCTTTTTTTTTTAAACTCAGTCGCCCCAGCCACTTTCAGTTTTTGGGTCAATGGCTATCCCGTATGTCTACAGGTAGATAACAGGACCAAACATATACAAGTAAATGTCCCTCGAACTTAAGTAGCCGACATATATAATTCTCAGCGAAAGAACAAAACATTTTTTTTTAATTTTTTTCTACCACTAAGTAAAATAAAGTCTCATCCCCACACTTAGAACGAAATCGTACTCGATGAGAATAAGGAAAAGAAATAAAATAAAAATAAAACTTAAAGTTTCCAAGAATAAAACAGAGAACGGGTTTCTCCCCTGGTTTATATGCAGAATCTTCACAAGCTGTGTATCAATCGAACGACCGTAAAACATTTCATTCGCGGCCGCAACCTCGGGAGAACCAGTTCCAAAACGCCATCAGAGCTACCATGCGCACAATAATACCTGCAATAAATCCAACTCGCTCGCATGTAGTGGCGTATAAAACAGAAAACAAAAACATAAGAAATAAACATATTTTTGTGTTTTTGTATTTTTTTTATTTTCTTTTATTTTTTAATTTTTTAATTTTTTTTATAATAACAAAATAAATAAAACAGATACTAATAAAAATCATAATACACACTCTACAACTCGGGCCATCTCCCGTGTGATGCATCCAACACGTCTACGCCTCGGTGAGCGAGTCAAAGTAGAACACCTCGACTGTCTGATCAGCTACTGGCTCGCCTATGTAGTGCTTCTGACCGTTCACCTTAAACTTCCCGCTTTCGTCTTCAATCTCAATTGTGCCATACGGGAATATCTCAGTAACGGTGAACGGGCCTGACCATCAGGAATTCAGCTTTCCCAGAAATAACCGTAATCAGGGGCTTTTTTATATATTTTTTTTATTTTTTTTATTTTTTTATAATAACAGAATAAATAAAACAGATACTAATGAAAATCATAATACACACTCTACAACTCGGGCCATCTCCCGAGTGATACATCCAACACGTCTACGCCTCGAAGAGCGAGTCAAGGTAGAACACCTCGATAGTCTGATCAGCTACTGGCTCGCCTATGTAGTGCTTCAACCTCTGATCGTTCACCTTAAACTTCCCACTTTCGTCTTCAATCCCAATTGTACCATACAAGAATACCTCAGTAATGGTGGACGGGCCTGACCATCGGGAATTCAGCTTTCCCAGAAATAACCGTAATTGGGAATTATATAGCAAAACCCGACTCCCACACTAGAACTGTTTATCACCTCTCAACTTTCTATCATGCAGCTATTTAGTCTTTAGCTTATAATTGTATGAGTGTGCATATTCATTATCCCGCAGCTCCTCTAACTCATGCAACTGATGGAAACGATTCTCTCCTGCGGATAAAAGATCGAGGTTAACTGTTTGAAGTGCCAAGAAGCACGGTGCTCCAACTCACAGGCGGATGGCAAGATTTCCAATAAATCATCTGAAACGGTATGGAACCGGTCGGAGTTTCCACCTGTCCACTAGTCTGTGGCTGGTAGGCGGTCGCAATCCGATGGGTGACCCCATAGCGTTGCAACGCCTTCTCTATCTGCGCGTTGCAGAAGTGAGTACCTCGATCGCTGATTAGGGATTTTGGTACACCAAACCGAGAAAATGGATTTTTCAAAAATCTCACTACAACTAGGGCGTCGTTAGTGGGCAAGGCTCTGGCCTCGACCCACTTGGAAACGTAATCAACTGCCACAAGTATGTACTTGTTCCCTCTAGAAGACGGGAACGAGCCCATAAAATCAATACCCCAAATGTAAAAAACCTCGCAAACTTGAATAGAATTTTGGGGCATCTCATTTCGGGATGAGATGTTATCGACACGCTCGCATCGGTCACAGCTTTTTACGAACGCCTGAGAATCTTTGAAAATCGAAGGCCAATAAAATCCAGAATCGAAGACCTTCTTAGCAGTAAGAACAGCACCATGGTGACCTCCTGTCGGTCCTTCATGATAGTGGCTCAAAATCCGCCACCCTTCTTCAACATACACACATCTCCTCACAAGTTGATCAGCACCTATACGAAAAAGAAACGGGTCATCCCAGATGTAGAACTTTACGTCAGCAAAGAATTTTTTCTTTTTTTGGTGATACATCCTCCTAGGGAGGGAACCATCGACAAGAAAGTTCGCGATATCGGCAAACCACGGGTAGTCGTCATCCTGGGCTCTGAAAAACATGAGATTCTCTATTGGGAAATGGTCATTGATGTTGACCCCAACATCTCCAATCTCGGCTCTCTCAAGACGTGACAAGTGATTGGCCGCTACATTCTCGGACCCCTTTTATCACGGATTTCGATATCAAACTCCTGAAGCAGCAGGATCGATCGGATGAGACGAGGCTTAGCGTCCTGCTTGCTAAAAAGATAACTAATGGCAGCATGATCCATGTAGACGACTGTTTTGGATAGAACAAGATATGACCTAAACTTACCAAATGCAAACACCACAGCTAACAACTCTTTCTCGGTGGTGGTGTAATTCTCCTGAGCACTATTTAGGGTTCGACTAGCATAGTAGATCGGGTGAAAGTGCTTCTCCTTCTGTTGTCCAAGCACCGCTCCAACGGCATAGTCGCTCGCGTCACACATCAATTCGAATGGCATAGACCAGTCGGGAGTAATCATGATTGGGGCGTTAACGAGTTTGTCTTTTAGAAGACCAAATGCCTCGATACACTATTCAGTGAATACAAATGGAGCGTCTTTCTCTAGTAGCTTGGTCATTGGTCTCGCAAGTTTCAAGAAATCTTTAATGAACGAGCGATAAAAACCTGCATGACCTAAGAAGCTACGGATGGATCTTACAGAAACGGGTGGGGGGAGATTAGAATTTGTTTCAATTTTAGATCGATTGACCTCGATCCCCGCACTCGAGATCCTATGTCCTAGAATGATGCCCTCTCGTACCATGAAGTGACACAGGTTGGTATCGACGCAACGAGCGATCATCCTATCAAGGTTGGAGAGACAATGAACGAAAGAATTCCCGAAGACAAAAAAATCTTCCATGAAGACCTCCACGGAATCCTCGATCATGTTGTGAAAGATCGCCACCATACATCGCTGGAAAGTAGCTGGAGCGTTACAGAGTCCAAAGGGCATGCATTTATAGGCAAACGTGTCGTTGGGGCAGGTGAATATGGTTTTCTCCTGATCATCGGGAGAGATTGGGATTTGGAAATTCCCGGAGAAACCATCCATAAAACAATATTACTACTGACCCACCAAACGCTCAAGTATCTGATCAATGAAGGGTAGAGGAAAGTGATCTTTCCTAGTGGCGTCGTTCACTCTGCCCAATGAAGACTCTCCAACCGATCACGGTCCTAGTGGGAATAAGCTCATTCCGTTCATTGGTGACGACAATCATGCCACCCTTTTTCGGAACCACTTGGACCGGCATCACCCAGGCGCTATCGGAGATGGGAAAATTGATTCCCGTATAAAGGAGTTTAATGATTTCTTTCTTAACGACCTCTAGCATTTTCGGATTAAGCCTTCGTTGAGGCTGAACGACGGATTTGAAATTATCTTCCATGAGGATCTTATGAGTGCAGAACAAGGGATTAATCCTTTTATGTGGATAATCTTCCATATTATCATCTTCTTATGCGCTTTCAGCACCTTTAACAACTTCAACTTCTCGACCTCCGTCAAGGCAGACGCGATGATCATGGGTAGCTTCCTATCTTCATCCAGAAATGAATACTCCAAATGATCGGGTAGATCCTTAAGTTCTAAGGAAGGAGGAGGGATCTCAACGAAAGGTCAATCTCTCGGATCATCTCGCACGATCTCAACAACTGACTCTGAATCTAGGGTTGGTGACACGGTGTCATCCATCAATGGTTGAGCGGTCATGGCAACCATCTCGACCTCTGAAATCTCCATATCGAGAATCTGTGGGTCAAGGTAGGTCCTCCACAGATGTCAGTGAAAAACTCCCACACATGCGATACGATGGTTTCAACGAAATACAAGGAGTCGTCCGCCGACTTGGGGTGCTTAAGTGGCTGTCTTACGTCAAAGGTGACGTTATCATCCCCAACTTTCAGAATCAATTTGCCCTCACGGACGTCGATCAACGCCTGTGCGATGGGAAGGAATGGTCGGCCAAAAATGAGTGGGACACTATCATCCTCATTCATATCCAGAATGACAAAGTCCACCGGGAAGATGAACTTGTCGATACGAACAAGCATGTTCTCGACCACCCCTCGCTGGTATTTCACGGAACGATCAGCAAGTTGGATACTCATTCGGGCTGGCCTTGGTTTGCCAAGACCCAACTTACTGAACATAGAATATGGCATGAGATTAATGCTGGCCCCAAGGTCGGCCAAAGCATGTCGAACCGTATCGTCATCTAAGATGCAGGGAATTGCGAAACTCCCAGGATCGACCATATTTTCAGGCAACTTGCTCTGCAACACTGCAGAGCACCCAACACTTAACGGAATAGAAGAGACCTCATCTAGCTTCTCCTTATTGGAAAAAATTCCTTGAGAAATATGGCATATTTTGGAATCTGAGTGAGTGCCTCAAGGAATGGAATGTTCAGGTGAAGCTTCTTGAGATGTTCGAGGAACTTGGAATTTTTCTCCTCGTCTCTATCTGATCGGAGTCTCCCAGGATAAGGCAATTTGGGTTTGTAGACTCTCAAAGGTGGGTTTGATGATGATGAAGGTATATCGGCCAGCTTCGTACTCGATGGAATAGTCTGCTGGTGTGCCTCGGACGGAGGAGGCTCCATCTGGATCTCCTCGTCCACCTGCTCCTCTTCATCGACCGCGGGTGTGACAACTCTCGAAGGATTAGCCCCTCTTTCTCTTCTTGCAACGCTTCTAGTAGTCATTGCTTTGGCGAACTGTAAGGCTCTGTTCCCGGTGCCCTACATTGGACGTTGGATTTACTCATAAACAAAGTTCTAAACATCATAATTAAATAAAACTTTCGCGGAATATTAAAACTTCAATCATTCGTTACAAAACATTTAATCTTTTCTTTAAAACCATAACATAAAACATCATAAAACATCATTTCTTCCATCTTCAGATGTCAGCCGTTCAATCCATGCCATGTGCCATCTTCATGCTAGCTCTTTAGTCTTATCACCTGCGTGCATACTAAAGGTCAGCTACGCTGATTGAGTTCTAGTTAATCAGGCAACATACAATATATACACATATCATACAAACATATATATCCGAAGATACATATTCTTACCTATCCAGTTACCCTACTATCATACGTACATACATACCTACTATCACTTATCTCAGTCTACCAAGAGTATGTTCATAGTCCGCCGTCAATACCTATACTCAAGGTCGTGAACACGTAAAAGGTCCGTAGTCCTTACCTATGTTCACCATATATGGTACATGCAAGGTCCGCAGTCCTTCCCTATACCATCCTACAATAACAACACGTACAAGGTTCGCAATCCTTCCCTATGTTGTGATGTGTGTCTAATGATGCTCTTTCTAAGTAACTCACAACTAAGCTCTAAATTTATTAAAGAAGACTCCTAAAGAAACCACACAAAACCGGCAAGTGTACCGATCACTAATAGTATAGACCTAAGGAAGTCCGAGTATTGAACACAAGGACACGTGAACACGTTTTTAATACTTAACCCTAACCAAGACTCACCTAAGAATATTTAAATGATTTTTAATAATTAACAACTTGACCTAACTTACTTTATCTATATTAATTAACTAAACTTAACTTAACTTAACTAAACACTTAATTAACTTAAAGACTTAAATGCAATTCGAGAAAACGTCTACCTAGGTAAGAATCCTATTGAAGGTATAATAAGCTAATGGATTGAGGAATCTCATGACAACGGTATCTAAGGATGACACAACTAAGTTTAACTCAAGAAAGCTAGATCACCTCTCGGTCTCACTAACAAACCCTAAATTACACTCATTTGATTTTAAGAACAAACCGGGGAATGAATTGCTAAAGTGTTCTAATGTCGACTCTCCTCTCGGTCTCACCGACACACGGCCCTAATGGAAACGAATACTACGCAACCAAGGATAGAGGAACTGTTTGGTTTAACTTAAACTAGGTCAACTAATCGATCACAAACCCAAACCCGACAAGAACCGAACCCGCTCTCGCGCGAACCTACTCCAAACAAGTAAAAGCTATGAGACGACCCTACTTCCTATCACCTCTCGGTCTCAAAGAAGGTTCCGACCCGCTGAATCTAATTAATTAACATACCCACTTAAACCCTGCGGTTGTACTTCCCACAAACAATCTCTAAACAAAAAGTAAAGAGTTCAAACAAGCTAAAATCAACCAAAACTGATTCAATAAATCAAAGCAAGAGGTATATGAGTATAAATAATCAAATCACAGCCAATAAACACAACCTAAATCAATATTAAACCAAAATTTTCATTAACAAATCAAGCCATGATGATCAACAATCCATATTACTTACTAAAACCTAACAATATTCATCTAACCTACATAGAACCAACTAGTTTAGCCTAACATATTATTTGGACAGCAGCTAATACTTAAGTTAAACATCATATAACTCTATCAAAACATAATTAAACTCATTCAATGATCAAGATCAATCAAACACAAGTCAAACTTCAATTTAATTGCAAAACTATTCAAGTAAAAGACCAAATTAACTAGTTATAAGTCTTGAACAAGAACACAAAGTTTATGGAGTTTTACTCAAGTATATGGTTGAGTTTATTGATGAATAAGGACCCTAGCTACTGTACCAAGTCTTCCTTGAAATTCTTCTTCCTTTCCTAGCTGCCACCTAGCCCTCACAAAAGATTTTCTTCCTTGGTTTGCTGCTGAAACTTTCGATTGGCCTGATGTGTAGGAGTTAGGGTTTTTATTTTTTTTAATTATCATAATATATTAAGCATTAAAGGCTTGGATCTTGTGGGCTTGGGTCGGGCCTTAAGTCGTAGTTTTCAATCTTGATCAAAAAGTCCCCTAGAGTCTTCAAACTTTACCTTTTTCTTCATTAAAACACATAACCTACAATTAATATTCAATCTTTGTAAGATCATGCAAAAATCATCCATAACTCACATTAATAATACTATTAAGCAATTAAAACATGATAAAAAGATACGGAAAGTAAGTATGTTTTACAACACATCAAACATCCCCACACTTAAGACTTTTTCGTCCCTGACAAGAAATCTACACAGGATCATAACCAAGTTGTAAGTCCCCCCGGGGCGTCGCTGATCGATACGAGATCCGCACGAGGTCTAGGAGTGCGGAATCCTCCTAGACTCGTTTATTGGTGTAAAGATGAAGAACACAAACACGTACACGAACAAATACACGAACAAATACAAGAACGGGATAATCAAATCTGCAGATTCTTATATAATAATCAAAACACTTACATACCAAACATGAAAACAAATGACACGGCCGACCCGAGGTGAGCTCTACCTCGGGCCGTCCCACACGGCTCACTCTCTCGGTTTCTCTCTAGCTAATTAAACTTATCACTCAATACTCTAATTTCTGGATTCTTAACCTAAACAAGACACACGTATATATATATATAAATTTCAGTAGGCGTCAGTAGGCGAAGTTGTTCATAACTTCGCCTATGGCGAAGTTGTGATAACTTCGCCTAAGGTGAAGTTGTCCTAACTTCGCTGTTGGCGAAGTTGTTCTAACTTCGCCTAAGGCGAAGTTGTTCTAACTTCACCTATGGTGTCTCCGCTGGTCTGAATTGCATAGCGACGGTCACAAAATGCACCAACAGTCTCCCCTTTGACCGTTGCTCTCAATTCTAACAAACACAAAAGATCATCTGTTACAAAACATGCACCAACAGACTCCCTCTTAACTGATGATCTTCTGTTCGCTCATCAACCAGCCGTGTCTGAAACTGTCCTGTCGCTTCACAAATCTACCAATCACACAGCGTCTTCCATATCAGATCTCCCCTTCAGTGTAAGCTTCTCCGACTATAACGATTGAGGTCTTTGAAATGCATGCATCCTCGTGCCAATTTATCATCTCAACCAATCACGTGAGTCCATCTGACTTCACCAACACGTGAGGTTGGGCTTCCTCCACAACTTCACCAACTCGTCGGCATACGATAAGGTTTAATCTTCAACTACTCAACATCAAGTGATCAATTTCATCACAAAACCACCTTGACAGAATCTAACACATGACCATTAATTAATCCGAAGCATCTTCAATCACCAGGGATAACGATCAAGAACATAAACACTTTAATTCCCGATTAAATCCTACTTGTTCCAGAATTTTCACTCTAATAAATGAGCATCACGTTTCAGGATCCAATTCTCGAACGCCTTGAAAATAACATAAATAATATGCTCTGACCGCAATCCAGTAATGACGAAAACCTTCAGTTCAATTTGACTTTCTTCAGTTGGTCAACCTCGAACAACAACAATTTCATTGCCCACAAACACACAAATATGTGTCAATATCCAGTTTCAATCAATATCCCATTCTCAAACTCAACTCCATATCCAGAGTTGACACGTATTTGTTCACACGTAAGACCAAGAGATAACAAGTTTCACTCGTTGACGGAACAACGTCTTCGGTCTCACAATAATCGTGTACACCTGGCCATACAGACAAAAACTCCAAATACTCTTTTTTTTTTTTTTTTTTTTAACTTCGCCGAGAAGTCAACTTCGCCTAAAGTCAACTTCGCATATTCATAACTTCGCCTGGCTATAACTTCGCCTGTCCATAACTTCGCCAGACCTTATATCTTCGCTGAAACCCTACGAACAGTGACGGCAACTTCGCCTGATGAACAATAACTTCGCCTGCGGCGCTGTTCGGCCAGAAACGCACAGAAACGTGCCAGAAACACCAAAACGCAGATCTCGAACCATAGCATAAGAGCCTAAGGCTCTGATACCACATGTAGGTCCCCCCGGGGGCGTCGCCGATCGATACGAGATCCGCACGAGGTCTAGGAGTGCGGAATCCTCCTAGACTTTTTGCATTTGCTCGATTGTGTGGTTCAGGATATTCACGCGGGTGTAGAAATCATCCCGTTTCGACTATTCGCGGGACGTGTTTTCTGTGTTTTTGATCATTCTTACCTCCTACCATCGTGTTCAAGCCTTTACACCGTCAAAAACCTCGTTAAAATCCGATTTACAGATCTGCAAATCTTCCGTGTTCATCAGGCGAAGTTGCCGTCACTGTGCGTAGGGTTTCGGCGAAGATATAAGGTTAAGCGAAGTTATCCACAACTTCGCCTACCTTCTCAAGTTCGCCTAACTCAAGCGAAGTTCTCTACAACTTCGCCTACCTCTTAAGTTCGCTTACCTCAAGCGAAGTTAAGAATCAGCGAAGTTAATCAGCAGTGTTATCAGCGAAGTTCTTCAGCGAAGTTCTCTACAACTTCGCCTACTTCAAGCGAAGTTACCCGACCCTGCTTCAACTTCCATCTTCACTAACTCAGAGATGTTGATCGACGACATCTTTCCCAAAAAGTAAGAAACCTGAAAAATTAAGAAATTTTTTTTTTATTAAAGTACTGTAGGCGAAGTTACCCGTAACTTCGCCTACAGTACTTTAATAAAAAAAAAATTTCTTAATTTTTCAGGTTTCTTACTTTTCGGGAAAGATGTCGTCGATCAACATCTCTGAGTTAGTGAAGATGGAAGTTGAAGCAGGGTCAGCTACCAAGGCCCCAAGATTGCTGAAGGGAACCGATTTCGTTGCATGGAAGGATCGGTTCATACAATACGTCAAATACCAGGATGCGACGATGTGGGTATGCATCCAGGATGGTTATATTCCACCAGTTATGGAGTATGAAGGTCGTGATCAAATTAAAAAGTATAGTAAAATGGAAGAAGAAGAGAAAAAGATGTATGAGGCCGAGAGCAAGGCTCATGCTGCTATTACTATGGCTCTTCCTCAAGAGATCCTTCATACGTTCAGAAAGTATACGTCAGCAAGAGAGCTTTGGGAAGCTCTTGAGAACAGATTTGAAGAGAATGTAGGAATCCGTGCTTCAAAGATAAAATTGCTCAAAACCCAGTTCTCAGTCTTCAAGTATTTGAAGAATGAATCCTTAGATGATATTATCACTCGATATTACCATCTGATGACTGAATTGAGCAACTATTCAATTTCCTACCGAGAAGAAGAAATAGTTGAGAAGCTTCTAGATGCTCTCCCACCAAAATGGGAGATGTACACTGTGCTGATGAGGGAAGACAAGGACTTTCCCACATATGATCTTGAAACGGCAGTCAACAAGCTCAGAACCTTTGAGCTTAACATGGTCAGAAAAGAGACACCTATGGATCAGGTTTGTTGGCTCAGCCCGGGACCGAGACGATCCGAGCAGGTTCGGGACGGAAGGTTTCAACCACAGATCAAAGATAAAAACAAACACTTTATTGATAAACGCGAACGGTTACATGCTTGTTTAAACAGAGAAATCACGATCTATGGCAGGGGGAGGTCGAGCATGGCCTCCCCCCTCATCCGGACAGCACCTGGGCTCCGGGCACGCAAAAAACCTTTAAAACCTTACCTGTTCACGACTGAAAGCTGGTATTTATACCCGCTGCCATTCGGTCAGGACTCATTCGATCGAATGAGTCCTATTCGATCGAATGGCAGACTCATTCGATCGAATCAGAAACTGGTTCGATCGAATGAGTATCCATTTGAAAATGCTCTTTCAAATGGATCACTTTCGGCGTGAACCACTACCTAGGTGTACAGCATACAACATAAACATTCTAAACTATTCGCCAAGCGACGGCCACAAAATGTGCACCAACAAGGTTCAAGATCCAGGTATGTATGGAGCTAAAGTCAACACTAGCTTAGGATCGAAGACTGAATCTGCTGCCTACTACACAAAGGGAGAGTCGGGCCCCAACTCATCACATGAGGGGCATGTGTCAGTTAACACAAATGGGGATGTTTGCTATGTAGCAGCTGGATCGAATGGTTCTCAACCCCAGGTAAGCAAGAGTAGTTGCTCTCCAAGTTCTCCCAGCAACAACTACTCCAAGATGCCTATGAGTGTCAAGTCTGCTGAAGAGCAGTTTGGTCTCTATGCTTCTTTCATTGCTTCCTATGAGAACTACATTCAAGGGAAGATTGTTGATCCAGCTATGTTGGATGAAGATTACGATCAGATTGATGCTGACGATATGGAAGAAATGGATTTACAATGGCAAATGGCCATGATCGTGAGAAGAGTAAAAAGGTTTATGAGAAAGACGGGAAGGAAGTTTGTCGGTGGAAAGTCGGGGTTTGATAAGGCAAAGGTGAGATGCTACAACTGTCAGCAAAACGGTCACTTTGCTAAGGAATGCAGGAATGAGCGTGTAGAACGAAGTCAGGGCAGGTCTACACAGCAAAGTGGTGTTTCTAAAGATTATAGTGCGATGATGTCCAGAGAAGATGGTGAATACAACTGGAACCTGCTGTCTAAAGAAAATTTTGAGCAGGCAAATTTGGCGAAGGTTGAAACTGAAGAAAGTGAGAAGGTTACCGGAGAAGAAAAAGCTTTCATGGCAGATGTTAAAGATCAGCTCTCCGAGGTATGTTCTAAACCAACTTGTTCAAAATGTGAGAACTTGTCTGAGCAACTAGCAACCATAACTGATCAGTATGTTAGTTTGGATGCTGAGTTTAAAACTTTAAAAGAAGATCATCACTTTATTAAATCAAGAGAAAATAATTATAAAATTAAAATAAAAGCTTGTGAAAAAGATGTTAAAAGTCTAAAAACAAAACTTGCTGAAAAAATTGAAGTGATTGATTTAAGCTATGAAGTTTTGGAAGAAAAGACCAAACTAATTGCTGAGAGAGAAAAACAGATTGCTGACCACCAGGTGAAAGTGGTGGAACTGAATCGAAAACTGGAGCAGTTCAGAAATTCCTCTGCTATTCTTGATCACCTTGTTAGTGATCAAGGTTCCTCTGTCAAGAGGGGAGGAATCGGTTATCATGAGGTTCCACCACCGTACAATCACAATTACACTTTTAACCCTAGTGTTCAGAAATCTGTTGACTTTGAGGTTGCTCAAACAGTGCCAATTAAAGTAACTGTTAAAGAACCAAATGTTAGTAGAGGCGAAACAAGTTCGCCTGTTTCAAGTGTTAAAATTTCTGATCAAAGTTCAGTCTCGTCAGATTCGGATAAGTCATCCGAGTCTGGTAAGGCAAATGAGGAGGTGGTATTACCCAATGGTGGAGAGAAAGATAAGACGAATAAAGAGAGTACTCCACTAAACCCGTACGTCCCACCATATGTGAGACGAACAGGCGGTATTAAAGCCTCGACATCTAAAACACCGGTTGATAAAAAAGTTGAGCATAGGTGTTGTTTTAGATGTAATCAATTAGGACATCTTGTTGCAAATTGCCCTCTGAAGCAACGATTCAGAGGTGTAAGGCCTACTAAAGCTGAGAATAAACCTAATAGTAATTATCATGCTGCTAAAAATGAAAACCACTTAAAATTCAAAAATGTGACTAATTCAGGTTTTCATAGAAACAAATCTCAGTTTTACACTGCTAATGACCAAACCACAAGTTATAATTCTTTCAATTCACAAAGGTTTGGTAGGCCTCACAATCAATCTTCAAGGAGGTTTCCTAATAGGACTTACAGGAATTATCGAGATACTAACTTTGGAAAGCCAAAGTTTGGGATGTATAGATCCAAGACCAATTGGTCTTGGGTCCCTAAATTCTAATCTTTTGCTTTATTGTGCAGGTACAGTTGAACAGGGCTGCCAACAATCTTTGGGTTGTAGATAGCGGCTGTTCCCGGCACATGACGGGTAACAAATACTTGTTACACGATTTGAAACCTGTTCAAGGAGGGAGAGTGAGCTTTGCCGGTGAAAGTGGTGGCAAGATTACTGGAATGGGAACGGTGTCAAACGGAAAGATGACTTTGGAGAAGGTTAACTTTGTAGAAGAATTGAAGCACAATCTGCTGAGTGTGTCGCAGATCTGTGATAAGGAGTACACCGTTCATTTTACAAAGAATGAGGCGATTGTGTTGAAACCTGGTTTTCAGATACCAGAGGAGTGGATTGTGATGAAGGCTCCACGTGAAAGAAATACATATATTATGGATATGAGATCAACTGAAATGGCCACGGCAGAATCATGCCTTTTGACAAAAGCGAGTGAATCAGAGTCCGAATTGTGGCATAGGAGAATGGGGCACATTCATCTTCGGAAGATGAACCACATTGTCAGGAATGGACTTGTGCTGGGCGTTCCCTTGAAGAATTTCAATTTTGAAGATAAATGTATAGCGTGCAAGAAGGGAAAGCAGCACAAGAAATCCCATCTCACCAAGAAAGTCAATTCAATTGCCAGTACTCTAGAATTGCTTCACATGGATCTCTTCGGTCCCGTGAATGCAAAAAGTCTTGGAGGTACTTCTTATTGCTTGGTGATCACTGATGACTATTCACGATATTCGTGGGTATATTTCCTGAAATCAAAAGATGAAACGGCTCAGATGGTGAAGAATTTGATTACCAAAGTTGAGAACGTTATGGATAAAAGGGTTAAGTTCATCAGGAGTGACAATGGAACGGAGTTCAAGAATTTTGAGATGGACATCTTCTGCCTTCAGAGAGGGATTGAACACCAATACAGCGCTCCGTATACACCGCAACAGAATGGAGTGGCTGAAAGGAAGAATAGAACATTAATTGAAGGAGCCAGAACAATGCTGGCTGATTCAAAGCTTCCTGTGGTGTTTTGGGCTGAAGCTGTTGCTACAGCCTGTTATGTTCTGAATAGAGTCTTAACGGTTAAAAGACTTGGTAAAACGTGTTATGAGCTTATGCATGGGAGAAAGCCCAACTTGAGTGGTCTTGAACCATTCGGGTCCCCTTGTTCGATTTTGAAGACAAATTCTAAATTTGGTGAAGTAGCCGATGAAGGAATCTTAGTCGGTTATGTTGTTGGGACTCCCAACAGACGTGTCTTCAATACATCGACCAGCAAGGTTGAGGTGGTGTGTAACACCGATATCACAAGTTACCAACCGCCAAAACCAAGCAACGGACCTGCGGAGTTTTTCGACTATGTTAAACATTTTAAGTCTTTTAACATACCGTATTTGGATATTGCTGAAGAAGAAGAGAGAGTTGCTACGAAGATGATCCTTGATGAGGAAGAAAACCTATTGCAAAGACAGCTGATCGATAAATGTCAACCTTCCTCATCAAATGCTGTCGATACCCCTGCTACCTCGACTGAAGAAGAATTTTTCAATCCATTTCACTCTCAGCATGAAACAACCATTGACGAGCTCTCTTCTAACTTGGAAGACAATTTGCATGTCGGTTCTGTTCCGACCACGAGAATTCAAAAAGATCACCCGTTGGAGAATGTGATTGGTGATGTGTCCTCCGGTGTACAAACAAGACGTAGCTTGAATGAGCACACCTGTGTTTACACAAGCATCAAGGAGACAGGGATAATCAACGAATGCTTGTACACCTGCTTTATCAGCCAGATTGAACCGAAGAATTATCAAATGGCTCTCAAGGACAGCTCGTGGGTCGAAGCAATGCAAGAAGAGTTGGCTCAATTCAAGAAAATGGAAGTTTGGACTTTGGTTGAAAAACCGAAGCATGTGCATGCGATAGGCACAAAATGGGTGTTTAAGTGTAAGAGAAATGAGAAAGGGATTATCATAAGAAACAAGGCGAGGCTAGTCGTTAAAGGTTTTAATCAACAAGAGGGGATTGATTATAATGAAGTGTTCGCTCCTGTCGGAAGGTTGGAAGCCATTAGATTGTTTTTGGCGTTCGCTGCTTATAAGAAGATGAAGGTATTTCAGTTGGATGTGAAGAGTGCGTTTCTGAATGGGAAAGTTGATGAGGTAGTGTATGTTGAGCAACCTCCGGGTTTTCCTGACCCAGACTTTCCTGATCACGTGCACAAGTTAAGCAAGGCATTGTATGGACTACATCAGGCACCTCGTGCCTGGTATTCAACTTTATCAGATTACTTGCTTGAAAATGGGTTTGAAAGAGGGAAGATAGATAGCACGTTGTTCTTCAAGAGAGATGGAAGCGACTTCCTGCTGGTGCAAGTCTACGTGGATGAAATTATCTTTGCTGCATCTAAAGTCTCCATGTGTCAGGAGTTTGAGGCCGTCATGAAGAAAAGGTTTGAAATGAGTGCTATGGGTGAACTAACTTTCTTTTTAGGATTGCAGGTTGATCAGAAGAAGGATGGGATGTTCATTCATCAGACCAAGTATGTCCATGATGTGCTCAAACGCTTCAAGATGGAGGACAGCACTCCATTCGACACTCCAATCTGCGTCAATCACAAATTGGGTGCTGAGTCAGACGGTGATGCAGATGTGGACCCAACTCAATATCGGGATATTATAGGTTCTTTAATGTACTTAACTGCTTCTAGGCCTGATATAATGTTTGCTGTTTGTCTTTGTGCTCGTTTTCAGGCAAACCCAAAGGAATCTCACATGAAGGGTGTGAAGAGGATCTTGCGGTATCTCAAGGGCAAACCGAAGCTGGGGTTGTGGTACCCGAGAGGAGGAGACTTGGAGTTAGTCGCTTACACAGATTCTGATTATGGAGGGTGCAATCAGAGTCGGAAGTCAACAGCTGGAGGATGTCAGTTTCTTGGTGGCAGATTGGTTTCGTGGCAATGCAAGAAGCAGACTTCAGTCGCAATTTCAACCTGTGAAGCAGAATACATGGCAGCATCCAACTGCTGCTCCCAGGTTCTTTGGATTCAACAATAGTTGCGCGACTATGGTCTGAATTTCTTACTTACACCTATTTGCATTGATAACACAGCTGCTATCTCAGTAACTAACAATCCCGTGAAGCATAGTAAAACTAAACATATTGACATACGTCATCATTTTATACGAGATTGTGCTGAGAAGAAACTGATTGTGCTTGAAAAGGTGGATACGCTTGATAATTTCGCTGATCTTTATACTAAAGCGTTTGACAAAACAAGATTTCAAAACCTTATCGAGCTGAATGGGATGATCAATCCCGAGTAACCATGCTTTTCATGTTATACTTAAAAAAAAAAAAAAAAACGTCACTATCGCTTAAAATATGTCGGTTACCTCAGTTTGAAGGACTTGTCTTCGGATATGTTTTGGTCATCATTTTCTATTTGTAGATTTTGAGGATAGCCATTAACCAGATGACTGAAAGTGACCGGGGCGGTTTATGATGAGTTTTCATTCTTTTGCTTAAAATTAGTCGATCATACTTAGTTAGAAGGACACATACTAGTATGTGGTCGGTCCAGCTGATCCATTGGATCTTCGGGATAGCCGTTTACCTGAAGACTTTGTTTTGGTCGGGGCAATTTATGTTAAAAAATTTTTTTAAAAGTGGGAAATGAAATTATTTTTCAAGTCTACTACTTCGTAAGAAGTTCGTTAGCTATGTTTAACAGAAAATTGATCCAACCTTGGAAAATGATAGATATACTGATTCTGTGTGCTTAACTAGTGAAGTTATTAGGCTTAAAAGGCTTTAGGACAGTCATTGTATGTCATGGTAACTTTTTATGGTGCGTAAAAGTAGATGTGATACAAACTAAAACTACTTGATTTTACATGGAAACTCCTTACGAGTTTTGCATGTCTTCATATATATCTTTCCGAATGATAGGCAGAAAAGCGATTACCCAGTCATACACGAGCCCGTGAAGATAGCGTTTCAAGAAACTGCAGTGATCCAGATTCGGGACTTGCAGTTGGTTACTACTCTGAAGTCTATGTAAATGTTTATCATAAAAAAAAAAAAAAAAAAACTTATGAGTTATTGAAACATTCTAGAGTTCAACATATCAAGTCTTCTTAATCATGGAGTAAGAAAGAGAACGGAAAGGAGATGAAGAGTAATTACAAACTTAATCAGACACTAAGGGTCGAGGTCAATTCGGGGTGACTTGGGGAAAGCCAAATATGCTTTGAGAATAGATAGGAGGCATCATAATCTCTGAGTTGTTGCCCACTTAATTTTTGAGCTTAATTGAACTTAACTCGTATCACAGAAACGATGAAAACCATCTTAAGTTATTTACCTGCTTACAACCTGTCTCTATATGTCATAATACAGCTAAACACGGATCTATGTGACAGTCACGTAATTAGTATGATTTCTGTTCGGATCTTTTCTAAAACGTAGTAGTCCCTATCGAGACTGAAATTTGATCCCTTATACTTTAATTTTTAAAAGTTTCTTGTACTTAGGTAGTTTTATAATTTTGTATCTGGTTACTTGGACTTGATCGTGTCATTTAATTCTTAAAGGGAAGTTTTAGAACTTAATTGCAAAACGTTCAAAATATAAGGGTTGATTTTGTAAATATAGGCGATATTGTTAAACAGGCGAACTTATGAATAACTTCGCCTAGGCGAAGTTAACCGTAACTTCGCCTGTATAATCTCTGACCCTATATAAAGAATTTTTAAGGTCAAACTGTTCATAACTTTCAATATCAGCGAACTTAATCTCGATTATCTCAGCGAACTTAATTCATTATCATCTGATTTTCTTTCTTCGATTTCAAACCGATTTAAAGGTTGGTTGGGTCATTACATCGTGTTATCTGTTCTTTGATGTTAATCTAAGGTTGTTTCGATAACCGGTTGATAACCTCGGCCGATCGATCCTTAAACCCGATTTCAAACCTTGTTTTCACGTGGTCATGTACAACCTGGTCGTCTAGTTATCCTTAAAAACTTGTGTTTCAGAGTCCTTAATCTCCACAATCGTTAAATTCGCCAACGGCACGTCGTTCGAAATCCTTACTGTCGCCGATTCAGATTCAGGCGAACTTAAGGTTTAGGCGAAGTTATCCGTAACTTCGCCTGAGGCTCAACTTCGCCTGAGGCGATGTTGTGGTGAGGCGAAGTTAACATTAACTTCGCCTGGACCTTTTAATTTTTTAATTATTAGACGAACTTAAAGATGAAGCGAAGTTGTTCCCAACTTCGCCCCAACTTTAACTTCGCCTATACAGATTTTATCACAACTTCGCACATGGTAACAGGCGAACTTGTGGTACGCCTTAACGTTTATCTAACTTGGTTCGTTTGTTGCAGATATGGCTGCAGTAGCAGGTGCTGGAGGTGCTGGAGGCGATGACGGAGATAATCAGAGACAATTCTTCCCGGGTCACAACATGTTCATCACCTTAGACCCGAAAGCGAGCGGTGTGGAGGATTACCGCGAGATAATCACATTCCTCCTTCGCTCGAGGATATTCCACGCTATCACGACGACTCTGCCGATATCCTTACCCAATATCGAGGATTTCTGGCAGACTGTGGAATACGATTGCCGCGTTGAGCCCCCGGTTATGCGAGCAACCGTCAACAATCAAGAGGTTCAGTTCTCATCTGAACAGATAAGGGTGGCTTTACGGTTCGGTGAGGAGACTAGGGATGACCCTACAGAGTTTGTAGCTCCGTTCCGTGATGGAGCGTTTCTCCGAATGGGCTATTCTGGTCCATTAGGTGATACTCAGAGGAGGAAGGGTTTCCTACTTGATCAGTGGCGCTTCCTCATGACCGTTATGATTGTCTGCATGTCTGGGAGGAAGGCGGGTACTGACGGAATGGGTGCGACCATGCAGTCAGCAATGACTGCTCTGACTTATAACAAACGTTATAGCTTTAGTCAGATGGTCTTTTATGAGATCGACAGACAGAGGAGGGCGATGGCTCGTGAGCGGTTCATAATGTATCCAAGATTCATCCAGATGATCTTGAACCATGTGGCTCCAAATTTGCCTCAACGACGTCCAATACGATACGTGGAGAATGTGAGCAAACGTATCTTCGCTCAATGCCGCACATCCATTGCGAGGAGCAAGCCTGAACTGCGTCCAAGGCATACTCCACTCTTTGGGTTATTAATAAACCCGGGGTATGTGCCAGCTCGGGGGGATGAGTTCAGAGACCCTCAACCACAACAGGCAGGAGCAACTCGAGATGTACCTGCTGTGCCTGTTATGTCGGCTGAGGAGGATGTAGACCTTGATGCTGCTTTTGGCGGCCAAGGATTCTTCGACATGGACCATTTTGATCCACAAGAAGAGGTGCAGGTCTCTGCTGCACAGGTTCGGGAAGTGAATGTTACTAGAGCAGCTACGACGGTGGCTAACTCAGATCTTGATAATGTTATGGATGAGGCGAGAAGGATGATGGTGAGACGAGAAAGGACGTTAGGGAAGAGGAAGAGGACAGTTGATGATACTGAGTCAGAAGAAGAAGAAGAGGATATTCACAAGCTGATTAGACGATCAAGACGTGAAAGGACAGGTGCAGGTATGGGAGCTGGAGAGACTTCAAGAGTTGTACGTTTTGCTCCTTCCGCACTGTCAGGTATGTCGATTGTTCCTACTTCTGTACAGGTTACAAGCGCCGCGGATGTTCCCGTGGTGGCTACATCAGCTGTCGGCATCCCATCCATCACACTACAGACGACGACTCCGGAGATTGTGTCGTTACCACCTCCAACGCTTACTCCTTCAGAGGTGGTGGCACAATTTGTAGAGTCTACCGTCGTTGCAACTGCAGGGTTGTCGGTCACGATACCACCTGCGGTTACGTCTACAACTACTTCTGATGTCCCGGTTACATTCGAGATCCCTGCTGAGTATACTCAAGATACATCTAACATGAGGTTTGATTTCGATGCAACCCTCTCAGACTCGGAGAGAATAGCTGCACTTGAACGGGTCGTGGCAGAGCAATCGAGGATAAACTTTATCCAGACCCAGGCTATTCAGCGCCTTGTAGCAGAGAATCAACTACAGTCGTCCCTCCTGGTTGAACATGGGAGAATTATAGATGCTATGAAGGAGTTCTTGGCATCTCAGGGGGAGACAGGCTGTAGAGGCGACGAGTTAAGGACAAAGAAGAGAAATGATAGAGACGATGATCCCAATGCACCGAAAGGTGCAGGTGGTGAGTTGCCAAGAACTACTCAAGCTCTTGGGACTTCCACAGCTCAATACTCTAATTTCTGGATTCTTAACCTAAACAAGACACACGTATATATATATATAAACTTCAGTAGGCGTCAGTAGGCGAAGTTGTTCATAACTTCGCCTATGGCGAAGTTGTTCATAACTTCGCCTATGGCGAAGTTGTGATAACTTCGCCTAAGGTGAAGTTGTCCTAACTTCGCCGTTGGCGAAGTTGTTCTAACTTCGCCTAAGGCGAAGTTGTTCTAACTTCACCTATGGTGTCTCCGCTGGTCTGAATTGCATAGCAACGGTCACAAAATGCACCAACAGTCTCCCCTTTGACCGTTGCTCTCAATTCTAACAAACACAAAAGATCATCTGTTACAAAACATGCACCAACACAAGTAAAAAACAACAAACTCTCAGATTATTAATCATTATCAAAGCACAAGAAACAGCTTGACATATTGACCGCGATTGCTGATATTGTTGTCCACTTAAACCCAGCCACCAGCCAATCAAGCCCCCCTTTTGCATTAAACTTTTTGTGTCTAAAAATTAAGGCTACACCTACCCCATCTCAGACAAAGAGAGCTAGAAGAACTAGAGTCGAAGAAAACTGGTTCGACAAACCACCATAAGCCAAGGACTCGTTGATGATACTAATTAGATGCACTCGGTGAAATTTTGATGGATGAATGATCATGTGGAGTTCGTACTAGCTATTCCTAAATATTATTGGACTTTGTCCTATAAATTCCTAATTTGCTATTTATTGACTAAGAACCTTCGAGCCACAATAGTGTATCCTCAGAGTCACTATCCCCAAGGTAACACATAAACTCTAAGTTCTGTCTAGTATGTGCATCTTTGGCCTCTTTTACTAACTTTAAATAATGTTGAGTCAAGATTTGACCCAAAACTGATCACAAGGAATATTGGAATCTTCTCAACCTCCTCAGAAATCACTAAGTATGGAACCGGGCACACCTAAGACATCCGAGCAAGGTTTTACTTAGCCAGGCATGATATTTTGCCTATCGGGCAAGGTTATCTTCTTGAAGTCTTCTTTAGAGGATATCCGGGAAGGGTTCACTAATTAGTGTATACCCGGGCAAGGTTCTCTATATCAAGAAGGTTTTTTCTTCATAGCCGAGTAAGGTTTACTTCAGAGTAAGCTCTTGGCTAACCAAGCTCTTAAAGCCAAGTGATTGGAAGATCGGGCAAGGTATTCTTTAATAATACAGTGGTCCAGGTAAGCTTGATGTTTAATGAAATATCTCAAGTAACATCGGGTAGGATTCAACTCAAGCAAGGTACAGTGCTCCCAAGCACACTTTGCTAATAAGCTAATTCCAAGCAAGGAGTTGATGGGACCATTGAAGAACAAGGTTGCTAGTAAGTTTATGTCAGGCAAAGTCTGATATAATCAAGAAGATTGAAGTCTTCTTGGTGAGTATTTCCTTTGGAAAATACTCCAAGTAAAGCATACCCGGAAAGCTGTTCTCGGGCACACTTCAAGGTTACCAAGTCTAACAAGGCAAGCAGAGCACAAAGTCTACTCGGAGAAGTTTACTTCTACAATGCTTACCCGGAAGACTTGTTTTACACTTAGGATTATTTTGAATATGTAATTTGAATATGTACAAAATATTTAGGGTTTCTAGAAGGAATGACAGCTGTCCAAAGGTGTCAGGCCTATAAAAGGAATGTTTAGGGCACACCTCTGGAGAGCGGCTGAATACGATATTAGAAAGAATATTTGTCAAGTGACAGCCGTTCTTTGAATTGTACGGACAAAGTTTCCCATCAAGAAACCCTAGATAGATTATCATTTGTATGATTAACCTTATATGAATGGAAATCTTTTGAGTGAATCTTGTGTGTTAGTTAACCTTATTTGCTTGCTTGGCAACCAAATCGTTTGTTATTGATTCCGTTTTTATCAAACGGTTTTCTTTCTAAATATAGCAACCCGTCATTAACTCTCTTGTCAACAATGTATTGTGTGAGTTATGACTTAATTTGTTAATGATCTACCTACAAAAGGGGACCTGACAAGTGGTATCAGAGCTGGTCACTGCTATGTTAGTAAGAAATTGTTGTTGATTGATGATTTGAAGAGCAATGACGTAAGCAGAACACTGTTCCATTAAAGAGTGACGTCAGCTGCTCTGTTCTTCATTTCTGTTCAGACCTACATCTTTTCCGGTGTTTTCTCTTCCTTATTTCAATTAACGTTTAAATCTTTACCTCTGATTCTTGTTCTATTCGCACCTGATTCATCAGATCTGAACAACTGGTTTTCAGATCTGATTGTTTTAAAACTTGTCTTTTGCAAATCAACTAATTTTGATTTTCAATATGTCTGGGTACGAAGAACAAGAGGTGTCTACTAATAAGATTCCTATACTATATGGACAGGAAAACTTCACAAAATGGAAGGTCTTATTTGAAGCAGCTGTTTGCTATAATGATGTGATATGTGGAATTCAATCAAGAATGGTTCACAAGACACTACTGATGGTGCTAATGCAACTGCTGCTGTAAGAGACAGATTGAGGAAAGTGGATGACAGGGCCTTAGCCATGATAAAGCTAGGTCTGTCATGGGAAATATTGACCAAGGTTGTACATCACACCATAGCTAAGGCTATGTATGATGCAATCCTTGAAATGTTTGAGTGAAACACTGAATTGAAGAACATCAAGAAGCAAAGACTCAAGCAACAGCTAGAGAGGTTCAAATATAATGAAGGAGAGAGATTGAAGTCAATCCTGGAAAGATTCTTAGCAATTGTGAATGAGCTAAGAACCACTGACTATGTCATGACTGATTTTGATCTGAACACCAAGCTGCTTAACTCAATGCCTAAGGAATGGTACACTGCCTGCAAATTCATCCTCCAAAAGCCCAATTTCAATAATTTGAAAGTGGATGATGTAGTGTGCTTCCTTCAGGCTGCTGAAATTAAAATGATTGAAAATAAAATGATCAAAGAAGAGAAGCCATGTTTCCAGGTCACTAATGCTCTTATTGCACCAATGAGAAACTTGTCAACCAAGAACCAACAGCAGATACCCATCATTGAAGAACCAGTTGAGCATGGTGTGGATACACCTAAATCTTTTGTTGGTGGTAGTACGAGTCATCATGGAAACCAGCAAAGGTTCAATGTTCAACTCATGGATGATACTGAGTCTGCCTCAATGGCTAGTGGACATGTACCTTACACTGGTGTAGGAAGTGGCCAAGGAAATGAAACACAGGCTTTGCTCTCTATCTTTACAGAATCATACAATGCTTTTGTTGCAACGAATCTGATTCATACAAGTGTCATTCAGGATGACCTTGAACAGATAGATGCTGATGATTTAGAAGACATAGATTTGAAATAGCAAGCAGCCATGTTGGCTCTTAGAAGCAAAAGGCTATACAACAGGACTGGTAGATCACTCCTATCAGGGCCAAATGAAAGAATTGGATTTGACTAGTCAAAAGAAATTTGCTATAACTGTCAACAGCATGGTCATTTTGCCAGAGAATGTAACATGCCAAGAAACTTCCAGATGAATCAATACCAAAACCAGTCAAAAAATCAGCAACATCAATATCAACAGAATCAGCAGAGAAACAACAATCCCAACAACTTCAATAACTACAATCCCAACTTCAACAACTTTCAACAGTCTCAAATGAATAATAATCATCAAGTTGTGCCTTAGAATCAAAACTTTCAAAGAAACAATAATCAAAACCTTCAAACTATACCTGTAACACCCCGTAACCGCAGCGGAAACGTACACGGGATGCAACAGACACATCTGATATCAACAGCATTGCTTATAAAGAAAATACCACTACATTAATTTATAATATATTACATTGTTGCGAGTTTCATTGCTGTCTAGGTGTTACACACATATTTTACCGATAAGACATTAATAAATTCATTACAAAACAAAGAGCAGCAAGCTTCCAACAGGTAGCACAGATAGTTAAGCAGACATCAATCAATCCAACTTGGGCATACCTAGAAAACATGTAAAGAAAACGGGTCAACTACGAATAGTTGGTGAGTTTCACTAATTTAAATAAACACTGACAAATCATTTTAATAATCATTTATTAACAATATAATCATGCTGGGAACTATGTTACCCCAGAACATTTCCATTAACTTCCTGGGAACTATGTTACCCCAGAACAATAATACCCCTGGGAACTATGTTACCCCAGAACAATAACAACCCCTGGGAACTATGTTACCCCAGAATAATAATAACCCCTGGGAACTATGTTACCCCAGAATAATAATAACCCCTGGGAACTATGTTACCCCAGAATAATAATAACCCCTGGGAACTATGTTACCCCAGAATAATAATAACCCCTGGGAACTATGTTACCCCAGAATAACAATAACCCCTGGGAACTATGTTACCCCAGAACAATAATAACCCCTGGGAACTATGTTACCCCAGAACAATATAACCCCTGGGAACTATGTTACCCCAGAACAATATAACCCCTGGGAACTATGTTACCCCAGAACAATATCACATTATAAACATTTTATATATTCTATGCATCAGCCCATATATATATAAATGTACAAGTATTTCCATACGATCGGTATGTACTTAAATACTTTAAATAAGACATGTTTTCCGCCCCGGGAAAATATAATTAAAACAATTCATTAAAAGGGGCTCGTGAAAACTCACCTTTTTGGGAGTCGGGGTAATATGAGGAACAGCTACGTGCTGGGATCTGTAATAGGATATCTAAGTCGTTACTATATAATTCCCACAAATTAAATCTATGTAAACTGTACATCGGGGAACACTGATAACCTAGTTAAGGTGATGAAATTATAGCTCGGTTTGACACCCCGTTTGGCCGCGGGGCCCGTTTCCGGTATTTCGGTGCCGGAAACGGTAAAAATCGGGTAAAATTACCCAAATCATCCGGATTATTTTCGGATGATTTATTTTTACTTAATTTACTTAGATTTATGAAATAGTCTATTTTTAGAGTTTTCATGTACCAGTCAGCTCGCTTATGCGAACTTTGCCGGTTTACACGTTTTAAGTTTTAAAAACTTGTTTTTATGTTCTTTTTAGCACAAATAATTACCCGATTAGTCTCGGGTCTTGAAATTTTGCAGAAAACTTAATTTGACAGTAAGGAATTTTGTAAAAATTTTCCAGATTTATTTTCTTATATTTATATTTATTTATCTATTTTTAAATCTTATTAAAATACTAAATATATCAAAAATACCAAAACACTTTAGAAAAATCCCAAATTTTTCTGGGATGATCTTTATCATCCTCATAACTTTCTGGAATTTTCCCAGATTTATTTTCCTACATTTTCATTTATTTATCTATTTTTAAATCTTGTTAAAACACTAAATATATCAAAAATACTAAAACAATTTAGAAAAATCCCAAGTTTTTCTGGGATGATCTTTATCATCCTCATAACTTTCCGGAATTTTCCCAGATTTATTTTCCTACATTTTCATTTATTTATCTATTTTTAAATCTTGTTAAAACACTAAATATATCAAAAATACTAAAACACTTTAGAAAAATCCCAAGTTTTTCTGGGATGATCTTTATCATCCTCATAACTTTCTGGAATTTTCCCAGATTTATTTTCCTACATTTTCATTTATTTATCTATTTTTAAATCTTGTTAAAACACTAAATATATCAAAAATACTAAAACACTTTAGAAAAATCCCAAGTTTTTCTAGGATGATCTTTATCATCCTCATAACTTTCTGGAATTTTCCCAGATTTATTTTCCTACATTTTCATTTATTTATCTATTTTTAAATCTTGTTAAAACACTAAATATATCAAAAATACCAAAACACTTTAGAAAAATCCCAAATTTTTCTGGGATGACCTTTATCATCCTCATAACTCCCTGGAATTTTTCCAGAATTTAAAACTTATTTTTCAAGCCATTTTCACCCAAAACCGAGCTAGAAAGCCCTAGAACTCGTTTCACCGAAAAGCCTACTTAGACTTTTCCAACTGAGCTCAAATTTTGTGGGTGACTTTTATATGTTATAAAAAGCTTATCTTAAATTTTCCGGAATTTTTCATCATGTTTTGCTATTTTTCACTATTTTTGGCCAAAACCGAGCATTAAATTCACCAAATATTCATCTTTTATCCAAAAATTACCAAAAATTCACAGATCTCATATTTTCATGTGTAGATCATCTCTGTGAAATTTCGTGACCCGACTCTAAGCACACGTAAATCTGTCCATTTTTCATAAACACACGAAAACCGAACTATTTTGTGTTTTCTAGCTTTAGATCGCAAGGATCTCGGTTTCTAGCCTTTGCTAGCCGCTAGATACAACACTTACAAGCACATCAACACTATACCAAGCAAACTATACCAACAATCAAGCCATCTCTTTCAAAATGTCGGTTTTTAAGTAAAAACAAAGATTCTAACCGTAAAATTTTATTCTAAACACTTTTAACTAATTACTTGGATCAAGATCCTTTGTATAACTTGTATACATCCTTTGATCACACAAGAACCAGTTCCATCTCGGGTTTTTACCCATATTTCATTTGGAACCTTTTTGTTCTTGCAAAACAACTAAAAATAAGGAAATCAACACCAAAGATCATGTATTGTAACATGTTTATACCTTTGTTCTTGATTAGAGAGGATGGATTTTGGATGATGCTTGAAAGTATGAAAGGTTTGAGAGAGTTTGGGAGTGTTTGTATGATAAAAAAAAAAAAATGAAAGATAATAACAACAAAGGGGGTGGCCGGCCCCTTTGGGGTGTGGGGGTGGGTCCCACATCTTCAATAATAGCCACAAAATTGGATTGTGTAATCCGGATAACGTTGTGGATAATCTGGTTCAGTTCGTTTCTCGTTTAAACTCGTATGTCGGCTTAAAACGAGCATAAAATGGTCGTTTTTCGGGTTAACATAAAGTTTATATAAAACTGATTTAAAAACCTTAAAAACTTAACCCATGACATTAAAACATCATATTATGAATAATTACGCATCTTTTTCGGCTTGATTGATCGTCTCTTGCTTGGTTTGGTGATAAAGGTTTCGTTTAGCGTACCGACGTACCATTAAATCGAAATCCTTTTTCTGTGCTATAATTTACTTATCCCGAAGCATTAATACCTCGTAAATACCACTAAACATTATATACTTCGTCTATAATGTAATTCCCGATTCGTTCGGGTTTCAATAATCGTTCATTGGTTGATCGTAATTCCAATACGATTCATTATATAATTGAGTATGATTCATACTGTGAATCATATATACTCGTATAAACGTATTATAACTCATATAATCAATATTAAATGACACGTAAATAGTATATTCCGGCTAGGGTATACCTGGATTTGCCGGAATCGTTACATTCTCCCCCCGTTATAAAAATTTCGTCCTCGAAATTTTACGCGACAACTACTTCCTTTTGAGGAAACAGGTGGGGGTATTTCTTCCGAAATTCGTCCTTTCGTTCCCAAGTAAATTCTGGGCCTCGTTGCGAATTCCATCTAACCTTGACCAACGAGATCTTATTGTGTCTAAGTTGCTTGATTTTCCCGTCTACTATTTCTATAGGCTCCTCTACAATGTTGAGCCTATCACTTATTTGAACACCCTCTAAGGGTAACACCGATGTCTCATCCGACAGACATCTTTTTAAATTTGACACATGAAACACGTTGTGAACTGCACTTAGTTCTTCAGGCAGTTCTAATCGGTAAGCTACAGGACCGATTTTTGCAATTATATCGAATGGTCCAATGTATCTCGGGGCTAACTTCCCCGCCTTTCCAAATCTAACCACACCCTTCCACGGTGATACTTTCAAATACACCTTATCACCTTTCTCGAATGATAACGGTTTCCTACGGGTATCGGCATAACTCTTCTGCCGGTCCCGCGCGGCTTTTAGGTTGTTCTTAATTTCAAGAATCTTGCTGGTCGTCTCCTGGACCAGATCCGATCTAATGACCTGCGGGTCACCCACTTCAGACCAGCAAAGTGGTGATCGGCACTTCCGCCCATACAATGCTTCATAGGGTGCTGCCTTTATACTGCTATGGTAACTGTTATTATAGGAAAATTCAACGAGTGGGAGATGTTGATCCCAATTTCCCTTAAAGTCCAGTACGCAGGCACGAAGCAAATCCTCCAAAGTTTGAATGGTCCTCTCAGACTGACCATCGGTCTGAGGGTGGTAAGCTGTGCTTAGGTCAATACGTGTTCCCAATGCTTCTTGGACAGCTTGCCAAAGTTTGGAGGTGAAATGGCTATCCCTATCGGAGATGATCGAGATGGGGATGCCATGACGAGACACTATTTCATTTATATAAATTTGCGCAAGTCTCTCAGTGTTAAAAGTATTCCTAATTGGAATAAAATGTGCCGATTTGGTTAACCGATCCACGATTACCCAAATCGCATCATGACCTCGGGGTGTCTTGGGGAGATGTGTCACAAAATCCATTGTGATCTGTTCCCACTTCCATTCCGGAATTTCCGGCTGTTGTAGCATTCCCGAGGGTTTCTGGTGTTCCGCCTTAACTCTCGCACACGTCGTACACTTGCCGACGTATGTGGCTATATCCTTTTTCATTCCTGGCCACCAGTAAAATTCTTTCACATCCTTGTACATTTTATCTGATCCCGGATGTATGGAATATTTCGATTTATGTGCTTCATCCATGATCAAATCACGAAGGTCATGGAGGGTCGGGATCCAAATCCGATTTTTGAAATAAAGAATTTCGTCCACACGCTGTTCGAAATTCTTCTCAATCCCGTAAAGTCCTTCTTTATCCAATTGGCCCTCTTTCAACGCCTCGCGTTGAGCGACTCGAATCATATCTGAAAGGTTCGACTGGACTATCATCCCCAAGGCTCGCACACGTAGTGGTTTGACTCGATCCTTTCTACTCAAGGCATCGGCTACAACGTTAGCCTTGCCGGGGTGATATCGTATGTCACAGTCATAGTCACTTAGCAACTCGACCCATCTTCGTTGCCTCATATTCAGTTCTTTCTGATCGAATATGTGTTGCAAACTTTTATGATCAGTGAATATGGTGCACTTTGTACCGTAGAGATAGTGTCTCCAAATTTTAAGTGCAAAGATGACTGCTCCCAGTTCCAAGTCATGGGTAGTGTAGTTTTTCTCATGAACTTTTAACTGTCGAGACGCATAGGCTATGACCTTTTTATTTTGCATTAACACGCATCCTAACCCTCTACGGGATGCGTCACAATATACAACAAATCCATCGTCTCCGTCGGGGAGACTTAAGATTGGCGCTTGGCACAATCTTTGTTTTAGTGTTTGAAACGCCGTTTCCTGCTCTTCACCCCATTCATATTTCCGATCCTTTTGAGTCAGGAGGGTTAAAGGTTGGGCGATGCTGGAAAAGTTCTCTATAAATCGACGATAGTATCCAGCTAAGCCTAAGAATTGACGGATTTCTTTCGGAGATTTAGGCGCTTGCCAATTCTTAATAGCTTCAACCTTACTCGGATCAACGTGTATTCCTTGGTGGTTTATAACATGACCGAGGAATTGCACCTCTTGTAACCAGAAGTTACACTTGGAGAATTTTGCATATAACTTCTCCTGATCCAGGAGCTCTAAAACTAACTTTAAGTGTTGCTCGTGCTCCTCTTTACTCTTCGAGTATATCAAAATATCGTCAATAAATACAATGACGAACTTGTCAAGATAGGGTTTACAGACTCGGTTCATGAGATCCATGAACACCGCCGGCGCATTTGTTAGCCCAAAAGGCATAACTAAAAATTCGTAGTGGCCGTAGCGAGTCCGAAACGCGGTTTTTGGGATATCCTCCTCTTGAATTCTAACTTGGTGGTATCCCGATCTAAGATCAATTTTTGAGAAATAGCTCGCACCTTGTAGTTGGTCGAACAAATCATCGATTCGGGGAAGAGGATATCTATTTTTGATGGTTAATTTGTTCAATTCCCTGTAGTCAATGCACATTCGAAGGCTCCCGTCCTTCTTTTTCACAAATAGTACAGGTGCACCCCACGGGGAATAACTGGGACGTATAAACCCCTTATCCAACAATTCCTGCAACTGGTTGGATAGTTCTTGCATCTCGGACGGTGCAAGTCTGTAAGGGGCCTTAGCAACAGGACCGGCTTGAGGTAATAAGTCGATTCTGAATTCGACTTGTCGGGTTGGCGGTAATCCAGGAAGTTCCTCTGGAAAAACTTGTGGAAATTCGCGTACCACGGGAATATCGTCCACCCGTTTTTCCTCCGAATCAGCGGCCGTCAGGCTCGCTAGATACGCCACACATCCCTGACGTATATATTTCAACACCTTGAGGTGGGATATAAATGGTATCATGGTGCCGGATTTTTCTCCCTGCACTAATACCTCCTCAGTAGGCGTCAGTAGGCGAAGTTGTTCATAACTTCGCCTATGGCGAAGTTGTTCATAACTTCGCCTATGGCGAAGTTGTGATAACTTCGCCTAAGGTGAAGTTGTCCTAACTTCGCCGTTGGCGAAGTTGTTCTAACTTCGCCTAAGGCGAAGTTGTTCTAACTTCACCTATGGTGTCTCCGCTGGTCTGAATTGCATAGCAACGGTCACAAAATGCACCAACAGTCTCCCCTTTGACCGTTGCTCTCAATTCTAACAAACACAAAAGATCATCTGTTACAAAACATGCACCAACACAAGTAAAAAACAACAAACTCTCAGATTATTAATCATTATCAAAGCACAAGAAACAGCTTGACATATTGACCGCGATTGCTGATATTGTTGTCCACTTAAACCCAGCCACCAGCCAATCAAGCCCCCCTTTTGCATTAAACTTTTTGTGTCTAAAAATTAAGGCTACACCTACCCCATCTCAGACAAAGAGAGCTAGAAGAACTAGAGTCGAAGAAAACTGGTTCGACAAACCACCATAAGCCAAGGACTCGTTGATGATACTAATTAGATGCACTCGGTGAAATTTTGATGGATGAATGATCATGTGGAGTTCGTACTAGCTATTCCTAAATATTATTGGACTTTGTCCTATAAATTCCTAATTTGCTATTTATTGACTAAGAACCTTCGAGCCACAATAGTGTATCCTCAGAGTCACTATCCCCAAGGTAACACATAAACTCTAAGTTCTGTCTAGTATGTGCATCTTTGGCCTCTTTTACTAACTTTAAATAATGTTGAGTCAAGATTTGACCCAAAACTGATCACAAGGAATATTGGAATCTTCTCAACCTCCTCAGAAATCACTAAGTATGGAACCGGGCACACCTAAGACATCCGAGCAAGGTTTTACTTAGCCAGGCATGATATTTTGCCTATCGGGCAAGGTTATCTTCTTGAAGTCTTCTTTAGAGGATATCCGGGAAGGGTTCACTAATTAGTGTATACCCGGGCAAGGTTCTCTATATCAAGAAGGTTTTTTCTTCATAGCCGAGTAAGGTTTACTTCAGAGTAAGCTCTTGGCTAACCAAGCTCTTAAAGCCAAGTGATTGGAAGATCGGGCAAGGTATTCTTTAATAATACAGTGGTCCAGGTAAGCTTGATGTTTAATGAAATATCTCAAGTAACATCGGGTAGGATTCAACTCAAGCAAGGTACAGTGCTCCCAAGCACACTTTGCTAATAAGCTAATTCCAAGCAAGGAGTTGATGGGACCATTGAAGAACAAGGTTGCTAGTAAGTTTATGTCAGGCAAAGTCTGATATAATCAAGAAGATTGAAGTCTTCTTGGTGAGTATTTCCTTTGGAAAATACTCCAAGTAAAGCATACCCGGAAAGCTGTTCTCGGGCACACTTCAAGGTTACCAAGTCTAACAAGGCAAGCAGAGCACAAAGTCTACTCGGAGAAGTTTACTTCTACAATGCTTACCCGGAAGACTTGTTTTACACTTAGGATTATTTTGAATATGTAATTTGAATATGTACAAAATATTTAGGGTTTCTAGAAGGAATGACAGCTGTCCAAAGGTGTCAGGCCTATAAAAGGAATGTTTAGGGCACACCTCTGGAGAGCGGCTGAATACGATATTAGAAAGAATATTTGTCAAGTGACAGCCGTTCTTTGAATTGTACGGACAAAGTTTCCCATCAAGAAACCCTAGATAGATTATCATTTGTATGATTAACCTTATATGAATGGAAATCTTTTGAGTGAATCTTGTGTGTTAGTTAACCTTATTTGCTTGCTTGGCAACCAAATCGTTTGTTATTGATTCCGTTTTTATCAAACGGTTTTCTTTCTAAATATAGCAACCCGTCATTAACTCTCTTGTCAACAATGTATTGTGTGAGTTATGACTTAATTTGTTAATGATCTACCTACAAAAGGGGACCTGACAAGTGGTATCAGAGCTGGTCACTGCTATGTTAGTAAGAAATTGTTGTTGATTGATGATTTGAAGAGCAATGACGTAAGCAGAACACTGTTCCATTAAAGAGTGACGTCAGCTGCTCTGTTCTTCATTTCTGTTCAGACCTACATCTTTTCCGGTGTTTTCTCTTCCTTATTTCAATTAACGTTTAAATCTTTACCTCTGATTCTTGTTCTATTCGCACCTGATTCATCAGATCTGAACAACTGGTTTTCAGATCTGATTGTTTTAAAACTTGTCTTTTGCAAATCAACTAATTTTGATTTTCAATATGTCTGGGTACGAAGAACAAGAGGTGTCTACTAATAAGATTCCTATACTATATGGACAGGAAAACTTCACAAAATGGAAGGTCTTATTTGAAGCAGCTGTTTGCTATAATGATGTGATATGTGGAATTCAATCAAGAATGGTTCACAAGACACTACTGATGGTGCTAATGCAACTGCTGCTGTAAGAGACAGATTGAGGAAAGTGGATGACAGGGCCTTAGCCATGATAAAGCTAGGTCTGTCATGGGAAATATTGACCAAGGTTGTACATCACACCATAGCTAAGGCTATGTATGATGCAATCCTTGAAATGTTTGAGTGAAACACTGAATTGAAGAACATCAAGAAGCAAAGACTCAAGCAACAGCTAGAGAGGTTCAAATATAATGAAGGAGAGAGATTGAAGTCAATCCTGGAAAGATTCTTAGCAATTGTGAATGAGCTAAGAACCACTGACTATGTCATGACTGATTTTGATCTGAACACCAAGCTGCTTAACTCAATGCCTAAGGAATGGTACACTGCCTGCAAATTCATCCTCCAAAAGCCCAATTTCAATAATTTGAAAGTGGATGATGTAGTGTGCTTCCTTCAGGCTGCTGAAATTAAAATGATTGAAAATAAAATGATCAAAGAAGAGAAGCCATGTTTCCAGGTCACTAATGCTCTTATTGCACCAATGAGAAACTTGTCAACCAAGAACCAACAGCAGATACCCATCATTGAAGAACCAGTTGAGCATGGTGTGGATACACCTAAATCTTTTGTTGGTGGTAGTACGAGTCATCATGGAAACCAGCAAAGGTTCAATGTTCAACTCATGGATGATACTGAGTCTGCCTCAATGGCTAGTGGACATGTACCTTACACTGGTGTAGGAAGTGGCCAAGGAAATGAAACACAGGCTTTGCTCTCTATCTTTACAGAATCATACAATGCTTTTGTTGCAACGAATCTGATTCATACAAGTGTCATTCAGGATGACCTTGAACAGATAGATGCTGATGATTTAGAAGACATAGATTTGAAATAGCAAGCAGCCATGTTGGCTCTTAGAAGCAAAAGGCTATACAACAGGACTGGTAGATCACTCCTATCAGGGCCAAATGAAAGAATTGGATTTGACTAGTCAAAAGAAATTTGCTATAACTGTCAACAGCATGGTCATTTTGCCAGAGAATGTAACATGCCAAGAAACTTCCAGATGAATCAATACCAAAACCAGTCAAAAAATCAGCAACATCAATATCAACAGAATCAGCAGAGAAACAACAATCCCAACAACTTCAATAACTACAATCCCAACTTCAACAACTTTCAACAGTCTCAAATGAATAATAATCATCAAGTTGTGCCTTAGAATCAAAACTTTCAAAGAAACAATAATCAAAACCTTCAAACTATACCTGTAACACCCCGTAACCGCAGCGGAAACGTACACGGGATGCAACAGACACATCTGATATCAACAGCATTGCTTATAAAGAAAATACCACTACATTAATTTATAATATATTACATTGTTGCGAGTTTCATTGCTGTCTAGGTGTTACACACATATTTTACCGATAAGACATTAATAAATTCATTACAAAACAAAGAGCAGCAAGCTTCCAACAGGTAGCACAGATAGTTAAGCAGACATCAATCAATCCAACTTGGGCATACCTAGAAAACATGTAAAGAAAACGGGTCAACTACGAATAGTTGGTGAGTTTCACTAATTTAAATAAACACTGACAAATCATTTTAATAATCATTTATTAACAATATAATCATGCTGGGAACTATGTTACCCCAGAACATTTCCATTAACTTCCTGGGAACTATGTTACCCCAGAACAATAATACCCCTGGGAACTATGTTACCCCAGAACAATAACAACCCCTGGGAACTATGTTACCCCAGAATAATAATAACCCCTGGGAACTATGTTACCCCAGAATAATAATAACCCCTGGGAACTATGTTACCCCAGAATAATAATAACCCCTGGGAACTATGTTACCCCAGAATAATAATAACCCCTGGGAACTATGTTACCCCAGAATAACAATAACCCCTGGGAACTATGTTACCCCAGAACAATAATAACCCCTGGGAACTATGTTACCCCAGAACAATATAACCCCTGGGAACTATGTTACCCCAGAACAATATAACCCCTGGGAACTATGTTACCCCAGAACAATATCACATTATAAACATTTTATATATTCTATGCATCAGCCCATATATATATAAATGTACAAGTATTTCCATACGATCGGTATGTACTTAAATACTTTAAATAAGACATGTTTTCCGCCCCGGGAAAATATAATTAAAACAATTCATTAAAAGGGGCTCGTGAAAACTCACCTTTTTGGGAGTCGGGGTAATATGAGGAACAGCTACGTGCTGGGATCTGTAATAGGATATCTAAGTCGTTACTATATAATTCCCACAAATTAAATCTATGTAAACTGTACATCGGGGAACACTGATAACCTAGTTAAGGTGATGAAATTATAGCTCGGTTTGACACCCCGTTTGGCCGCGGGGCCCGTTTCCGGTATTTCGGTGCCGGAAACGGTAAAAATCGGGTAAAATTACCCAAATCATCCGGATTATTTTCGGATGATTTATTTTTACTTAATTTACTTAGATTTATGAAATAGTCTATTTTTAGAGTTTTCATGTACCAGTCAGCTCGCTTATGCGAACTTTGCCGGTTTACACGTTTTAAGTTTTAAAAACTTGTTTTTATGTTCTTTTTAGCACAAATAATTACCCGATTAGTCTCGGGTCTTGAAATTTTGCAGAAAACTTAATTTGACAGTAAGGAATTTTGTAAAAATTTTCCAGATTTATTTTCTTATATTTATATTTATTTATCTATTTTTAAATCTTATTAAAATACTAAATATATCAAAAATACCAAAACACTTTAGAAAAATCCCAAATTTTTCTGGGATGATCTTTATCATCCTCATAACTTTCTGGAATTTTCCCAGATTTATTTTCCTACATTTTCATTTATTTATCTATTTTTAAATCTTGTTAAAACACTAAATATATCAAAAATACTAAAACAATTTAGAAAAATCCCAAGTTTTTCTGGGATGATCTTTATCATCCTCATAACTTTCCGGAATTTTCCCAGATTTATTTTCCTACATTTTCATTTATTTATCTATTTTTAAATCTTGTTAAAACACTAAATATATCAAAAATACTAAAACACTTTAGAAAAATCCCAAGTTTTTCTGGGATGATCTTTATCATCCTCATAACTTTCTGGAATTTTCCCAGATTTATTTTCCTACATTTTCATTTATTTATCTATTTTTAAATCTTGTTAAAACACTAAATATATCAAAAATACTAAAACACTTTAGAAAAATCCCAAGTTTTTCTAGGATGATCTTTATCATCCTCATAACTTTCTGGAATTTTCCCAGATTTATTTTCCTACATTTTCATTTATTTATCTATTTTTAAATCTTGTTAAAACACTAAATATATCAAAAATACCAAAACACTTTAGAAAAATCCCAAATTTTTCTGGGATGACCTTTATCATCCTCATAACTCCCTGGAATTTTTCCAGAATTTAAAACTTATTTTTCAAGCCATTTTCACCCAAAACCGAGCTAGAAAGCCCTAGAACTCGTTTCACCGAAAAGCCTACTTAGACTTTTCCAACTGAGCTCAAATTTTGTGGGTGACTTTTATATGTTATAAAAAGCTTATCTTAAATTTTCCGGAATTTTTCATCATGTTTTGCTATTTTTCACTATTTTTGGCCAAAACCGAGCATTAAATTCACCAAATATTCATCTTTTATCCAAAAATTACCAAAAATTCACAGATCTCATATTTTCATGTGTAGATCATCTCTGTGAAATTTCGTGACCCGACTCTAAGCACACGTAAATCTGTCCATTTTTCATAAACACACGAAAACCGAACTATTTTGTGTTTTCTAGCTTTAGATCGCAAGGATCTCGGTTTCTAGCCTTTGCTAGCCGCTAGATACAACACTTACAAGCACATCAACACTATACCAAGCAAACTATACCAACAATCAAGCCATCTCTTTCAAAATGTCGGTTTTTAAGTAAAAACAAAGATTCTAACCGTAAAATTTTATTCTAAACACTTTTAACTAATTACTTGGATCAAGATCCTTTGTATAACTTGTATACATCCTTTGATCACACAAGAACCAGTTCCATCTCGGGTTTTTACCCATATTTCATTTGGAACCTTTTTGTTCTTGCAAAACAACTAAAAATAAGGAAATCAACACCAAAGATCATGTATTGTAACATGTTTATACCTTTGTTCTTGATTAGAGAGGATGGATTTTGGATGATGCTTGAAAGTATGAAAGGTTTGAGAGAGTTTGGGAGTGTTTGTATGATAAAAAAAAAAAAAATGAAAGATAATAACAACAAAGGGGGTGGCCGGCCCCTTTGGGGTGTGGGGGTGGGTCCCACATCTTCAATAATAGCCACAAAATTGGATTGTGTAATCCGGATAACGTTGTGGATAATCTGGTTCAGTTCGTTTCTCGTTTAAACTCGTATGTCGGCTTAAAACGAGCATAAAATGGTCGTTTTTCGGGTTAACATAAAGTTTATATAAAACTGATTTAAAAACCTTAAAAACTTAACCCATGACATTAAAACATCATATTATGAATAATTACGCATCTTTTTCGGCTTGATTGATCGTCTCTTGCTTGGTTTGGTGATAAAGGTTTCGTTTAGCGTACCGACGTACCATTAAATCGAAATCCTTTTTCTGTGCTATAATTTACTTATCCCGAAGCATTAATACCTCGTAAATACCACTAAACATTATATACTTCGTCTATAATGTAATTCCCGATTCGTTCGGGTTTCAATAATCGTTCATTGGTTGATCGTAATTCCAATACGATTCATTATATAATTGAGTATGATTCATACTGTGAATCATATATACTCGTATAAACGTATTATAACTCATATAATCAATATTAAATGACACGTAAATAGTATATTCCGGCTAGGGTATACCTGGATTTGCCGGAATCGTTACATTCTCCCCATGTTATAAAAATTTCGTCCTCGAAATTTTACGCGACAACTACTTCCTTTTGAGGAAACAGGTGGGGGTATTTCTTCCGAAATTCGTCCTTTCGTTCCCAAGTAAATTCTGGGCCTCGTTGCGAATTCCATCTAACCTTGACCAACGAGATCTTATTGTGTCTAAGTTGCTTGATTTTCCCGTCTACTATTTCTATAGGCTCCTCTACAATGTTGAGCCTATCACTTATTTGAACACCCTCTAAGGGTAACACCGATGTCTCATCCGACAGACATCTTTTTAAATTTGACACATGAAACACGTTGTGAACTGCACTTAGTTCTTCAGGCAGTTCTAATCGGTAAGCTACAGGACCGATTTTTGCAATTATATCGAATGGTCCAATGTATCTCGGGGCTAACTTCCCCGCCTTTCCAAATCTAACCACACCCTTCCACGGTGATACTTTCAAATACACCTTATCACCTTTCTCGAATGATAACGGTTTCCTACGGGTATCGGCATAACTCTTCTGCCGGTCCCGCGCGGCTTTTAGGTTGTTCTTAATTTCAAGAATCTTGCTGGTCGTCTCCTGGACCAGATCCGATCTAATGACCTGCGGGTCACCCACTTCAGACCAGCAAAGTGGTGATCGGCACTTCCGCCCATACAATGCTTCATAGGGTGCTGCCTTTATACTGCTATGGTAACTGTTATTATAGGAAAATTCAACGAGTGGGAGATGTTGATCCCAATTTCCCTTAAAGTCCAGTACGCAGGCACGAAGCAAATCCTCCAAAGTTTGAATGGTCCTCTCAGACTGACCATCGGTCTGAGGGTGGTAAGCTGTGCTTAGGTCAATACGTGTTCCCAATGCTTCTTGGACAGCTTGCCAAAGTTTGGAGGTGAAATGGCTATCCCTATCGGAGATGATCGAGATGGGGATGCCATGACGAGACACTATTTCATTTATATAAATTTGCGCAAGTCTCTCAGTGTTAAAAGTATTCCTAATTGGAATAAAATGTGCCGATTTGGTTAACCGATCCACGATTACCCAAATCGCATCATGACCTCGGGGTGTCTTGGGGAGATGTGTCACAAAATCCATTGTGATCTGTTCCCACTTCCATTCCGGAATTTCCGGCTGTTGTAGCATTCCCGAGGGTTTCTGGTGTTCCGCCTTAACTCTCGCACACGTCGTACACTTGCCGACGTATGTGGCTATATCCTTTTTCATTCCTGGCCACCAGTAAAATTCTTTCACATCCTTGTACATTTTATCTGATCCCGGATGTATGGAATATTTCGATTTATGTGCTTCATCCATGATCAAATCACGAAGGTCATGGAGGGTCGGGATCCAAATCCGATTTTTGAAATAAAGAATTTCGTCCACACGCTGTTCGAAATTCTTCTCAATCCCGTAAAGTCCTTCTTTATCCAATTGGCCCTCTTTCAACGCCTCGCGTTGAGCGACTCGAATCATATCTGAAAGGTTCGACTGGACTATCATCCCCAAGGCTCGCACACGTAGTGGTTTGACTCGATCCTTTCTACTCAAGGCATCGGCTACAACGTTAGCCTTGCCGGGGTGATATCGTATGTCACAGTCATAGTCACTTAGCAACTCGACCCATCTTCGTTGCCTCATATTCAGTTCTTTCTGATCGAATATGTGTTGCAAACTTTTATGATCAGTGAATATGGTGCACTTTGTACCGTAGAGATAGTGTCTCCAAATTTTAAGTGCAAAGATGACTGCTCCCAGTTCCAAGTCATGGGTAGTGTAGTTTTTCTCATGAACTTTTAACTGTCGAGACGCATAGGCTATGACCTTTTTATTTTGCATTAACACGCATCCTAACCCTCTACGGGATGCGTCACAATATACAACAAATCCATCGTCTCCGTCGGGGAGACTTAAGATTGGCGCTTGGCACAATCTTTGTTTTAGTGTTTGAAACGCCGTTTCCTGCTCTTCACCCCATTCATATTTCCGATCCTTTTGAGTCAGGAGGGTTAAAGGTTGGGCGATGCTGGAAAAGTTCTCTATAAATCGACGATAGTATCCAGCTAAGCCTAAGAATTGACGGATTTCTTTCGGAGATTTAGGCGCTTGCCAATTCTTAATAGCTTCAACCTTACTCGGATCAACGTGTATTCCTTGGTGGTTTATAACATGACCGAGGAATTGCACCTCTTGTAACCAGAAGTTACACTTGGAGAATTTTGCATATAACTTCTCCTGATCCAGGAGCTCTAAAACTAACTTTAAGTGTTGCTCGTGCTCCTCTTTACTCTTCGAGTATATCAAAATATCGTCAATAAATACAATGACGAACTTGTCAAGATAGGGTTTACAGACTCGGTTCATGAGATCCATGAACACCGCCGGCGCATTTGTTAGCCCAAAAGGCATAACTAAAAATTCGTAGTGGCCGTAGCGAGTCCGAAACGCGGTTTTTGGGATATCCTCCTCTTGAATTCTAACTTGGTGGTATCCCGATCTAAGATCAATTTTTGAGAAATAGCTCGCACCTTGTAGTTGGTCGAACAAATCATCGATTCGGGGAAGAGGATATCTATTTTTGATGGTTAATTTGTTCAATTCCCTGTAGTCAATGCACATTCGAAGGCTCCCGTCCTTCTTTTTCACAAATAGTACAGGTGCACCCCACGGGGAATAACTGGGACGTATAAACCCCTTATCCAACAATTCCTGCAACTGGTTGGATAGTTCTTGCATCTCGGACGGTGCAAGTCTGTAAGGGGCCTTAGCAACAGGACCGGCTTGAGGTAATAAGTCGATTCTGAATTCGACTTGTCGGGTTGGCGGTAATCCAGGAAGTTCCTCTGGAAAAACTTGTGGAAATTCGCGTACCACGGGAATATCGTCCACCCGTTTTTCCTCCGAATCAGCGGCCGTCAGGCTCGCTAGATACGCCACACATCCCTGACGTATATATTTCAACACCTTGAGGTGGGATATAAATGGTATCATGGTGCCGGATTTTTCTCCCTGCACTAATACCTCCTCGTCATCCGACACTCGGATCTTGACGGTTTTCTTTTCACAGTTTATTTCTACCCTATTACGAGCCAACCAATCCATTCCCACTATCACGTCAAAACTACCCAATTCTACCGGTAACAAGTCAATCAGGAAGGATTGTTCGCTCAGAATAAAAGGGCAATTCCGAACAATCCGATTAACTATCATGGTTTTACCGTTAGCGACCTCTACGGTGTAGGGTTCTATGGTTTCACCAATAGGAAGGTTTGCTATCGAAAGGAATCTAACGGAGACAAAACTTCTATCGGCGCCTGTATCAAATAATACAGAAGCGTAATGATCAGAGACGAGGAAGGTACCTGTCACTACGCTGGGGTCCTGGCGCGCCTCGTTCGCTCCCATCACAAATGCCCGGCCTCGCGCCGGATTGGACGACGATGGCTGACCCGCGAGTTGTCTCCCGTTTCCTCCCTGATTCAGTTTCGGGCAGTTCCTTTTGAAGTGATCCGTGCTGCCGCATTCGTAGCAAGCACGGCTAGTGGTCACCATCTGGTTTCCTTGTGGGTTCTGCTGTCGGGCTGGTTGAGTTCTAAATGGTTGCGCCCGAATAGGTTGTGGTTGACGGTTCAGGTTGTTCAGATTTGTCTTACAATTTGGTGCGTAGTGTCCGACCCTGCCACACCGGTGGCACACCACCTCCTTGCACACACCACTATGGTGGTAACCACATTTCCCGCATTTGGGAAACGTTCCCCTCTGTGGTTCTTGCCTTCCGCCCGAACTAGTCATGGCATAGCTCTGGGCAGCGGGCCTAGCTCGTTTGTTTTGCTGCTTCTCTCGGATCCTATTGTCATACGTACCTCGCTTTCCCCCAGCCGATTCTCCCGTCGCCTTTATCGATCCGCTCCTCAAGAAATCATATGTGACAATACCAGCCTGTGTCACTGCACCCTCATACGTCTGGTGCCCTCCCGCGTTAACTATGCTCCTCACTACTGGAGTAAGTCCCCAAATATAACGTTCCACCCTTTTTGACTCGGGGGTGACCAACCACGGCACTAATCGTGACAGTTCATTAAACCGGTTGGTATATCCCAAGTGGTCCGCCCCATGCATCTCTAGGTTCCACAACTCATGTTCCAGTTTCTGCAATTCATTCTTTGGGCAGAAATGTTTCAAAACAAGATCCTTAAGCTCTGCCCAGGTCATGCGGTTTGTCGCCGCCTGACCTCGAGTCTGTACTATGGTGTTCCACCATGTCAAGGCATGGTCTGTGAACGTACAGGTGGCGTACTTAACGACACAATCCTCGGGACAGTTGCTGATATTTACCACTGATTCTATTTTCTCTAACCATTTCACTAACCCATTCGGTCCTTCCGACCCGTTAAATTCTAAAGGCTTGCATAACATAAAGTCCTTGATTGAACAACCCCTGGATGGTCCAGTGCGGTTGGTCTCTACAGTAGGGATTGGGCCATTACTGTCGGTAGCGACCACCGTAGGCGGTGCGTCAGTACTCGGCATAGTGTTGTCATTCCTTGGAGGATTAGCGTTTTGTTCCCCATCATTATTTATGGGCGTTTGATTGCTCGGAGGAGTTGGATTGGTCGAGTTATTAATACTGGCGGCGATGCGCGATACTATATCCGGTATCGCCGCCTCCAACTGTTGAGCAATCAAACGGCTCACATCTACTTCCGATACTTTCGTTGATCGTTTCGGTGCCATTCTACACAATCATCAAAGAAATATATATAATCAATACCATCTCAAAATATAAAACACAATACATACTTCATTCATTAATAAACATTGATTCATATTACACAAACATCAATTTACATACTTTCAGTCAACATTACACAACTAAGATTTAATACAAAGGGCCTATGTTGGTATCATCCTCGACATAACCCGCCATGGGTCAGTGCTTGAATGATACCCAAAAGTATCGATAATGATATGCCCTACAAGAGACCCCCTATGGGCCAGTGGTTGTACTATAACTAAACAAGATTCACTCCGTGTTAGTATCACCACTAACTACTTACACGGAGTATCAAAAAGCGGTTCAAGATTCTACCATCCCAACACGTCTACACATGGTGGTAAACCAACCCCACCAACACCGCCACCAGCACCACCAGCACCGCCATCATAACCCGCAATCGGGTTTCCATCTGCTCGATCAACCAGTGGGAGTATGAGCACTCCCTTTTTAACTGGTTGATAGCATACTGGTGGTCCAGTATGCTGTCCCCGAGGTACGCCCGCCTCTGTACCCCCACGACCAGGGCGGCAGAGTGCTCGTTCACCTGCTCGGTGAGAACACGTAGCCACGCCGCCAAGTCCCGCTCCTGCCTTGGCAGACCCCACACAGGTAGGGTTGCAGGCTCGGGTTGGGGGCGGGAAGACTCGCCCTGGTGGTATGTGGATCTGGGTGGGGTAGCAGTGGGCGGAACATACGGGGCACTGATCCGCGCCGTGAGGCGAGGACCGCGCCTGAGGGGAATCGGGGCAGTCTGTGGTGCGGGCGGGGTAGGAGACCTGGTAACCCTAACAGGGGAGGGTATACTAGCACTCCTAGCTGGGGTGGTCTGCCTAGAGGCACTAAGACTAGCCTCTGAAGGCTCGGAGCTGGGTACTTCACTTGGGCTTCCAGAGGCCCCGGAACTGACCTCTTCCGGGTCCTCTTCCGTCGACACACTAGGGTTTCTTTCCATTATTACCTGCACACAAGTTAACAAACATATAGTCTTTTCCATAGTGTAATTCATAATTAAATAAATCATGCACTACTTATACAATTTAGCCACATAATAATATTATTATACATTTACACATATGTTGCCAGTTTTACCTATTTAAGTCCCCCGTGACTTCCCCTGAATTCATTCGTGCAGACAAGTCTGTTATTATGTTCCGGACCATAATAACCCACTTGTCCATCCAAGTTCATCCCGATCTCGTCACAATATATTATTAGTTGATATTCAGATCCTATAATACTTGAGCTACTGGTTATATTTTAGGTATCTTTTAAAGACATCCTAATTCTTTATAACCAATGGCTCTGACACCAAGTTCTGTAACACCCCGTAACCGCAGCGGAAACGTACACGGGATGCAACAGACACATCTGATATCAACAGCATTGCTTATAAAGAAAATACCACTACATTAATTTATAATATATTACATTGTTGCGAGTTTCATTGCTGTCTAGGTGTTACACACATATTTTACCGATAAGACATTAATAAATTCATTACAAAACAAAGAGCAGCAAGCTTCCAACAGGTAGCACAGATAGTTAAGCAGACATCAATCAATCCAACTTGGGCATACCTAGAAAACATGTAAAGAAAACGGGTCAACTACGAATAGTTGGTGAGTTTCACTAATTTAAATAAACACTGACAAATCATTTTAATAATCATTTATTAACAATATAATCATGCTGGGAACTATGTTACCCCAGAACATTTCCATTAACTTCCTGGGAACTATGTTACCCCAGAACAATAATACCCCTGGGAACTATGTTACCCCAGAACAATAACAACCCCTGGGAACTATGTTACCCCAGAATAATAATAACCCCTGGGAACTATGTTACCCCAGAATAATAATAACCCCTGGGAACTATGTTACCCCAGAATAATAATAACCCCTGGGAACTATGTTACCCCAGAATAATAATAACCCCTGGGAACTATGTTACCCCAGAATAACAATAACCCCTGGGAACTATGTTACCCCAGAACAATAATAACCCCTGGGAACTATGTTACCCCAGAACAATATAACCCCTGGGAACTATGTTACCCCAGAACAATATAACCCCTGGGAACTATGTTACCCCAGAACAATATCACATTATAAACATTTTATATATTCTATGCATCAGCCCATATATATATAAATGTACAAGTATTTCCATACGATCGGTATGTACTTAAATACTTTAAATAAGACATGTTTTCCGCCCCGGGAAAATATAATTAAAACAATTCATTAAAAGGGGCTCGTGAAAACTCACCTTTTTGGGAGTCGGGGTAATATGAGGAACAGCTACGTGCTGGGATCTGTAATAGGATATCTAAGTCGTTACTATATAATTCCCACAAATTAAATCTATGTAAACTGTACATCGGGGAACACTGATAACCTAGTTAAGGTGATGAAATTATAGCTCGGTTTGACACCCCGTTTGGCCGCGGGGCCCGTTTCCGGTATTTCGGTGCCGGAAACGGTAAAAATCGGGTAAAATTACCCAAATCATCCGGATTATTTTCGGATGATTTATTTTTACTTAATTTACTTAGATTTATGAAATAGTCTATTTTTAGAGTTTTCATGTACCAGTCAGCTCGCTTATGCGAACTTTGCCGGTTTACACGTTTTAAGTTTTAAAAACTTGTTTTTATGTTCTTTTTAGCACAAATAATTACCCGATTAGTCTCGGGTCTTGAAATTTTGCAGAAAACTTAATTTGACAGTAAGGAATTTTGTAAAAATTTTCCAGATTTATTTTCTTATATTTATATTTATTTATCTATTTTTAAATCTTATTAAAATACTAAATATATCAAAAATACCAAAACACTTTAGAAAAATCCCAAATTTTTCTGGGATGATCTTTATCATCCTCATAACTTTCTGGAATTTTCCCAGATTTATTTTCCTACATTTTCATTTATTTATCTATTTTTAAATCTTGTTAAAACACTAAATATATCAAAAATACTAAAACACTTTAGAAAAATCCCAAGTTTTTCTGGGATGATCTTTATCATCCTCATAACTTTCCGGAATTTTCCCAGATTTATTTTCCTACATTTTCATTTATTTATCTATTTTTAAATCTTGTTAAAACACTAAATATATCAAAAATACTAAAACACTTTAGAAAAATCCCAAGTTTTTCTGGGATGATCTTTATCATCCTCATAACTTTCTGGAATTTTCCCAGATTTATTTTCCTACATTTTCATTTATTTATCTATTTTTAAATCTTGTTAAAACACTAAATATATCAAAAATACTAAAACACTTTAGAAAAATCCCAAGTTTTTCTAGGATGATCTTTATCATCCTCATAACTTTCTGGAATTTTCCCAGATTTATTTTCCTACATTTTCATTTATTTATCTATTTTTAAATCTTGTTAAAACACTAAATATATCAAAAATACCAAAACACTTTAGAAAAATCCCAAATTTTTCTGGGATGACCTTTATCATCCTCATAACTCCCTGGAATTTTTCCAGAATTTAAAACTTATTTTTCAAGCCATTTTCACCCAAAACCGAGCTAGAAAGCCCTAGAACTCGTTTCACCGAAAAGCCTACTTAGACTTTTCCAACTGAGCTCAAATTTTGTGGGTGACTTTTATATGTTATAAAAAGCTTATCTTAAATTTTCCGGAATTTTTCATCATGTTTTGCTATTTTTCACTATTTTTGGCCAAAACCGAGCATTAAATTCACCAAATATTCATCTTTTATCCAAAAATTACCAAAAATTCACAGATCTCATATTTTCATGTGTAGATCATCTCTGTGAAATTTCGTGACCCGACTCTAAGCACACGTAAATCTGTCCATTTTTCATAAACACACGAAAACCGAACTATTTTGTGTTTTCTAGCTTTAGATCGCAAGGATCTCGGTTTCTAGCCTTTGCTAGCCGCTAGATACAACACTTACAAGCACATCAACACTATACCAAGCAAACTATACCAACAATCAAGCCATCTCTTTCAAAATGTCGGTTTTTAAGTAAAAACAAAGATTCTAACCGTAAAATTTTATTCTAAACACTTTTAACTAATTACTTGGATCAAGATCCTTTGTATAACTTGTATACATCCTTTGATCACACAAGAACCAGTTCCATCTCGGGTTTTTACCCATATTTCATTTGGAACCTTTTTGTTCTTGCAAAACAACTAAAAATAAGGAAATCAACACCAAAGATCATGTATTGTAACATGTTTATACCTTTGTTCTTGATTAGAGAGGATGGATTTTGGATGATGCTTGAAAGTATGAAAGGTTTGAGAGAGTTTGGGAGTGTTTGTATGATAAAAAAAAAAAAATGAAAGATAATAACAACAAAGGGGGTGGCCGGCCCCTTTGGGGTGTGGGGGTGGGTCCCACATCTTCAATAATAGCCACAAAATTGGATTGTGTAATCCGGATAACGTTGTGGATAATCTGGTTCAGTTCGTTTCTCGTTTAAACTCGTATGTCGGCTTAAAACGAGCATAAAATGGTCGTTTTTCGGGTTAACATAAAGTTTATATAAAACTGATTTAAAAACCTTAAAAACTTAACCCATGACATTAAAACATCATATTATGAATAATTACGCATCTTTTTCGGCTTGATTGATCGTCTCTTGCTTGGTTTGGTGATAAAGGTTTCGTTTAGCGTACCGACGTACCATTAAATCGAAATCCTTTTTCTGTGCTATAATTTACTTATCCCGAAGCATTAATACCTCGTAAATACCACTAAACATTATATACTTCGTCTATAATGTAATTCCCGATTCGTTCGGGTTTCAATAATCGTTCATTGGTTGATCGTAATTCCAATACGATTCATTATATAATTGAGTATGATTCATACTGTGAATCATATATACTCGTATAAACGTATTATAACTCATATAATCAATATTAAATGACACGTAAATAGTATATTCCGGCTAGGGTATACCTGGATTTGCCGGAATCGTTACAATACCAAACAACTTAGTCCCAACTAATCAAAATCAACCCAGAAATCAAGGAAATGTGGCTGTCACCACACAGCATGAGGGTAGTTTTGACTGGAGCAATCATGAAGAAGACATTGCTGATGATATCAAGAGGGAAAATGTTGCATTTATGGCATTGATTGAGAAGGGAGCTGAATCATCATCTCAGGTACACTCTGCTCCTACTATTGATTTGAATGAAATAATCAATGAATTGAAAACAAAAGTAGGCAAGCTGGAAAGTGAGTGTTTTAGGAAGCAAAGTATCATCAATGGATATGAGGCAAGTGAGTTGATAAGTGAAGAAAAGATTAAAAGTTTAGAAGAAGACTGCATAAGTAGCTACAGAGCTCAGAAAAGATACACCACTGAGATTGATGGATTGAAGAAGATGATTGTTGAAGAAAAGGTGCAGAACACAAAGCTGCATGTAGAAAAGAATTCTTGAAGAACTTGGTTTCCACAGGAAACATCTGTGGTATTCTAAACCAAGTAAGTGAAAAAGACAAATATAAAGCAGTTCCACCACCTTTCAACAACAAGTTTATGCAAAAAGTTGATAAAGAGAAAAGAGATGCATACCTGCAACAATTCAGAGATGTTTTTCATGAGAAAGAAGAATTTGTTGATTTATACAAAAATGTTGAGGTGAATGCAGAAGGTGAGTTTGTGGTTAAGGAATAGGTGAAGGAAGAAAAATCTATTGGAGTTCAAGTCTTTGAAGATGACTTTGATTCTGATGATCTCAATCAATATGATTTGAGTGACTTGAGTGATCAGATCACTGATGAAGAAATAAAAGTTGCTGAAAGGGGTAGAAAAGTGAAGAAACCTGAATCAATTGACAAACTTCCATTGTATCTGATGTGCGAAAATATATATAAATATATATAAATAAAACAAAAGTCGCAACTAAGCTTTAAAAACCAAACAATCTATCCTAGTTCACACAAACGGCAAGTGTACCGGTCGCGTATAGCATAGATGAGGAAAGTCCGGATATCGAACTCGAAGACACGTGAAAACGTTTATAATCACTAAACTCTAACCAAGACTCACCAAAATATTCAATTGATTTTTTTTTATTTGATTTAACTACTTAACTTAACTAAGTGAAAACTTTTGACAAAACTTCGGAAACTTTGACTGCAGTGATAAAAACGTCTACCTAGGTAAGAATCATATTGAAGGAGATGACAAGACAATGGATTGAAAACTCTCACGACACCGGTTCTAAAGGATGACACAACTAAGGTTCTCTCAAGAAGGTCAGATCACCTCTCGGTCTCACTAACAAACTCTAACTTATTTTAGTTGATTTTAAGAACAAACCGGGAAAACAAATTATTAACGTGTTCTAATGCCGACTCACCTCTCGATCTCACCGACACACTAGCCTAATGGAAACGAATACTACGCAACCAAGGATAGAGGAACAATTCAACTTAACTTAAACTAGACCAACTAATCGCTCAAACACCCAAACCCGACAAGAACAAAACCCGCTCTCGTGCGATCTTAATTCTAACTAGTAAAAGTAATGAGACGAGTTTACTTCATAACACCTCTCGGTATCTAAAAAGGTGTTTCACAACTGATTTTATCTAATTAATTTATCCACTTATCCCTACGGTTGTACTTCCCGCAAATAAACCCTAAACACAAAGTAAAGAGCCTTAAACATGCAACAAGTAATCAAAACCGATTCAATTAATTAAAGCACGAGGTTATTAGGTATAATCAAACAAAACACAGCCACTAAACACAATCTAATTTACTGTTAAATCAAACTTTACATTAACAATTTAAGCCATGATCATTAACAATCCATATGACTAGTCAAAACCTAACAATATTCATCAAACCTAGGTAGAACAAATAAGATTAGCCTAACATTAAGTTTGGACAGCAGCAATATATCAAATTAAACATCATATAACTCAACATAAACATAATAAAACTCATTCAATGATCAAGAACAATCAAACACAAGTCAATCTCTAAGTTACTTGCAAAACAATCCAACAAAAAGATCAAGTTCAACTAGTTAGGGTTCTTGAACAAGATTGATAAAGTTTATGAGAGTTTTACTTAGAGTATATGGCTGATATAAATGATGAAAAACGAGTATAGCTGCTGTCCCAAGTCACCCAAGCCTTCTTTTCTCCTTCCCTAGCCGCCACCTAGCCACCATAAAATTTTCTTTCTTTTTCCTCTTGCTGCCGATCGAACTAGGTAGTAGGAGTTAGGGTTCTTTTATTTCGGTTTTGTGGCTGGATTCTGGTAGAAAATTAAGTTAATTAACTTAATATAATATCATGTAACGCTTCTAATTTGTGGGCTTGGGTCGGGCCTTGAGTTGTAGTTTTGAAACTTGACCAAAAAGGCCCCTAGAGTCTTCCAACTTAACTCTTTTTTCACCATCTTTCATAAACCTACAATTAACATTTAAACTTTGTAAATTATTGCACTTAACCCCCAATACTTTCATAAAATAAACAATTAAGCATAAAAACCATGATAAAATCATAAGGAAAGTAAGTGTGTTTTACAACCCATCAAACATCCCCACACTTAAGACTTTTTCGTCCCTGAAAAAGATTTGACTGTAGTTGGATCAGATTCGGAAAATCAAAGTTAAATCAAACATATAGGTTAGATTTTAAAGCTCAGAAAAACGCAAAAACCGCGATCATCGATATTGTTGTCCACTTAAACCCATGCCTTAATCTTTACCGGGACAAATAAGATCCGACAATAATATTACTTAGTGGTTTACACAATTAAGACCCGCTTATTTTCATCTTTTACCAGACCAGGCCACCCCAACTTGACTTAAACCTCAAAGTTAGCAGATTTAAAACTTTGTTGCTCAATATTTATGAATAGTTAAGACGATCAAGGGTATTGTTTATCCACCTAAGCTTAAGCATCAAAGTCTACCAAGCAGCCATTAGATACGATTAAGGTTCAATTTATTAATAGCTAATGTTCCCTACAACATGACATACCCCCGTTATCAAGCAATACTCCAAATCCATCACCATAGGTGAGTATGCAAAATTTCATCTATAGGGCTTACATGTAGCGTGTCCCTTGTGGTCCGTTTCTTAATGGTAATGAGACGCGAGAAAGGGGACCCCACATGGCTAACAGCGTGGATGATCAAGTCTGTAGTGTATTTGTACTTTTGTACTTGTTGTGATCATGTTTATAGACTTATAAGGGTTTGCTCTTTGACTTTATTTTAAATATCCACAACCCCACTTAGGAATTGTGAATACCCAGATAAATAGATTGCTTACAGACCCATGGTCTCCGGACCCGAAGCATCCCATCAATACAGGATTTAAGGTTATAAAACCATACGCCAATGAGGTGTAAAACACTAACTAGCAGTTTAAGATTTATATCACAGGCTACACGGCATACTCTAACGTTAAACCTACCCAAGCATCATATGATAACGTATTCAAATTTTTTAAAAACTCAAGATACCTCCACTTTTTCATACCAAAATTTGAGGCTTGAGTATGGCCCGACCTTTCATTGCTTATTTTCCACGGACAAAACGCTTTACCCACAAAAGATTTCCGTTTAACCGTTTTATCAAATTTGCCCTTTCATTTTCAAGGCTGAGCCTACCGACACATCCCAAGTTAAGTGTGTTTTCTTTTATTTATCTCATATTATTAGTAGTTTGAAAAACCTATTTCCGATAAATATCATCATCTCCCACTTTAATGCAAAAGAAACTAAAAACAAGGGACATTTTTTTTAACATAATCAACGTACGAAAACGAAAAACAAGTGAAAACATTTTATTTTTAAAATTTTTTTTTTCTACTACTAAGTAAAATAAGTTCCCATCCCCACACTTAGAACGAAATCGTCCTCGATGAGAACAAGGAAAAGAAATAAAATAAAAATAAAACGTAAAGCATAAAATTAAACTTGAAAGAACAGAAATTAAAATAGAGAACGGGTTACTCCCCTGGTTTAGATGCAGATTCTTCATCATCTGTGTATGACTCGAACGAACGACCGTATAGCACTTCATTTGCGGCCGCAACCTCGGGTGAACCAGTTCCAAAACGCCATCAGAGCTACCATGTGCATAATAACACCTGTAACAACTCAAACTCCCTCGCATGTAGCGGCGTACAAAACAGAAAACAAAAACATAAAAAATAAACATATTTTTGTGTTTTTGATTTTCTTTTATAAATATAAATAAAAATAAAACAAATAAAAACAGATAATAAAGAGAATCATAAAACAAACTCTACAACTCGGCTGTCTCCCGAGTGATGCATCCATCATGTCTATTCCTCGGTGAATGAGTCAAGGTAGAACACCTCGACTGTCTGATCAGTGATCGGCTCTCCTATGTAGTGCTTCAATCTATGGCCGTTCACCTTAAACTTCCCGCTTCGATCTTGTATCTCAATCGTGCCATACGGGAAAACCTCAGTGACCGTGAACGGTCCCAACCATCGGGATTTCAACTTTCCCGGGAATAACCTCAACCGTGAGTTATACAGTAAAACCTTATCCCCACACTTGAACTGCTTATTACCCTTCAATTTCCTGTCATGCAGTTCCTTCGTATGCTCCATATACCGAAATGATTGTGCATATGCGTGATCCCGGAGCTCCTCTAATTCGTGTAATTGATGGAAACGATTACCCTCTGCGGTGGGTAAATCAAGAATAACCCTTTGAAGGGCCCATGAAGCGCGGTGTTCCAATTCAACAGGAAGATGACAGGCCTTCCCATAAATCATCCGAAATGGTGTGGAACCAGTCGGAGTCTTGTAGGCTGTACAGAAGGCCCACGGAGCGTCATCTAATTTGTCGGACCAATCCCGACGATTTGAACCAACCGTTTTCTCGAGAATACGTTTGATTCCCCGATTACTCACTTCTACTTGCCCACTAGTCTGTGGGTGGTAGGCGGTCGCAAGCCGATGGGTGACCCCATAATGCTTCAACGCCTTATCCATCTGCGAGTTGCAAAAGTGAGTACCTCGATCACTGATCAAGGCATTCGGGACTCCAAAACGAGCAAATAGACTTTTTAGAAAACGGACTACCACTCGGGCATTATTGGTGGGTAGAGCTTTGGCCTCAACCCACTTAGACACGTAATCGACAGCCACGAGTATGTATTTGTTTCCACGTGAAGATGGAAACGGTCCATGAAATCAATACCCCAAATATCAAAAACCTCACAAACTTGAATGGCATTCTGGGGCATTTCGTTTCACGAAGAAATGCTGCCGACACGCTGGCAACGATCACAACTCTTAACGAACAGATAAGCATCCTTAAAGATAGACGGCCAGTAAAAACCAGAATCAAAGACTTTCTTTGCCGTAGAACTCACACCGTGGTGACCTCCAGTCGGTCCCACATGACAATGGCTCAAAATTTGTCATCCTTCCTTGACATCTACACACCTTCTAATAAGCTGATCAGCACCAATGCGGAAAAGATATGGATCGTCCCAAAGGTAAAATTTGATGTCAGCAAAGAATTTCTTCTTTTGCTAGTAAGGCATCTTTGGGAGGTATCCGTCAGCAAGATAGTTGGCGAAATCAGCAAACCATGGAAAACCTTCCTCTTGTGCAGTAACAAACATCAGACTCTCCGTCGGAAAACGATCGTCGATCCTAACTCCCGAATCTCCTAAATCAACTCCCTCTAGACGTGAAAGATGATCAGCCGCCACATTCTCGGCCCCCTTTTTATCACGGATCTCTATATCGAACTCTTGAGGCAACAGGATCCATCGGATAAGACGAGGCTTAGCATCCTGCTTGCTGAAAAGATATCTAATAGCGGCATGATCCGTATAAACAATCGTTTTGGACAAAACCAGATAGGACCTAAATTTGTCGAAATCGAACACCACAGCTAAAAGCTCTTTTTCGGTGGTGGTATAGCTTTCCTGTTCGCCATTTAAGGTCCTGCTCGCATAGTAGATCGGATGGAAATGTTTATCCTTCCGTTGTCCAAGAACCGCTCCGACTGCGAAGTCGCTCGCGTCACACATCAAATCGAATGGTAACGACCAGTCGGGAGCAACCATGATTGGGGCATTAACGAGTTTGTCTTTTAGAAGATCAAACGCCTCGATACACTATTCAGAAAAAACAAATGGAGCATCCTTCTCCAAAAGTTTGGTCATGGGTCTCGCGATTTTAGAAAAATCTTTGATGAACCGGCGGTAGAACCCGGCATGACCTAGAAAGCTATGAATTGATCTCACAGAAGTAGGCGGGGGAAGATTAGAAATGGTCTCGACCTTTGCCCGGTCAACCTCTATCCCCGCACTTGAGATTCGATGACCTAGAACAATGCCCTCGCGAACCATGAAATGACATTTCTCCCAGTTAAGGACTAGGTTGGTGTCAACGCAGCGGAACATCATCCTCTCGAGATTTGATAAACAATGATCGAAGGAACTCCCAAATATGGAAAAATCGTCCATGAACACCTCTATAGAGTCCTCGATCATATCATGGAAAATGGCCACCATACACCTCTGGAATGTGGTCGGAGCGTTACAAAGTCCGAACGGCATACGTTTGTAAGCAAACGTTCCATAAGGGCAGGTGAAAGTGGTTTTCTTCTGGTCGTCGGGAGCTATCAGAACCTGGAAGTACCCGGAGAAACCATCTAGGAAGCAGTAGTACTGCTGACCTGCTAAACGCTCTAACATCTGATCAATGAATAGGAGAGGAAAGTGGTCTTTCCTGGTGGCATCATTCAGTCGGCGATAATCGATGCAGACTCGCCATCCCGTCACAGTCCTCGTGGGAATAAGCTCGTTCCTCTCGTTGGTGACGACAGTCATGCCACCCTTTTTAGGAACCACTTGGACTGGACTCACCCAAGCACTATCAGAAATGGGGAAAATGATCCCCGCATCAAGGAGTTTAATGATCTCCTTCTTTACGACCTCTTGCATTTTTGGATTAAGTCGCCGTTGCAGCTGGATGACAGTTTTGAAATTTTCCTCCATGAGGATTTTATGAGTGCAAAACGAAGGGTTGATACCCTTGATGTCGATAATCTTCCATGCAATAGCCACCTTATGCTCTCGTAGCACCCTCAACAACTTCTCCTTCTCGACCTCGGTCAAAGCAGATGCAATGATAACCGGAAGCTTACTCTCTTCATCTAAAAATGCATACTCAAGGTGGGAAGGTAAATCCTTAAGCTCTAAGGAAGAAGGAGGACTCTCGACCGAAGGTCGGTCCATCGGATCGTCTCGTACGATCTCAGCAGACACGCCAGATTTAGGGGTATGCGACTCGGTGTCGTCATTTAAGGACTGATTGGTTACGGCAACCATTTCAATCTCCGAAATCTCCCTATCGAGAATCTGGGTGTCGGAGGCAGATCCTCCACAAATTTCGCTGAGAAACTCCCCGACATGCTCCATGATGGTATCAATGAAGTATAAGGAGTCATCAGCAGACTTGGGGTGTTTCAGTGACTGTCGAACGTCAAAGGTGACATTCTCATCCCCAACTCTTAAGATTAATTTACCCTCGCAGACATCGATCAATGCCTGTGACTAAAACTGTAGATGTTGAAAACTTTATCCCAGTTTATCCAGTCTTTTCTAGTCATGAGGTGCTTGATGTTGGAGAAGTGAAAACCATGGAAGAATATGAGAAAAGACAGTCAAGACATAGAGAAAGTCAAGATGAGGAACCTATGATTATGGAAAATATTGTCTTTGTCAAAAGTAAACTTGAAAGACAAGACATCAAAATTGAAGAATTTGTTCTTTTTTCAATTGATTATGATGGATTGAAGACTCAAAAGACTCTTGGAGTCAAATCACCTAAACCAAGTGAAAGATTCAAGAAACCTAATGAACATGAAAGATACAAGGGAAAGGTTTGGTGCAAGAAGTGTGATAAGTATTGTCATCACACAGACTCATGTAATAAAAGATTCAAATTCAAACCCTTTCATATCCCAGATGAAACAAAGTATGGACAAGACTTTGTTTTGTACAAGCAAAAGTATGATGCATACCTGGGAAAAGAAAGAGTCTGTGGAAATGACACCTCAAGTAAAAATAAGTTGAAATCAGCTGAAGAGACAAGAATTGAGAAGAAAACTGAATTCAAAACAAAGAAACAAGTGATTAAATCAGTAAGAAGAAGTGTGTATCCTAAGAAACATGAGAAAGCTGTCAAAAAGAACCTTCAATATTTGAGAATCAGCTCCAAACAAGATACACAATCAGTCAATTCTGATGGATCTCAAGTTTCACCTAGCTTTTGGAAGTGATGAGAATGGACGAAAGATTGTTGGAAAAGGAATTTTAACCAATGGAAAGGTTTCATTTGACAATGTGTTTCATGATGAAGGTCTCCAGTATAATCTGCTTAGCATGTCACAAATGTGTGATAAGGGTTACAAAGTTGGTTTTGATGACTCACACGGTTTCATCTTAAAACCTGAATTTGTAATCCCACCTGAAATGATTATGATGATGGCACCTAGACATGGCAACCTATATGAGCTCAACATGAAGGAAGCTATTTCAAGGGGTGGTACATGTTTTGTTTCCAAAGCCACTGAAAATGAGTCAAAATTATGGCACAGGAAACTATGTCATGTGAATCTGAAGAACATGAACAGACTTGTTAAGGGTGAGCATGTCATTGGCTTACCTACAAAAGAGTTCAAGTTGGAAGATCATTGTATTTCATGTCAAAAAGTAAAGCAGCATAAATCTTCTCATAAGACAAAACTCATCAATTCAATTGATCAGGTACTTGAGTTACTTCACATGGATCTTTTTGGTCCTGTAAGTGTGCCAAGTATAGGGAAGAAAAGATATTGTCTTGTGATCATTGATGATTATTCAAGATATACTTGGGTTTATTTCTTGAGTACAAAGGATGAGACTGCAGAGTTGATTAAGGGCTGTGTGACAATGATTGAAAACAAACTGAATAAGAAAGTTCAAACAATGAGAAGTGACAATGGTACAGAGTTCAAATATGGAGTCATGGAAGAATTTTGCACAGAAAAGGGAATATTTCAGCAATTCTCAGCTCCTAGAACTCCTGAACAAAATGGTGTTGTAGAAAGAAGAAATAGAACACTTATTGAAGCTGCAAGAACCATGTTAGCATATGCAAATCTACCAGTTACATTTTGGGTGAAGCCATAAATACTGCCTGCTATGTTCAGAACAGGGTACTTGTTAACAAAAGGCATAACAAGACACCATAGGAAATTTTCAACAATAGAAAGCCTTATATCAAGTTTTTCAAGCCCTTTGGATGCAAATGTTTTCTTCTGAACACCAAGGATTACTTGAACAAGTTTCAAACTAAATCCTTGGATTGCTTCTTTGTTGGATATTCAACACACTCAAAAGCTTACAGATTATATGTGAAAGACCATTTGAGTATTATTAAATCATCTTACATCATCTATAATGAGAATCAGTTCAATATAGTTGATGGTGCAGCATGGCTATTTGATCATGAACAGTTGATAAGGTCTTTCAAGATTTATCCTAAAGACTTTGATGACTCATTCTACAAGACCAGTGTGTTTGAAGAGAAAAAGAAGAAAATATTGGACTTAGAAGGGTTATGGAAGAAGGTTGCTAGCAAAGAAAAGGTATATACATTTGTTAAGGGTACCTCAAGTGACATAGTTGACCAAGTTCAAGACAATGATGACAATCAAGAAGTTCAGAAAGATCAAGTTCAGACTGGGGGAAACCCAAGAAACCAAACAAATGAAGAAGCTGTAAAAAACTGCAAGATTTCAAGATTTGTTTGAAAGGATGAATTTAGACAACACTGGTGCATCAACTTCAAGACAGAATCATGAAGAAGCACCAAGTAATGACAGTAAATCAACTGATTTGATCATTGAAGAACCAGAGCTCAATGAATCAAATCTTGACACAAATGTGTCTGTTGATATGATAGTTCAAACTCCCTATGTAGAAAAGAATCATCCTCCTGAAAACATCATTTTGAAGATATAAATGAAAGAGTTACAAGAAGCCACTCTGAAATTTCAAACATCTGTTTATACTCCTGCTTTCTATCCCAAATAGAACCAAAGAACATTGTTCAAGAACTAAAGGACAACAGTTGGGTGGAGGCAATGCAGGAGGAATTAGCACAGTTCAGAGATCTACATGTTTGGGATCTGGTTGATAGGCCAAGAAATAGGTCAGCCATTGGCACAAAGTGGGTTTTCAGAAACAAAAGGGATGAGAGGGGTTTGGTGATTAAGAAAAAAGCTAGACTTGTGGCACTGGGATGCCTTCAAGAATAAGGAATAGACTTTGAGGAAGTCTTTGCACCAGTTGCAAGACTTGAGGCTATCAAGATTTTTCTTGCATATACTGCCTCAAAGAACATTAGGGTGTTCCAGCTTGATGTTAAATCCGCATTCCTAAATGGAAAGATTGATGAAGAGGTGTATGTTGCTCAACCTCCATGTTTTAAGGATCCAATGTATCCAAACAGGGTGTCTAAGCTAAATAAAGCCCTATATGGATTGCATCAGACTCCTAGAGCATGGTATGATGAGCTGTCAAATCATCTTCTTAAAAATGGTTTCCAAAGGGGAGCCATTGATAAGACTCTCTTCTACAAAAGAAAGGGATCAGACTTGATGCTGTTACAAGTTTATGTGGATGATATCATCTTTGGTTCAACAAATGAACAAATGTGTATGGAGTTTGAAGGGGTGATGAAATCTAAATATAGCATGAGCTCTATGGGAGAAATGAACTTCTTTCTGGGACTGCAAGTTCAACAGAAAGCTTATGGGATTTTCATCTACCAAACTAAATATGTGCATGACATCAAGTTCAAATGTCATGAATACAAGACAGATTCAACTCCAATTGACACAAAAGAAAAGATGATAGCTGATGAAAAGGGGGGCCTGTGGATGAGCATGAATATAGAGCCAAAATTGGATCCCTGATATACCTAACTGCTACAAGACCTGACATTATGTCTGTTGTGTGTGTCTGTGCAAGATTCCAATCAAGTCCAAAAGTCTCCCACATGAATGCTGTCAAAAGAATTTTTAGATATTTGAAGGGAAGACCAGACTTAGGAATTTGGTATCCAAAGAACCAATCTTTTGACCATATTTCCTACACAGACAGTGATTATGATGGCTGCAACATGAGCAGGAAGTCAACTTCAGGTGGATGTCAATTTTTGGGAGACAAACTGGTGTCATGGCAATGCAAGAAGCAGACCACTGTGTCCATATCAACTGCAGAAGCTGAATAAATTGCTGCATCCGCTTGTTGTGCCCAAGTTCTCTGGATTCAGAACCAAATGCTGGATTATGGTTTGAATTTTCTGAACACTCCTATTTTTATTGATAATATTGCTGCATATTTTACTGTTAAAAATCCAGTTCAACATTCAAAGACTAAGCATATTGAAATCAGGCATCACTTCATTAGAGATTGCAATAAAAAAGGCTTGATTGAGATGAAGAGAGTTGAGACAAGTGACAACTTGGCTGACCTATTCACCAAGCCACTTGACAGAACCAGATTCAACTTTCTTTTGAAAGCCCTGGGATGATCAACTCAGATGAGATGTGATTGAGGATATGTGCTAAGTGTGTGTCTCTATGTGCTAATTGATCATTTTTGATTGAGGTCACACACATTGAATATTGATTGAATATGTTTGAATATATTAATTTCTTTGTGTTAACTGATATGTGTTATGTGATTATCTGTGCAACTTAGGTATCATTGATTCTTATGTTTAATTGTCAGTTGACTGTTTTTGATATTATTATAGGTAATGGTTTGAATTGTCTAAATTGATCAAATTCTTATCTAATATCATGATTTGTTACTTGATTATGTGCGATATCTGATCATGTGATGTTATTTGGATAGGCTAAACTATGAATGTCTGCTTGTTTTGATGATGTTATTTATGGTTAAGATTTGAATATGTTACAACTGTTTATGTCAAAATGTGTTTTTATGTCAAAATTAAATGATAAAATGAATTTTCCAATGAATATTGTATAATCACAAGATTTTTGATCAAAAAATGAGCAAATTGTTAATGGTGGAGAGATATGATAATATTATTCAGTTCAAGCTTTATAGAAGCTTAAAAGAAGGATTTTTCAATGAAAAGTCTCAAGTAGTTATTCTTGCTGAAAATTATGTCATGTGCCCAGTTGGAAGGACATACACATGTACGTTTGGTCCTATAATCTGTATAGATTTAAAGGATAGCCATTAACTTGAAAACTGAAAGCATATGGGGCAATTATAACTTGTTTTATGTTCATTCACTTAAAATCATGTCAATAACTCTGACTTTGAAAGGACATATGTTCACATGTATGTTTGGTCTTGTTGACCACTTGTGGTCAAACAGGATAGCCATTTACCAGTCAAATAAGAGATTTTGGGGTGTTTGAACTTAAAACTGTTTAATTATGGGAAATGATAGTACATTGACTACTTAGCCAATCATATGGATTTAATAGGCCAAAAGGGCACTTGGTACAGTCATTAACATGTATGGTTGCTTTCTCATGATGTGTAAAATCTAAGGTGATATAAACATAAAGAAAATGCTATATCTTATGTGGAGTTACATTGATGTCTATGCATGTTCCTATATATATCTTTCCAAATGATAGGCAGAAAAGTGATTATCTAGTCATACACAAGCCTGTTGGTATTTGGTCTCCAAAATGAAATGTTTGATTTAAAAGAATGACACAGAACAAATGTGAACAGAATACTTCTTAAATATTTTATCAACTAAAAGTTGATTGATGTTCACAAAACATTTTGAAAGAAAATGCAAACATGAGGGTTAACTCTAGAACTACAGGGGTGGAAGCAATCATATAAGTCCTTTAAACATCCTGAATGAAAGGCCTGTAAGTCTGAATTGCGTGGCATGTAAATCCAATTTCAACCTCACATATGTTTGTAAATTTGACAAGAAGAATCTTAAAATTTTCAAAAATATGTTCTATCATTAAAAGTTTTGACCAAATCCAAGGGGTCAGAGTCAAATTGGGGTGATCTGAAGAAAGCCAAATAAAGCTTGAGAATAGATAAGGAGCATCAGAAAACATCATGTGTTATCCATTAAGAATTATGCATATTAAATGAAATTAAATCATATCACCAAAGAGATGAAATTCATGTTCGGTCTAGACCTGCTATTAACCTGTCTAAGTTGTCATAATCATGTTGAAAATGAAGTATTGAGAAAGCTACATAGTCAATATGATCCCATTCTTGAGATCTTTTCAGTTAAAGAAAGAAAATGTTTTGAAGAGAACAAAGACTGAAATTTGATCTCTAAAATGCACCATTTGCTCTTAAACAATGATCTTTAATGAAAAATACAGTTAAAAATAGTGGTTTAAGTCAAAAAAGTGTTGCATTTTGCCTTTAATAGGTTGAATATGTAGGTTCGGGTAAGGTTTGATATTTTCTCACCTTTCCGAGCACAAAACAGTTAAATATGGTTGAATATGATGTTTTGAAGTTTCTCGGGTAGACTACACTTTTTAGTTTAGTTCCCAGGCATACCTGATGTTTGAATAGGATTTCCGAGCATGTTTTGGAAATTTAGACTATAGCAAACTTATGTGTCTTAACCTTAAATTCATTCCGAGCATGCTATGTGTTATTTGTGATTTTGATTTCTTTGAAATTCCAAGTGTTTCCAGGCAAACTTTGTCTTCCAGGCACACTTTATATTCCGGGTACACTATTGTTCCCTCAATATACTTGGTAATTTCAAAATTTGACTTTCCAAGTACACTGTCTGCTAGATATCATTTTGGGCACACTTTATACTCTATGAAAGTTATTCGGGTATACTTTGGATAAGAAGGTTGTTCGGGCACACTAAACATTAGGAAGGTTGCTGGAGCACACTGTGCTTCAATGTATGCTTGATTGAATGTGTTTCTCATTCTGATAGGGTTTATGCTAAATTGAGCTATTTAATTTATATTTATATGGGTATCTTAATTGATTCCTGGCAAGGATGCTTATTTGATATTATATACTTGATTATCTATCTTGTGATTCAGTTCTCAAGAAATCATGTATTTCAGTAAGCTCTCATCATTTTACTTAAATTTATTTCTAAATTACTTTATCTTTATATACTTTACCATTTCTGGACATATTCCAAACCAACCATTCCTTAAATAGATAAGGAATTTATGAGCTAAAAGACAAAACACTTTTTGAGATTCTTTTTTTTCCTGGCAAGCAAAAGAAAAGTAAATTCAAAAGAACTTTATCTACAGCTTTTTCTGCCAAAATTGCAGATATGTACTTTAATTTGTCTTAACTCACATTAAGAATATTTTCGCATATATTGTTCAGTTTTGAAACTTCAAATTACTCATATTTATTTTGTGTGTAGGTTTCAATATCATTCAAGACAACGGTTTGAATCGAAATATTCTTTATACTTTAATCTTTATTCTTCTCCTGTATGCATTTTCTTATATAGATTCAACTGACAATTGTGTATTCATCTTTTAACAGAAAAGCAGAAATGGATTCAAATCCAAGAAATTCCAATTCATACAAACATCATCATTCTGAAGAACTAAAGAAAGCATTGCAAAGAGTTCAAACCCTAATGTCTGAGGTTGAGAAGACCTCAGCTGCCCCAAAAAAGGGGGAGAAATCACTAAATCAGGGGGGGAATTCGTTAAAGCTTCTTTCAATATATGAAGAAGATAGTTCAGATGCTGAAACTGACAAAGTTCCAGAAGATGAAAGGAAACAGCTTAAAGAAAGAAAGAAACTAAAAGGGAAAGAAATTGCTCTAGATGGTGATAAAAATCAGACTGTCAATTCACCAAAAAAAAGTTAAAAATCTTAGAAATTGATGAATCTGAAGTAGAAGCCAAAAGGGTGTATGTGCAAAGAATGACAGAGAATTTTTAAATCAAATGCTGACTGACAGAGATTTTGAAGAACAAGAAAGTTTGATAAAGCTATTTGAAGACAACAAGAAATTGGGGGATGAATCAAACTATGAAGATCAGAAGGAAGTCCCACATGAGTTGATTGAAAACTTCTTAAATGATAAAGAACTTCCAAATGGTGTTCTAGTATCTTTGCTCAAGCTGATTAAACAGGAAGAACCAGAAACAGAGGTAAAAGAGAAACTAGACACTGTAGTTGACAAAATTTCAAAAGCATTGACTGAAGAAAAGACTGTCAAAGGCAATGAATTAAAAGAAAGAAACTAAAAGGAAAAGAAATTGCTCTAGATGGTGATAAAAATTAGATTGTCAATTCACCAAAAGAAAAGTTAACAATATTAGAAATTGATGAATCTGAAGTAGAAGCCAAAAGGGTGTATGTGCAAAGAATGACAAAGAATTTTTAAATCAAATGCTGACTGACAAAGATTTTGAAGAACAAGAAAGTTTGATAAAGCTATTTGAAGACAGCAAGAAATTGAGGGATGAATCAAACTATGAAGATCAGAAGAAAATCCCACATGAGTTGATTGAAAACTGCTTAAATGATAAAGAAATTCCAAATGGTGTTCTAGTATCTCTGCTCAAGCTGATTAAATAGGAAGAACCTGAAACAGAGGTAAAAGAGAAACTAGACACTATAATTGACAAAATTTCAAAAGCATTGACTAAAGAAAAGACTGTTAAAGGCAATGAATTAAAAATTTTGAAAATGAAAGATGAATTGGAAGAAGAAATGAAGGTTCAGAAGTTCATGTGCAAGTATGGTGGAAAACCAAAATTTTTGGTGAAAAATGGAATTCCCTTTGATTCAGTTAAAATCATGACCAGAAAAGAGATTTTGAGTAACTTCAAGATAATAAAAGGACAACTGTTGAACAAGAAGATGGGAAATGCTCAGTCTCTAGATGGAAAGAACAAAGGAATATCCAAAAGGATGACTGATCTATCAAAAATATCAATGAAAGGGAAATCCAAAGTAGAGGTCCTCTGTAACAAGACTACTTCCTTTGTTTCGAAACAGAACATTACAAAGAAAAGTACAAGGTCAATAACTACTCAAGAGAAACCAAAGCAGATACACTTGAAGATGGGTGAACTTTCTGTAATAGGCAAAGGAAAAGCCAAAAACTTTCAGTCAACCACAATACTATGCCAAATGGAGTATTTTATGACTCAAGAACTGAACATCTGAATATTATGATGGAAAATGGAAAGATTGAGAAAATTTTCTTTAAAAGTGATTTCAGAATATTCAGCCTATGGCAATTGAATGTGATTGCATCACATCATCTATCTGACTATCAAGAGAGACACAGACCAACAAGTGCTAAGCAATCTGAATTATTAAGATTCTTAAGAGAACAAGGAAAGTTGAACTTTCCCTGTCTAAGCAAGCCTCCAACAATGCCTCAAGAAGATGAAGATCTTATTTAGAATAGGCTTTATTTTGTAATGTCTTCGGACAGCTTTTGAATATGTAATCATTTGTTTATGTCATTTGAATATGTAATTTGATGTGTATTTTAATCCTGTGTAAGTAACCATTGAGGTGTTTTGGGATAGCTGAGGTGTTCCAATCTAAGGGGAGATTGTTGAGTCAAGATTTGACCCAAAACTGATCACAAGGAAGATTGGAATCTTCTCAACCTCCTCAGAAATCACTAAGTATGGAACCGGGCACACCTAAGACATCCGAGCAAGGTTTTACTTAGCCGGGCATGATATTTTGCCTATCGGGCAAGGTTATCTTCTTTTTTTTAGTAAAAGGGCAACGCCCTTGGTAAAATTGACTGAAACAAAAAAAGATTACAAACAAGCGCATCTCCCCCAACCTGGACATTATACCATGGATGGGGCAGACCACAAATGAAAACAACCTAAGAAGCCCGCAGGCATACAAGATGTTGCATACTAGAAAACTAAAGTATAATGGATCCGAACAATAGTGAACGGATACATATTTTGTAGCTTCCAATCCGTAGGCCCAACAACCCATTCGGCCTAGATATGTAGCAATCCATGACTCCTTGTAGATGTTGCATATTGGCTTAGAGAGAAAATATATGGCACGGGACCACGCCCCACAGCCTACAACGAGTTATTAAAAACTAAGCCCGATGTGTAGCATTCCAAACAGACCCAAGCCCATCAAGAGATAAACCCGTGCCCCTCTCAAGCCCACCATCACATAATCTATTTAAGTAAATGAAGCAAACTGATAAGAGGCCTGAACCTCCAAAACCTTACAATGATCCAATTATAAAGCCCATAGTTCCAAACCAAGTCCAATCCATATACACCAAATAAAATCCCATCGGATAAGATAAGCCCCCAAGTTGGTAGTCATATTTAAAATCAATATCTTGTGCCGACAAAATATATGGATAACCAAAATTAAATAAAAGCCAAGATAACCAACAACCTTACCATATTAAATGCCACCGAATATGAGAATTCAAATCATTTGCATAAAATATGAGATAAGGTGCCAGAATACCATCAACCAAAACTGAGTCAATCACCAAAAAAACAAATAAAACTGACCCGGTCAAGCAGCATGACCCGATCCAGCAACATGACCCGATTCACTTTCATAGATCCAACTCGATCAAACAACCCAAAACAAACTCAGATTCTCAAGCAAAGCAATTTCCCAAGAACATGTCAATCACCCACCATGAACATATCACCAACAAATCAAACTACGTACATCACCCCATGACACATAGATTACCAGGAAGATCTATAGCATGAACATCAAGAAAACTAATCCGAAAAGGCCTAAGACAACCACCAAAGTTCGAATGCCTTGCTAAGGTGGAATTTGATCATGAAAGTAAAGATCTCCAGTCTAGCCTAATCGGGCTAAAATGAACATGAAAGAACACAATCCCGATAATAAACAAGTCATTCAACAACGGAACCCGAGCAGCTCAACACCCCCCACCGATGATAATTTCCATGCATATCCAACATTACGAAACAAGAAGTACAACAACCTAGTGCCGATACTCCGACACTCGGATTTAACCCACAAATGCGTGGTGTCTCCAGTTATACTCATCAAATTAAAGAGACACATAGAACACCAGATTAAGGAAGAAAATGCAGAGGCTCAAAGAGAATACCTTGTATCTTGGAATCACGACTACCCGAACAAAGCTTGACAAAACATGCAGCCGGAAGAGAAATAACACCTGAATATCTTCATCATGAACATCCCAAGGTCGCCTAGCACCAACAGTCGTCACCATTGGGTAACAGTCTTGGTCGTCACCAATACCGATTAACACCTCAACCATTGTAAGGTTGCTTCCTTGAATTAGTCACCAACCGATGATCAACCCATGCAACAGTTCCTCTCGAAAACCCGCAGACGATTCCTTTTTTTCTCCTGGTGTCTAGCTCCAGATGTGGATACACCTGGGTAACAACCAAGAAGATCTTGATCGATTGACATCCTATCAAAAAGATATAGGATCGATTAATCCCAAGGGATTAACCTAACTCGCCTCCCACCCTCCGTAGGGATACAAGCCAGAGATGTTCATCTACTCACCAATCTTGTTGCCTATCACCAGATCATGAAACGCATCTGGGTAACAATCACGAACACATCATGATTGATTAGCATCATGCCACGGACATCATGATAGATCAATTACGATGCCGTTAGCAAACAAATTGATCAAAGACTAATCCCACGAAGAGATTAGTGGCCGGATTAGAGAGAGATGGTGGGGAATGAGGGGACGGATTCTAGAGAGAAACACCTTGGAAAACACACACAAAAAATAACAAATGAAATTTCCTTAAGTCTTAAAGTCTTCTTAAAGTCTTCCTTAGAGGATATCCGGGCAGGGTTCACTAATTAGTGTATACCAGGGCAAGGTTCTCTATATCAAGCAGGTTTGTTCTTCATAGCCGAGTAAGGTTTACTTCAGAGTAAGCTCTTGGCTAACCAAGCTCTTGAAGCTAAGTGATTGGAAGATCGGGCAAGTTATTCTTTAATAATACAGTGGTCCAGGTAAGCTTGATGTTTAATGAAGTATCTCAAGTAACATCGGGTAGGATTCAACTCAAGCAAGGTACAGTGCTTCCAACCACACTTTGCTAATAAGCTAATTCCAAGCAAGGAGTTGATAGAACCATTGAAGAACAAGGTTGCTAGTAAGTTTATGTCGGGCAAAGTCTGATATAATCAAGAAGATTGAAGTTTTCTTGGTGAGTATTTTCCTTTGTAAAATACTCCAAGTAAAGCATACCCGGAAAACTGTTCTCGGGCACACTTCAAGTTTACCAAGTCTAACAAAGCAGGCATAGCACAAAGTCTACTCAGAGAAGTTTAATTCTACAATGCCTACCCGGAAGACTTGTTTTACACTTAGGATTATTTTGAATATGTACGAAATATTTAGGGTTTTTAGAAGGAATGAAAGTTGTCCAGGGGTGTCAGGCCTATAAAAGGAATGTTTAGGGTACACCTCTGGAGAGCGGCTGAATACGATATTAGAAAGAATATTTGTCAAGTGACAGCCGTTATTAGAATTGTACGGACAAACTTTCCCATCAAGAAACCCTAGATAGATTATCATTTGTATGATTAACCTTATATGAATGAAAATATTTTGAGTGAATCTTGTGTGTTAGTTAACCTTATTTGCTTGCTCAGCAACCAAATCGTTTGTAATTGATTCCGCCTTTATCAAACGGTTTTATTTCTAAATATAGCAACCCGTCATTAACTCTCTTGTCAACACTGTATTGTGTGAGTTATGACTTAATTTGTTAACGATCTACCTACAAAAGGGGACCTGACAAATAATTCTTCTTTGGCATCTTACAATATATAACTTTCTTCACAAGCATTTGCTTTTCTTGAACAACTTTTGATAATACAATACATAACTTTCATAACAAACTTTCAAAACATACTCCTTTTTTATTTATTTATTTTTTTATTCAATCTTTTATGTCACCCTAAATATATAACTATTTCTAAGCTCGTAAAAAGATGGACATGTTGTGGTGTGCTATTTTGAGTGCATTTAATTCTTAACATCTCATAGTTTTCAGATTATGGTAATCCTCCCTAAGCATCGAATTCGGTTTCAGCATTTTTAAATTTATTATATATATATATAAACTGCTAAAAAGGACTATCAAAGCTAGTTGGGCCTACCGACACATCCCAAATCAGATATTCAAATCATCCATTCTTTTATTATTATATTATATTTTTCAAAAGTTTCGAGAGTTCGTTAGCACATTGGTAATAATATCATTTCCTGCTTAACGTAGAACAAAAACAATTTTCAAGGGACATTTTTATAAAAACTTTTTTTTCAGCGAAAGAACAAAATAAAACATTTTTTATTATTTTTTTTATTTTTATATATTTTTTTAAATTCTTTTTCCTACAACTAAGTAAAATAAATTCCCATCCCCACACTTAGAACGAAATCATCATCGATGAGAACAATGAAAAGAAATAAAATAAAATAAACATAAAAACTTAAAATAACCAAAAGTAAAACAGAGAACGGGTTACTCCCCTGGTTTATATGCGGAATCTTCATCAGTTGTGTATCAATCGAGCGACCGTATAACATTTCATTCGCAGCCGCAACCTCGGGAGAACCAGTTCCAAAATGTCATCAGAGCTACCATGCGCATAATAATACCTGTAATAACTCAAACTCGCTCGCATGTAGCGGCGTACAAAACAGAAAGCAAAAACATAATAAATAAACATATTTTTGTGTATTTGTATTTTTTTAATTTTTTTTATTTTTATTAATTTTTTTCAATTTTTTTGTATTTTTTATAAAGAACAAAAATAAAACAGATAATAAAGAAAATCATAATACACACTCTACAACTCGGCTGTCTCCCGAGTGATTCATCCAAACGCGTATACGCCTCGGTGAATGAGTCAAGGTAGAACACCTCGCCTGTCTGATCTTCAACTGGCTCTCCTATGTAGTGCTTCAACCTATGACCGTTCATCTTAAACTTCCCGCTCTGATCTTGTATCTCAATAGTGCCATATGGGAATACCTCAGTGACCGTGAATGGTCCCGACCATCGGCATTTCAACTTTTCCGGGAATAACCTCAACCGGGAGTTATACAGTAAGACCTTATCCCGACACTTGAACTGCTTATTGCCCTTCAATTTTCTATCATGCAGTTCTTTTGTCCGCTCCTTATACTTAAATGACTGTGCATATGTGTGATCCCGGAGCTCCTCCAACTCATGCAACTGATGGAAACGATTGCCCTCTGCGGCGAATAAATCAAGATTAACCCTTTGAAGGGCCCATGAAGCGCGATGTTCCAACTCAACATGGAGATTACAGGCCTTCCCATAAATCATCCGAAATGGTGTGGAGCCAATCGGAGTCTTGTAGGTTGTACGGAAGGCCCACAGAACGTCATCTAATTTGTCGGACCAATCTTGACGATTTGCACTAACCGTTTTCTCAAGAATACGCTTGATTCCCCGATTACTCACTTCCACCTGTCCACTAGTCTGTGGGTGGTAGGCGGTTGCAAGCCGATGGGTAACCCCATAGCGCCGCAACGCCTTATCCATCTGCGAATTGCAGAAGTGAGTACCTCGATCGCTGATCAAGGCTTTCGGGACTCCAAAACGAGAGAAACGATTCTTCAAAAATCTCACTACAACTCAGGCGTCGTTAGTGGGCAAGGCTTTGGCCTCGATCCACTTGGAGACGTAATCAACAGCCACAAGTATGTATTTGTTCCCTCTAGACGACGGAAACGGGCCCTAAAATCAATACCCCAAATGTCAAAAACCTTGCATACCTAAATTTCATTTTGGGGTATCTCATTCCGGGATGAGATATTACCGAAACGTTGGCGTCGGTCACAGCTTTTAACGAACAAATGAGCATTTTTGAAAATCAAAGGTCAATAGAATCCAGAATCAAATATCTTCTTTGCCGTCGAACTCACACCGTGGTGTCCTCCTGTTGGTCCCACATGACAATGGCCCAGAATCTGCCATCCCTCCTTGACATCTACACAGCTCCTAATCAGCTGATCAGCACCGATGCGGAAAAGATACGGGTTGTCCCATAGGTAAAATTTAATGGCAGCAAAGAATTTGTTCTTTTGCTGGTAAGGCATCTTCGGGAGGTACCCGTCAGCGAGATAATTCATGAAATCAGCGTACCATAGAAAACCTTCCTCCTATGCCTTAACAAACATGAGACTCTCTGTCGGAAAACGATCGTCAATCCTGACCCCCGAATCTCCTAACTCTGCACCCTCTAGACGCGAAAGATGATCGGCCGCCACATTCTCGGCCCCGTTTTTTATCACGGATCTCTATATCAAACTCTTGAAGCAAGAGAATCCAACGTATAGGACGAGGCTTAGCATCCTCCTTGTTGAAGAGATATCGAATAACAGCATGGTCCGTGTACACAATCGTCTTTGACATAACAAGATAGGACCTAAATTTATCGAAAGCAAACACCACCGCTTAAAGCTCTTTCTCGGTGGTAGTATAGATCTCATGTGTGCCATTTAAGGTCTGGCTAGCGTAGTAGATCGAATGGAAGTGTTTATCCTTCCTCTGTCCAAGAACGGCTCCGACTGCGAAGTTGCTCGCGTCACACATCAACTTGAATGGTAACGACCAGTCGGGAGCAACCATGATCGGGGCGTTAATGAGTTTGTCTATTAAAAGATCAAACGCCTCGATACACTGCTTAGAAAAGACGAATGGAGCATCCTTCTCCAAAAGTTTGGTCATGGGTCTCGCGATCTTAGTAAAATCTTTGATGAACCGGCGGTAGAACCCGGCATGACCTAGAAAACTACGAATGGATCCCACAGAGGTGGAAGGGGGGAGATTAGAAATGGTCTCGACCTTCGTTCGGTCAACCTCTATCCCCGCACTCGAAATCTGATGTCCCAGAACAATGCCCTCGCGAACCATGAAATGACACTTCTCCCAGTTAAGTACTAGGTTGGTGTCAACACAGTGGGACATCATTCTCTCAAGATTAGACAAACAATGATCGAAGGAACTCCCAAATATGGAAAAATAGTCCATGAACACCTCCATGGAGTCCTTGATAGAATCATGGAAAATGTCCACCATACACCTCTGGAATGTGGCTGGTGCGTTACATAGTCCGAACGGCATACGTTTATAGGCAAACGTTCCGTAAAGGCAGGTAAAAGTGGTTTTCTCCTGGTCATCTGGGGCTATCGGAACCTGGTAGTACCCGAAGAAACCATCTAAGAAGCAGTAGTACTGCTGACCTGCTAAACGCTCCAACATCTGATCAATGAAGGGTAAAGGAAAGTGGTCTTTCCTGGTGGCATCATTCAGTCTGCGATAGTCGATGCAGACTCGCCATCCCGTCACAGTCCTAGTGGGAATAAGCTCATTCATTTCGTTGGTGACGACATTCATGCCATCCTTTTTAGGAACCACCTGAACTGGACTCACCCAAGCACTATCAAGAATGGGGTATATGATCCCCGCATCAAAGAGTTTAATGATCTCCTTCTTCACGACCTCTTGCATTTTCGGATTAAGCCGTAACGGCGGCTGAACGACAGTTTTGAAATTATCCTCCATGAGGATTTTATGAGCGCAAAACGAAGGGTTGATACCCTTAATGTCGATAATGTTCCATGAAATCGCCTCTTTGTGCTCTCGTAGCACCCTCAGCAACTTCCACTTCTCGACCTCCGTCAAAGCAGATGCAATGATAACCGGAAGCTTCCTCTTTTCATCTAAAAACGCATACTCAAGTTGGGCGGGCAAATCCTTAAGCTCTAAGGAAGAAGGAGGACTCTCGATGGAAGGTCGGTCCATAGGATCGTCTCGTACGATCTCAGCAGACACGCCAGATTCAGGGATATGTGACTCGGTGTCGTCATCTAAGGACTTATTAGTCATGGCAACCATCTCAATCTCTAGAATCTCCCTATCGAGAATCTGGGTGTCGGAGGCAGATCCTCCTCATATTTCACTGAAAAACTCCCCAACATGTTACATGATGGTATCAATGAAGTACAGGGAGTCATCAGCAGACTTGGGGTGTTTCAGTGACTCTCGAACGTCAAAGGTAACGTTCTCATCCCCAACTCTCAAAATCAACTTATCCTCGCAGATGTCGATCAACGCCTGTGTAGTGGCAAGGAATGGTCGGCCCAAGATAAGTGGGACACTATCATCATCGTTCATGTCCAAGATGACAAAGTCCACCGGGAAGATGAACTTGTCGACACGAACAAGCATGTTCTCGACCACCCCTCGAGGGTATTTCACAGAACGATAAGCAAGCTGGATACTCATACGGGTAGGCCTTGGTTCGCCTAAGCCCAACTTGCGATACACAGAATACGGCATGAGATTAATACTGGAACCAAGATCCACCAGCGCATGAACAACCGTATTATCACTCAAGATGCAGGGAATCGTGAAACTCTCAGGATCGGACATCTTTTCTGGTAACTTTCTCTGCAAGACTGCAGAGCAACCAGCACTCAGAGGAATGGAAGAGACTTATGCTAACTTCTCTTTATTTGAAAGAATATCCTTAAGGAACTTTGCATATTTCGGCATTTGAGTTAGTGCCTTAAGGAATGGAATGTTAAGATGAAGCTGCTTTAAAAGATCAAGAAATTTGGTTTTCTGCTCCTCGTATCTATCCCTACGGACTCTCCCGGGATATGGAAGTCTAGGTTTGTAAACTCTCATTGGTGTGCTGGTTAACTGCTGGTTCTCGGCCTGTGCTGTACTTCCTGGGCTGCGCCTCTGATGCACCTTGGCCGGTGGAGACTCCAACTGAATCTCCTCGTCTACCTGCTCCTCTAAATCTACCGCAGGCTCCTCAACGACTCCTCTCGTCGCCTCCTGAATAACGGGCTCGCTACGTGCCCCTGCACCGCTCCTCGTCGTCACAGCCTTCGCGAATGCCTTCGAATTTTGTTCAGTATTACTTGGAAGTGTTCCTGGCGACCTCTCTTTTAGATGACTTGTAGTCTCTCCCACCTGTCGCTCGAGATTCTGAATTGACACTCCCTGATTTCTCATGAATGACTCGTGCTCCCGAAATTTCTCTTGAGTCTCTTTGTGACGAGAGTCCTCTCGAGTCATATGCTGCGACAGCATCTGTGTCTGTTGTGCCATCGTCTCCTCTAACATGGGCTTCTTCTCCCCTCTGCTCGTTCCCTCACCGGAATCCTGGAAAAGACTCTGACGCTGCTGGAAGCCGGACTGATTTCCGTTCCTCCAGTTGGAATTTTGGTTACCTCTCCACCCCGAATTATAAGAATTGAAAGAGTTTTGATTTCGGCTCGGATTACTAACAAAGTCAACTGCCTCCTCCTGGAAACCTACGTGGGCACTGAACGGTATCATGCCCCCCTCTACAGATCTCGCACAATTTACTTTTCACCTGCAAGTCCTTCACGATATTTGCCAACGCCTCAACCTGTGCTGCAAGTGCTGTGCTCGTGTCGACCGGATGCATGCCGCGTGATAAGGAATCGACAGTCTTGGTGCTCTTAGCTGGTGGTCACTGGTATCCACTCATGGCTAAACCGCTAAACAAAGCAATACACTCATCTGTATCCTTCGTCATCAACAAATTTCCTCCTGCCGCTATGTCAAGCATACTCTGAGTTGCGTATGTCACTCCGTTATAGAACTTTTCAACAACTGCCCAGTCTTGCAGGCCTTGGTTCGGACATAAAGCAAGTAGATTTTTGAATCTCTCCCACGCCTCGTAGAAGCTCTCGGTGTCCTCCATCTGGAAATAATGAATCTGGTTACGCAAGGAAGCGACCTTAGCAGGAGGATCGTATTTTTCAAGAAACTGGGTCTGCATGGCGACCCAAGTAGCAATGGATCCCTCTGGGAGGGACTCAAGCCACAGACTCGCATGATCAATGAGTGAGAACGGAAAAATGCGGAGTTTGATGGCGTCTTCGGATACGCCGGCAAGATGAAAAGTGTCGCAAATACGTGTAATGCAAGTGAGATAACAATGTGGGTTCTCGTGGAGCAACCCATGAAATTGAGCAGAATGAGAGATGGTGTTCAGGATGTTCGATGGGATCTGCCAATTTGTCAGAACTGCGATGGCTGGTGGAGCAATGCTGGATCTCGTGCCCGCATCAACCGGACGGGCTCGGTCTACAACTGTCCTCCTCAGTGGTGGAACTGCGTCGCCCATAATCCTATCCCTGATGACGGATTCAGAAAAAGTAGGAGAAGAGGATGTATTACCGACGGATGTAGAAGAACTGGAAGATGGTCTGGCACGACGCCTCTCACTCATTCTCTATTTGGTTTAGAAAATCCCTCAGATTCAGGCAGTTCTAGAGATCGAGTACATCGCATACAACTATTAAGATAAACAAAAGAAACTAAAATAAGCTAAACAACTTAAGCAAAGAAAAAAGAAAAACAAAACAAGTAGCATACAAGGTAAGTCCTAACTGGAATCGTTCTCAATACTCCTCTAACCGTGTCCCCGTCAACGGCGCCAAAAACTTAATGTGTGTCTAATGATGCTCTTTCCAAGTAACTCACAACTAAGCTTTAAATTTATTAAAAAAGACTCCTAAAGAAACCACACAGAACCGGCAAGTGTACCGATCACTAATAGTATAGACCTAAGGAAGTCCGAGTATCGAACACAAGGACACGTGAAAACATTTTTAATACTTAACCCTAACCAAGACTCACCTAAGAATATTTAAATGATTTTTAATAATTAACTACTTGACCTAACTTACTTTAACTATATTAATTAACTAAACTTAACTTAACTTAACTTAACTAAACACTTGATTAACTTAAAGACTTAAATGCAATTGGAGAAAACGTCTACCTAGGTAAGAATCCTATTGAAGGTATAATAAGCTAATGGATTGAAGAATATCACGACACCGGTATCTAAGGATGACACAACTAAGGTTCACTCAAGAAATCTAGATCACCTCTCAGTCTCACTAACAAACCCTAACTTACACTCAGTTGATTTTAAGAACAAACCGGGGAATGAATTGCTAAAGTGTTCTATCGACTCTCCTCTCGGTCTCACCGACACACGACCCTAATGGAAACGAATACTACGCAACCAAGGATAGAGGAACCATTTGGTTTAACCTAAACTCGGTCAACTAATCGCTCACAAACCCAAACCCGACAAGAACCGAACCCGCTCTCGCGCGATCCTAATCCTAACAAGTAAAAGCTATGAGACTGCCCTACTTCCTATCACCTTTCGGTCTCTAAGAAGGTGCCTACCCGCTGAATCTAATCAATTAACATACCCACTTAAACCCTACGATTGTACTTCCTCCAACCAATCTCTAAACACAAAGTAAAGAATTCAAACAAGCTAAAATCAACCAAAACCGATTCAATCAATCAAAGCAAGAAGTATATGAGTATAAATAATCAAATCACAAACAATAAACACAACCTAATTCAATATTAAACCAAAGTTTTCATTAACAAATCAAGCCATGATAATCAACAATCCATATTACTGACTAAAACCTAACAATATTCATCTAACCATGGTAGAACTAACTAGTTTAGCCTAATATATTATTTGGACAGCAGCTAATACTTATGTTAAACATCATATAACTCAACCAAAACATAATTAAACTCATTCAATGATCAAGATCAATCAATCACAAGTCAAACTTCAATTTAATTGCAAAACTATTCAAGTAAAAGACCAAATTAACTAGTTATAAGTATTGAACAAGATCACAAAGTTTATGGAGTTTTACTCAAGTATATGGCTGAGTTTATTGATGAATAAGGACCCTAGATGCTGTACCAAGTCTTCCTCGATTTTATTCTTCCTTTCTTAGCCTCCACCTAGCCCTCACAAAAAAATTTTCTTCCTTGGTTTGCTGCTGAAACTTCCGATCGGCCTGATGTGTGGGAGTTAGGGTTTTTTTTTAATTATCATAATATATTAAGCATTAAAGTCTTGGATCTTGTGGGTTAGGGTCGGGCCTTAAGTTGTAGTATTCAATCTTGATCAAAAAGGCCCCTAGAGTCTTCAAACTTTACTCTTTTCTTCTTTAAAACTCATAACCTACAATTAATATTCACTCTTCTTAAGATCATGCAAAAATCATCCATAACTCACATTAATTATACTATTAAGCAATTAAAACATGATAAAAATATACGGAAAGTAAGTGTGTTTTACAACACATCATATTGCAACCTAGTTCACAGCACGTACGAGGTCCGCAGTCCTTCCCTATGCTACCACAATATAATTACAGCACGTATAAGGTCCGCAGTCCTCTCCTATGTTGGATCCTATCCGAAGTACGTATAAGGACCATAGTTCTTAACTACATTCTCATCTATCATCAAAAATGTGTATAAGGCCCACAATCCTTAACTACGCCACCATATGCCAGGTCTATGTCCAACTTAAGTCAGAGTGATTCACCATCCTAACTTATTATGTCAGACTCAGATCTCACATACCAATCATGTACCTGTATACACATACTTCACATATACAATAATTATATCGTAGTATACGAACACTCTAGGAGTTCTTCATATCATTCATCTAACGACCAAACTCCTTGACGATACGTGCAATATCCGAAGATCGTTCACGTACTGACAAGCATTCATTCATATCTATCACATATATCATATATAGCATACACTTACCACTTAAGGTAAGTGTATTAACTAATCACATCGAGTATGCACACAGCCCCGAAAACATAACAAGGAATGGGGCTAGAAACTCACCTGAACTCGATTACGTTCACCGTTACAGTTACTCCTTTCTTTAGCTGTGCGCAACTAACTGTATAACAATTACACATATCAATTAACTATTACTATCCATATCGTATTTCTAGTTTAATTACAACCCTCAACTAACGGGGGTCCGGGGGCAGATCCCTTGGCAGCTGGATTCTAGGGGCGGCAGGCCCTGGCAGGGTCCAAGGGGCAGAGCCCCTGGCTGGGGTCGAGCTGTCAGGTCAGCTTGGAAAAATTTTATTTCTATTAACTGTCTTAACACATTTTTCATTAGGATTTTAAATTATCATCTAATTCGCTAACTCGTTTGCTATAACGAATTAAGCCTAATTCGTTAACTAATTCGTTATCTTTCATGATCTAGTTCGTTAGTTGATTCGTTATCTCAACATGGTCTGGTTTGTTATCCTAGTTTGTCATCTTGTCATCATCTGGTTCGTCCTTCCGATTCGTTATTAGAACATGACTTGATTCATTATTCTGATTCGTTACCTTAACATAGCGAATGAGCATATAACGAATTACCAGATTCGTTATCTTATTTAACCAATGGATAGATAACGAATTAAGGGCTCATTCGTTATCAAGTCACACGAATGGGTCTCATTCGTTATGAATGCGTAACGAATTATCAACCATAACGAACTACCAACAGTCCTTATCCAGATCTTTGACTCAAGGGTCAAAGTCAAAATCGTCAAGAACATACGCAATCAACGTTTATCAGATCTGCAGTTAAACCTTTAATCCTTAACGAACCATCATGATTTAGGTATCATTGAACTCGGATTCACCTCGCCTACAAACACCAATCCATTAATCACCCAAATATTATGTGTACGTGGTGCGGTTTACACACACACACACACACACACATATATATATACGGCTTCTTAAACAATCGATTAACCTATCAAATATTAATGAATTTCAGTGGGGTTTGTTGCGTTGGATTCGTTTTTACCATACTCAAACAGATCTATGATTTCTACACTAAATCCGAACTTAAACGAACAGTTCTCGATATAAACGTACCTTAAACGAGTCGGTTTACGAACACGGTCTAGTATTGATGTTGTTTTGGTTCGTCACAACGTTCTAGCACCAACAAGCTCGGGTTTTCACCTTCGGTTCTTGGCTAGGGTTATAGGATAATGTTTGTGTGTGTTTTTCAAGGTGTAGGCTATGGTTTAGAGATGGATAATAATGGAAAGGTTTAGGGTTTAAGGGGTATTTATACTACCTTAAGCTTATGGACCTAAGGCCCATTTTTGCTTTTTGTTCCAAAATTGATTCCATCTAAAAGCCTACTTATTCTTTTATCTCAATTATTTTATTAAGTCTCTACTAAATCAAGTAACTTTTCCATCATAGGTAAATAATATATAAAATATTATTCTTGGAAATTTCAGGATGTTACACGAACCCACTCGGATTTTTCTCAGTATTACTTGGTAGTGGACCTGGTGCTCACTCGGATAACTGGTTGGCAATCTCTCCGACGTGACGCTCAAGATTAGCTAGAGACGTGGCCTGGTTCTTCAGCATAGCATCGTGTTCCGCAAATTTCGCCTCATTTTTCACTCGGTTTCTTTCATCTCGCTTCAGTAGCTCAGCCATCATCTCCTCTAGTGAGGCTTTCTTTTCTTCTCTCCCCACTTGTTCCGAACTCTGTTGACTTGAACTCCCCTGCCCGAATAGATTCTCCCGATGCTGGTTTTAGTATTGGGCTTGGTAGCCACTGGCTTGTCCCCCTCGAAAGTTATTCTGATTTCTCCAATCAGTGTTCCAGCCGAAGTCGGGGTGTTGATATCTCAAGGGGTTGTTGACGAAGTCAACCTCCTCCTTATTGCTATCCGACTTAACAGTGCAGTCAATGGTGTCGTGACCCCCTCGGCAAACCTCACACTTCGCGACGCTCTTAACGGTAAGATCTCTAACGAGTATGTTTAAAACATCAATCTGCGCATGCATTCTAGTGCTCGAATCGACCTGAAGTACCCCTCTCGATGACGTGGAAGAATTTCTGCCCTCGTTCCCCTCGTAGCTTGCTGCTAGATCATCATAAAGGACGATGCACTCATCAGGATCTTTGTTCTTGAGAAGGTTCCCGTTAGTTGTCTGGTTCAACATCTCTCTCACGTGTTGTGTCGCTCCATTATAGAATTTCTTAATGAACATCCACTTATCTAAACCATGATGAGGACAACTAAGAAGGAGGTCCTTGAATCTTTCCCAAACATCCCCGAAAGACTCGTCGGACCTCATGCGGAAAGAACAAATCTCCTCACGGAGTCAAGTAGATTTAGATGGCAGAAAGAATTTGGTCATGAATTTCTCTTGAAGGCCCGCCCAAGTGGTGATGGATCCAGCAGGAAGTGACTTAAGCCATTTGTAGGCTTTGCCGGCAAGTGAGAAGGGAAAGAGTCGGAGATAGATGGCTTCATTGTTCGGGTTGCCGATATTGAAAGTTTCGCAGATTTGAACAAACATGTCGATGTGGTTTGAAGGATCTTCGCTCTCTAGCCCTTGAAATAAGAGTGCGGACTTGATGAGTTGCATGACGTGGGCAGGAATAGACAAATTTCCAGCGGCAGCACCGTTTGGTAAAGTGATGCTTGAATGAGGATTCGTTGTCGGCCTACCATAGTCAGCTATTACTCTCCTATTAGGTTGGTCACCCATGTTCCTATCCCTAGAAGACGTTGAAGAAACAGAAGAAGAAGAAGAAGAAGAAGAAGATTCAGAACCTGTCGGTGAAACAGAACGCTCTCTCTCGGGCTGGACTTTCTTGGTATCGTCAAACGTTTTAAGCTTCGGAGGTCCTTGTGAGCGGGTATGACGCATACGAATAAAAAGAAAAACTAAAATTAACTAGACTAAAATTAAACTAAAAACAAATAAAAGCAAATAAGCAAGTAAAAAATAAAGAAACAGGTAAGCCCCCAAACTCGGGTCGTTCTCTAATCGTCTCAAACCGTGTCCCCGGTAACGGCGTCAAAAACTTGATGTGCGAAAATATATATAAAAATAAAACACGAATCACAACTAAACTTTAAAAACCAAACAACCTATCCTAGTTCACACAAACGGCAAGTGTACCGATCGCGTATAGCAAAGAAAAGAAAGTACGGATATCGAACTCAAAGACACGTGAGAACGGCTCAGATTATAAACCTTATCCAAGTCCTACCTAATAATATTTAATTGATTTTATTATTTTTTTTATTTTAATTAACTTAAAACTAACTTACTTAACTTAACGGAACTAACAAGAAAATTTAATGAGGTTTTAACGAATATGGAGAAACGACTACCTAGGCAAGAATCCTACTGACAGTTCATCGGCTAATGGAATTAACTAATCACACGACACAGGGGTCTTAAAATAATAACTAAGGCTCATTAAAGTTCGCTAGATCACCTCTCGATCTCACCAACTAACCCTCATAAATCTAAGAAAGATTGAATAAATGCACAGGGAAAAAGATTACTAAGGTACCCTTATGACGCGATCTAAGACACATATTTGCACGCAAAACTAAACCGGACAAGACCAAAACTCGCTCTCGCGCAATTCTAACCTAATCGAATAAAGATACGATACAAACCGACTCCCTATTACCTCTCGGTCGCAAGGAAAGTGGACCTATTGAATTTTAATAATTAATCGTACTCAAGATTGCTATGGTAGTACTTACCATGACAAGATCAAAAACACCAAGTCTATGACCTAAACGAATAACCTCTAACCGAACGACACAAAACCAATCAATCAAGGTAATAAGGGGAATCACATGCAAAAATTATATAAAAAATAACTAACACATCAAAGATCAAAATAGATAAAGTTTTTCAATAATAATACGTCATGTAATCAATTAAAACCAATTAAACTGTCAAACCAAATCAATATTCATCTCAACCCAGGTAGTACTGAAAATTTAGCTAGGAACCATGTTCAAGACATTAATCAAAATGATAATACTTGTTTTCATAATGAAAAAAAATAATATAAGTTGACAGATTTTTTTAGAAAATAAGAAACTCAAACCAAGAGCAAGCAATTCCTTATATTAAAACCAACCACTAAATTATTGTTTTATGCTCCAAGTTGCAGCTTCCTGTCTGCTTGATATCCATTTGCTTGCGTCTGCCCAGAAAACAATAATTATATGGTTTTGCCTCACGCCTGTTTCTTTTGCCAAAAACTCCCCTCACCGCCGTAGAGCAAAAAATTATATATCCCAACCTCAATTACAATCTTCTATTTATTCTCTTTTCAACGACCTAATAAATTGTTGTCCAAGTTTTTACGAGCCCACTTCTGATTCAGTAGTAAAACTCTTTTCAGCATGTGGTAACTAGCCTAGTCTCTAATTTCATGAAAGCCTTTTCAAAATTCTTGGCCCATCAAATTCCATTTAATTCTTTCTTGGAAAGAATTTCATCCAACGTCACTTTCAATTTTCATGCATTACCTTTTTTTTCTTTTTTTTATAAACCTGAAACATGATTTAAATAAATTCATAAACAAATGTAATATATGCATTTTTAATAGTAAACTTCTAAACATAATAGTAGCATATTTACGTAGTGACTTACACAATTATAGTTAAATTGTTTTACTCGTTTAAGCTCATTGTCTCATAAAACATTAAAAACCCACATATGAACCAATTTAGAATAATATCCAATAAAAAACTTAGCTCAAATATACTTAAAAGTGTAGGAAATATTATTTAATTCATAATTTAAACCATCAACACAACAGTATCACTTAAAATAAGACTAGTTCATATTAAACGTTTTAGGTCACATTTTCATTTGTGTTATGTCACTAGAAGGTATGTAATGGTCACAACTTAGATTAACAACTTGGTTTCTAATTGTGATCAAATACCAACCAATAGTCACACTGAACATAGTATAATGTGACCAATTTCAAGCAAAACGTCACAATGAAAAAAAAATTCATGTGACCAATTGTTGATATATTGCCACTAACCAAAAAAACATGTGTTACTGAAAATGGTTTATATAGATATTATTTGATATAATTGGAACAAAAATAACTGGTCTATAGTGACACCTCTACTATATGGTGACTGAATTTTATATGCTACAGTGACGATTTTTTGTGTTTCACCAAACAACATCTACAATGGTGCGACCTTTGGTGACATATTTAAAGGAAAACAAATCGTCACTAATTACCTACAGTGACGATTTTTGTGTGTCACCGAAGCCCGATTTTGTACTAGTGTTTAACTTGTGTTTTGCTTATGTGACAAAGTCGGAAATGCCATAGAAACGTATCATTGATGCCAGATCAGATACGTTTAGAAAGATTAAATACACTATTGTTAATTTGAACATCAATCTCATAAGTACCATTTCGAGATTTAGCCTCAAAATAAAAGACATCATTCAAGTAAGCAGAATAGCAATACCACTAAAAGCGTACTTAAATCCTTGTTCAAAAAGTAAAGAAACTGTAATAATGTTTCTGGTCAAACCAAGTGCGAACAAACAGTTATTCAAAGTAAATACAAGACCAGACGGAAAAGCAAAACGATATGTGCCAGTTGCAATAACTGGGACACTCTTCTCATCACCAACGATAAGTTCCATGCTGCCTTCATTCAGCTTCTTCTAGCTTTCATGCTCCTGCAAGACATTAAGGATGTGGTAACCACATCCGGTATCAAATACCCATGTGTTGCTAGAAACAGTGAAAAGTTCAATAGCATATATGGAAATACCTTTAGAGGAGCTTTCACCATTGGTCCTTTGTTTCTTCAGCTCAGCAAGATAGTCGGGCTCTAATGGAACCGGTCCATCAAAAACATATAGCTCCTTTACCATTTTGAGAAATAGTCTCAAATTGCGATGTCATTCAAAAAAGTTGGTGTCATTCAATTTTTCTTTATCAAGAATAATCTTGAGGGTGAATGATAAGTTATTATTAGTTGACATCTGTTAAATAAGCAAAAGTAATTTAATTAGTATTTTCGATGTTATAATCATATTATCAATAATGATCCAACAACATTAATAAATTGGAACTTGAAAATCTGGCTTCCAATTAGTAATGGCAGCTGTAGCACACAACTTAGTATTTGGTTAAGCAGACTGTAACAACTCGGGTTTTCATATAATATATTAAATACCAATACCCGACCCGTTTTCATTTTCGGGACATTTTTAGTCAACAAAACAACGCGTTTATCTAGTTAATAATAATTTATTATTATTGTTTATTATATTTATTTATTTTATCAAAATAACTTTAAAATATGTACACTTTTAACCCTAAACTATAGTTTAATCCCATAGTCCCCGCTGTGTAGCTCAGTTGGTTAAGGAGGCATAAGACTTGGAACAATAGTTTAATCCCATATTGATTCCATCCAAGAAGTCCAGGGACTAGGATGCAAAATATGGTATTTAATTATATTATTATATAGCAATCAACAACCCAGACACGTATCCATGACCCATTTCGCAAACTCGTGACCCAATTAGCTAGCTTGAGCCACAATTGTCGTCGTAAACTTGAAAATTGGATCATTAGCATTATTCTCCTAACCAAAATGAAGTATACTGACATCTCTAATTGTTGAAATTCGATCAAAACTGGTTTCGTATGCATAATATACAAACCGTCATACTGGACTTTGTCAATATACCATCTAGAGTCAATGATAATTCAATTAAACACGGCTGGACCTTCATGGCCACCTCGCAATCAACAACCCTAAGTTGAATTGAGTTATAATATTCTGAAATCCTCAAACCAGTTCGAGCTTTTGGCCGTCGGTCTTTGTTGTCGTTCACCATCAATACATAACAGAAACAGGTAATTGATATATGTTTTTGGTTCGTCTTAATCAGTATAACATTAACCCTAGGGTTAATTGAACAAACATATAGTGAATTAACGAATTTCAGATTCTAGGGCTTATGAAACCAGTATGGTAATTTCTGCTGTTGTATAATATTTATCATAAATGTTTCTTAAACAACTAAGGTGCTGTTTGTTTTTTCAGAGGTTAAATGTCTGCAGTTTGCGGACCACATCTGCAGGCATCTGTAGCAGAAGAGGTGGACCAAACATCTGCAGTCTGCAAGAAGAAGACTGTTTGTTTTTTAACGTCTGTAGACTGCTTAAATAAAACATACATTTTTAACTAAGCTGAAATTTAAATAAAAAAGTCTTTCAACATCGAAATTTAAATAATAGTCAAACAAAACTGAAATAATACTCATAAAACCACAATAATACTTTTTTTTTACTTTCCAATAACATAAAACTAAATTCTATTACCCGAACACGACGTTTAACATTTACAACAACTTGTCTTCTAACTAAAGACACCACGTACTCAGAACTTATTATTAAAAAAAATTATCAAAAATAGACAATTAAACTTTAGATGTGTATTGATAGCCAAGTCCGAGCACTTGATCTTCCACTTTAATCCAATCCCGAGCTAAAGTGTAAACTTTACTTAAGTAAAAATAATACTAGGTTTAGTATATATATCAATGTAAAATATACACCAGTAGCACCACACACCAATATGAGGACAAAACAAGACAAAATTGTGAAATTAACCTTTGGTACGTGGAGCTCACATCTCGGTTGGCGTAGTTCTATTAACCCCACTGTTCAAACTCGGGTTTTTGTACCTGCATCTAATCAAGATAACCACCACCAAATGATATTAGCACATGCCATAAATCAATGTTTCAACTCGATTCGCAATTAGAGGCCACTATATTTTGAATACCATTAACCAAAATTTATAATTTAACCATACTAACGAGTCATATTTTAAACCCTCCTAAATTTATAATTTGACCCAACACATCATACGCATATCATCTAGTCAAGAGAATCATGAGCAAATAAAGCTAAAAATACTATTTATCCACCCTCTTGACTTCGTATCGTCAAAATAGTCATGTATACACTTTTGACCCGTTATTAAATATATAATCACTATCTTGTTAATAAAACATTCATAAAAACACATCAAACAAATTTAGAAAATTCTATAAAGATTAAAATCATTATGTTATTAGCTTACAAATAACATAATGGTAGACATCTGATCTAATCAAAATTACTTCAATTACTCTTCCTACAAAACATTAATTGCTTTTACTTTTTAATAAGTCCCTGTATAAACCTGGCTTATGCTTCATTTTATAGAAACCTGGTTCCATCTTACAAGTCAAATGACCACTGTAAATTGTATTATTAAGTTACACAAAAGTTATCAAATTAGTAGTTTAAAGGTTTTATACCATAACACCATAAGCAAACATCGAATGATTGAGAACAGCAAATGTAAATAAGTTCCCACGAGTTACTGGTCTGCGTAAGACTACCTTTATTAACTTTCCAAAACGTATGTCACCAACTGTTTATTCGCGTCCAATGCCGTTTATCTATAAAACCATACACAAATTCTCTCTCAAGCATGCCAATCATCCAACTAAAGCTACAACAATCTTCAACAATAGCATATGCAAATCATAGAGATACACACAAACTCCAGCTTTACTTAACTCAATTTTTAACATAATCTCATACTAAATCAATACCAGATTCACAACAAAACACACACACAGTGCCCTAATTTAGCATTAACACGAATTATAAAAAAACAAGGTACATATTATAGATAGTATAAAAGCACGCCATCAGAACTTTAACAAAACTTTAACAAAATTAACAAAAAAATCTAACAAAATTAACAAAAAACTAAAAAAATCTAACAATATAAACTTTAACAATCTAACACACTTATGAAATTAAAACAAAAGGTAATTAGTTTATAGCAATGGTGGTGGTGGTGGTGGAGGAGTATCAAACCTGGACAGAGAGAAGAGAGGCCGGCGCTGTTTGGGAGTCAGTGGAGCGGCGGCGGTGTTTGGGTTGCAGTGGTGGAGCGGCGGCGGCGCTAGAGTAGTGGAGCGGCGGCGGTGTTTGGGTTGCAGCGGTGGAGGAGTTGGGCGGCAGTGGAGAGAAGGAGAGGATTAAGGTTTAGGAGTCTGATGTAGAAGAACGATGGGGGCAGAAGAGGTGAGAAGTAACAATACCAACACTTCTAGGAGAAGAGGGCGCGCAGACGTTTTTTAATGAAACGTCTTCGGAAAAACAAACACACCGCAGAGCCCAACGTCTGGGCGCCCTCTTCTCAGTGCAGACAAAAGAGGTGAAGAAGTGCTTTTGAGGAAAAACAAACAACACCTAACACGCCATCCCCCATGGCTGGTGCATGTGTGTTACACCTCAACCTAAGGCGAAAATGTCGGGGCGTGAGCTGATTGCTAACAGCTCTCAAGGTACTGTCATGCAATAATTTAAAGGTAACAATATCTATTTAGTTTAATTAAATATTCAAATAAATTTAAATACAAAGTATAACTCATTTATACAAACAATGAATACAAATCTAAGTCTTGATTATAATTTTTCCATCTTAATTCTTCACTAAGTCTTCACCAAATCTTGCAACTAGTTCAAACAATAACATGCATATGCGTATAAAATAGAATGGTTTGTCAACAACACATATTGAATGACTAAAACACCAGTTTAAGACACTACAATAATAATATATAATAAATAAAGAAAAATACAAATTGTTTTGTCAGATAAGCAATTTAACCATAGCATATAAACAATTCAATCAAACAATAAAGATAGGGCTAAACCATTTCCATACAAATGGACACTGGTTCCCAAGATAGGGCTAAACCGTTGCCATAAAAATGGACACTGGTTACCAAATATAGTCGTATGATCATACTATAAATGATTGACCTCTCCGAAATGTATTCAAATAAAGCAAGTAAACAAATAGCAAGTTAGGCATAAATTGATATACACACAAGAATAAATAGTTGCAGTTTTGAATACTAGATAATAGATAAATACTGTAAATACGCATATATCCCCAACAGATTTAAAATAAGTAAAAGGGGGAGTTTTACTCACCTTAGTAAATAAGAAACGGTAAATGAATACGGTAGCAAACAAGAGTCATGCTCTTCAGGAAATACCGATGAGAAATTCTAATTACAATAATTGAGGAAATAAATACGAATCTAAAAACTAGATAAAGACTCAGGAATTGATGGTCAAGTGTGCACTTGCGAAAATTAAATATTACATTAGTTTATTACCAATTTTATTATCACTTTTATTTATCAAAGGTTTATAGAATATAACATATTTTAATTATATAAAATAATACTTATAAGTAAAATACTTAAATTAATATTTATAAAATTTTGGAAACATTATATATAGGAATTTGCTTTAAATGATTATTTTAAACTAAAGATACGTTTAATGTATTTACATATGTTTTTACTATTAATAATGATTTCTTTTATATTAGCATTGTAAATAATAAATAATAAACGATAATATTTATATAAAAATATGATCTTTTTATAAAACACTTGATCTTATATATTTTAATACGTTAATTAACACGATTATATTAAATATATATTCTAGATAAAAACTCTTTTTAAATATTAAAACATTTATAAATTGTTTAATAATATATTACATATAGATATTTATATATAAATATATACACATCTATATCTATATTGATGTGCTTGGCGTTTGCGCAATCAATTAAGTCTTGGTGCAATCAATTGATTAATCCCTTCCATCTACATCTACATCTACAGGTGATTAATCCCTCAATCCATTTCGTTATCAATTGAATGTTGTATTCTCTTTCCCTTTTGTTTGTTAGATTTTCATTTCTCTCCTCCTACATTGGCAACTGGGATGAAAAATTGTTATTGATCTCAACTTTGATTCTAAATAGGCTATCATGTCATTATCTTATTCAGCAGCTTTTTTTGTTTTTCTTTAGAGGAGAGCTCTTAGCAACTTCTGCTCATACTTGCACTGGAGACGGGATGTTATGGTTGCACATGCAGGCCTTCCTCTTGAGGTATTCTAAACATTATTGTTTTCCATCATGTAGATTTCTGTTGATATATAGATACAATTATTGTTTCAGGGTCTTGAGTTTGTGCAATTTCATCCAACAAGTATCTATGGTGCCGGGTGTCTCATTAATAAATTTGATTTTTTTAAACAGTGTGGAAAATCATATTGTATTAGTTCAGAGCCCGCAGAACGTACCCTAACCCTGATCCGATACACACTAACTGATGACCTAAAAGGTTTCAATTTCCAGACTCCAAAATTAAAGCATTAAGGTAACGCTTAACCTTCAAGATGTGTAATTTTAAGCGCCTTGATAAGTAATTACTATCAACTCATGAAATGATGAATCATGAATATATAAGGTTAATAAATTAGTTGTGTTTCTGTAATTTATACTTATTTGATTGTAGTTTGAAGTTTACAGGATATGCTTCAAGTAGAGGTTAGGTATAAATGTATTATATAGTCATGAAGTCATGAATTTGTTGTTGTTGTTGTTGTTTGTAAATCAATGAATGATGATTGAAATTTAGGGTGAAATTGGATGATGAAAGAGGAGATGATAAACTACACTATCTTTTATTCCAAATTGGTCAAACTGACCGCAAAAGCTGTATATAAGCACCTAAAACAGAATTTTTATGCATCTAAACAATTTATAAGAACAGTTAGTGAACGGAAATAAACAAATTGAATTGAACTAGCGTTCACGCACATAAATAAACAAATGAGACATGTGAACATGTTCGTTATTTTTTAACTAAATGGACAAAAACTTTGTTCATGTTAGCGAAAAGAAAGAAGTATGAAGCCTTTCTGCAATATGTGTCATCAATGTGGTAAAACAGTATAGCTTGAGGATTATGAACATGAAAAAAAGTTCATGTACGTCGGAGACATGTTGCTTATGAATTACTCCTCCCAAAAGGTATTTAATATCTTATGATATACTACTATGTTGTCTCAATTTGGTTTACTATATCTTTTTCACTAACTGTAATCTGCAAGGAAGCCAGCCCTCAACTATCCAACTGACTTTTCAAATGACGAGTCCCAAAGGTTTACCAACTCTTGTGCTCTTTTTGTTATTTGTTTTTTAGGTTTTTTAATTTTTTGTGTTTTTAATGTCTTTTGGCTGCTTTGTTTAATAATCATCTCTATTTTTATATGACGTATATATATTACAATATAGATAGATATCACGAAAAATACATCTTTATTTGTGATGTCATATTTTAATGTTTTGTTTTACTTTTTTTTTTGCATGATAAGTACTACAAATCATAATTTGTTTTATTTAGCCTGAAGTTATTTTCCTCTATTGAATATACATTTTTTTCATGCTTGTAACAGAGATCGAGGGGCCGGGACGAACTGTTTGTGAAAACAAGGTTTCTAAGATGAAGATTCAAATACCAGCAAGGTGAAAATGAATGACTTTTATCTTATGCTTACCAACTTTTTCTTGCTTTTGTCTGAGACATAACATATACATGGTGTGTGAATTTGTAGGTCCCTTTCAGCCCCCAATTGCAACATTTAGATTTAATCTTACGCACACTAACTGTTATTTTGTTTGTAAATTATGTGTGAATTTGCAGGTATCCGTTTCAGCCCCGAATTGTAACATTTGAAACTACTATGTACCAGCCCAATATCAACACGAGAGAGCAAATATGTCTTGATATTCTCAACCTCCCTCCAAAGGTGAGTTATCAGTAATTATTTTAACAAAGCTGCTAACTGAATATTATCTAACGGTGTCTGTTTTAACCTTAAATAAATGTCTGAATCAGGGTTAGTGGCAGCCACATCTCACAAGCATTGGCTTGTTATTGAATGAGGCAGTTACTTTTAATATTCATCAAATAATTTGGTCATCTTGATTGTCATCCGGTATACTTGTAAGGTGCATTTGTCACTGTTGCTTTGGAGCTTACTTTTATGTTTCTTATTGATTGATGAACAACTAACTTATGGGCTGCAATTTTAATTGAACTAATCTTATATAATAGAAAAGTTGTGTTCTAAACTGTCGACGTACTTTTATTTTGATTAATATAATATACAATATAAATAGTTAATTATATGTAGTGTAACATATTTAAAAAGTTCTTAAATTTCTGAATTGATATCTAATGTTTCGAATTTCATTGTTAACGGTCTTTGTGGTTTATTGGTAAAGTTGGATTGCAATTTAGATTGTGTTTGTAATACATTAAATGCCTTTGATGTGTCCCCGTCGCAACGCGCGGGCACTAATGCTAGTATATATATATACACATATATACATATATATGATTTTAACCAAGATTCGAAAAAGTGGCTAGTTTAAATGTCGGTTTTTGTAAAAATATTGATTAAATATTGTATTTAAAATATTTGTAATAAAACATTAATAATTAAATATGTTAACAAAATAAATAAATGATTCATTAACAAAAAAACAGCTAAGAAACCAGGATGGGGTGGCTCGAATGCGCTCTCCCAGTCATAATAGTCTTAACACGCTCACCCTAGCCAATTGGGCTAGGGTGTTGGATGGTTATAATCTGAAACAACAAACAAACCAGATAACCCATTAGAACATAAACCCTAGAATCGTAAATCAACCAATCCGTAATTCGTTTGGCCGATTAACCTTAGGGTTAATCATAACAACATAGAGACGAGTTGAAACATATAACTAATTTACTCAGAATATGTTATATGACGGTTTAATTATGAGAACATTAGCCGGCCTAGATGAGTTGAAGAACGCGATCAAACATATGATTATAACGAAATTAAGTTTAGGGGATATGTTTGGAATAAGGCTACTGTGTGTAAGTTTAATCAAATTATAATGATTGTTTACATGTATAATAAGAACGGCGGGTGTCGACCAATAAATTAGGAAATACGTATATGATTTGATCGATATAACGAAAATTAGTGATGTCGGCAGGACGTAAACGAAATGGTTAACATGATCCATGATTCAATTACCAAGTAACGACGAGAATTGAGGTCCAAGTTATTAAATTGGGTATACAGGTTCATAATCGGGTCACGGGTTTGGGTTTGGATCATGGGTAAACGGGTTAAATTGTTAAAATATGTAGAAATTGCACTTTAGTCCCTGTAATATGAAAAGGGAAATAAAAATGACTTATATTGTTTGGGGTGGAAATTGTATAAGTTTGATAGTTAATTATATATGTTAAATAATAAACAAATGATAATAATATAATAATATTTTGATAAACGCGATTTTATTGATAACTTTTCCCGAACATATAAACGGGTCGGGTAAATGATGAAAAATAATAATTTGAAAAACCCGAGTTGTTACAATGTGTATGTTCTAAACGTTCAAGCCGGCTGGGGTGTGAGTTCGAGCCTTACCCTAGCCCAGACTTTTTCTTTTATTTTTGTTAATTGGTTATGTTTCATTAATATATAATAATTAATATTAAATATAAAAATATACGTTATTTTTATCAAACCAACATCAGTAAGCTAACGTTTCTTATCAATTAATCTCGTTACAAGTTTTCATATATATATATGTGTGTGTGTGTGTTATAAGTATATCCTAATAATAATAAGCCTTATTTTATTAAAACCTGTCACTTTTAATTCATGTTTGCTCGTCATTTGACGTCTTTACAAGCTCATCATGTGTATATATATGCTATATATATGTATTATTTTTAAATGAAAATATAACAAACGTGTTAAACGTATTAACTATATTTATATCATTAGATTTTTAGTAAAGATTCCAAAATATATATATTATATAATAATAATATATTTACGCATTGGTATTAAATTATTTAACATATTACTAGTTATATTTACTTATATAAACGCATTATATTTATTTTAACATTTATTCATTTAAATATTTATATGATTTTTATATATTTATATATCGTATTTTATTTATAAAATTGTATATTAATGGTATTTTCTAAATAATAAAGCTAATAATCTTATAAATAAATGATAGACAATAATATTGTTTTTACAATAATTATAAACGTTAGAAATCAATTGTCCCATCAATAGCATTTTAATCACAATCGTAACACAAATCGCATCGAAATATCAAATTCATTTTACATGTTATATCATTAAAAAATAACTCATAATAATATATTATATTATCTTATATAACTAGGAATCCTTGACGATGAATCCCGAAGGGTTTAATTTTCTCTCATCACCATTTGTATTTCGTTCATCTAATCAGGTGAGTAATCACTCCCCTTTTTACTTATTTTCAAACTCTTGGGGACTTATGCGTACCTTTATCAAATTACATTTTTCATTATCTATTAAATGCAAACTGATTATATTTGTGTTGTCTATCATATGAATGACTACTTGCTATTTGTTATTTGCTTTTGTGTTTATTATCGCATTTGGAGAGGTCCATCATATTAATCACATTATTTCGTAGTGGTCGGCGTCTGACCGCATTGTTATGGTTTCACCAACAACTTTGTTGTGGTAACCAACGTCCGATTCGCATGGAAACGGTTTAGCCCACTCATCATTATTTGTTTGCAATGTTACATTCTATGGTTCGATTGAATATACTTGTAAGGCCTTGGTCTTGGTGCCCTACTTTGACGTTGGATTTACTCATAAACACAGTTCTAAATATCAGATTCAATTAAAACTTTCACGTAAATAATAAAACTTCAATCATTCATCACAAAGCATTCATAACTTGTCTTTAAAAAAATGTAACTTAAAATATCTTATTAAAACATCATGGCAAATCTTCAAATTCCAGCCTCTTCAACTCCTGCCATGTGTCTCTCTCAAGCTAGCTGCTTCAGTCTATTTACCTGTGTGCATACTAAAACTCAGCTACAATGAGTGAGTTCTAGTTAATCAGACAACATATAATACATTCACATATTTACATATATACATACCGAAGATACATATAACATACTTAGCATGTTACCTTTCTTACATACTTTCATACTTTCTTTCATACATACATTCGTACATGCATAATATATGTGTTTAAGAGCATTTCGCTCTATAACCTTCGCAGATATTATTAGGGTATGTTCTCTACATTCCTACATCATATAACCATACATTCATACAATTGTATACTTTCATCCTTACACATTAATCTTTAACGATCACCCTCCCTGGCGATACGTGCAATATCTGTAGATCGTTCACGCACTGACAAGCATTCGTTCATATCCTCAATATAATAACTATCACATATATCATTCATGGCATACACTTACCGCTTAAGGTAAGTGTATTAAATAATTACATCGAGTATGCACACAACACTGAAAACATAACAAGGACATGGGGCTAGAAACTCACCTGTAAGCGATTCCTTTCTGAATATATGGTTATGACCTTCTTAAGCTATGCACGGCTAACTGTGTATTAATCATAGTATCAATTAACTACTTCTAGCTACAGCATACTTCTAAGTTATTGTAACCCCTAGCTACGGGGGTCCAGGGGTGGCGCCCCTGGCAGCAGGGCTCTAGGGGCGGCAGCCCCTAGCGGGGTCTAAGGGGCAGAGCCCCTGGCTGGGGTTAAGCTGAAGTTTATTAATAAGTCTTTACTAAAAACCTCATCAGAAAACCGAAATTCAATTATCTAATCAAATCAAATCTTTATTTTAAACGTTACCTTTCATTGTTAATTATTTACTAATTCTTATCTTAACCATCATATTAGTCTGTATCTATCGTTCACGTTGTTTATCTTTCATTAATTTTATAAAATCATTTCAAGTCTGTATAAGTCCACTGGTGTATAAGTCTATTTGGCGCATAAGTTAGTTCCAAGGTATAACTTGCTCTAGCGCATAAGTCAATAAAGACGTATAAGTTCCTTACCGAGCGTGTATGTTATCTAGCGTGTAAGTCCTTTAGCGTATAAGTCTTACATACACGCTACATTCATACATATGCACTGCATACTTATACATTTATATACATATGCGCTATAATCGTACATACATGCTGCCTCATACATACACGTTGCTTCATACTTATACGGCCATTATACTTACACGCTGCACAAACTTATACGGCGTATAAGTTCTGTTCAGCTCCCTTTTAATCGTTTTTAAGGTTTTCTTCGATTCTTGCACCGTCAGCCGCCGTTAACCACCATGGTTGGTCAGGGTTTGATCGTTTATGGTCTGAGTAGCTTCGGGGTGTCCAGATCTAAGATAAGGTGGCCCTTAAGCTCGTTTTTGGTTGATTAAACACCCGAATAAAGCTAGATCTAGATCCAAACAGCTCGTATGGCATCACGGGGTTGCGGTGTCGGTTTCTAATATGTTGGGTTAGCTGAAATAAATGATTTCTTACCTTCGGCTGGTCTTGGATCGTTGAAAGGATTAGTATAGAGAGTGTTTGGCTTAAGTTTGTGTTTTTTATTGTCTAGGCTATGGTGTCAAATGAAAGAGATGGAAGGAAAATGGAAATATTAGGGTTTAAGGAGTATTTATACTCCTTAAGCCATGGACCTTAAGCCCATCTTTCCTTTTTAGTCTATAATTAAATTCTATTTATTAAAACCCACCATCCTTTTACCTTATTATTATTGTATTATTACTAACTCAAATTAATTCTTCCAACTTAATTAATTTATTAAATTATTATTCTAGAAATTTCGGGATGTTACAATACTCACAGATAACAGTTTTGCCATTTTTATTTTTATATTATTATAATGTAATTAAAACAGGTGATTTTCTCACTCAACCTCGTGTTGACAAAAATGTATATTTTGTACGCATTTGCAGGTTATCAGGTTAGATTGTTTAGCAAAATGAAGATCACATAGAGATTCCTTTTAGGATTTAAAACCTTTTCAATATTGTTAGATTAGTTTTGTAATTTCTTTATACTTGATTTACTCATTTGAAAATTGTTTATTTAAATAAATTAAATAGATATTGTCATATTTTATTTTGCATGATAGTACCTTGTGATCTGTGAACAATCAGTTCATGCCCCGGCATTTCCGCCTTAGGTTGGGATGTGACACAGACTGACAAGGATTGTCAATTTTGAATAAATCATAACTCTCGGTTATGAGGCCTATTAAGACAATATTTTCGTAAGTAGATACTTTTAGCCTCATCTATGCCCACTTTAGTCTTCAGACAGTTGTAGCACGTAACAGAAGAGCAAAGTAATAGTCTCCCTAGTATAGTCACATGTGAAAGGGCCGGATATGTCAACGAAACCCTTTCACCTTGAAGGGATAGACTAGAAATCAAGTGCGATGTTGTAGTTCCAAACACTTGAAGTTTCGCAGTATGCCTCATGTGTGACTTATAGTAGGATGGCATAGGTTATTGATTTTAAAATTGGGATTAATTTAGAATTTACCAAATTGAGTAAATGTCCGGTTTTACTGTATTAATCGGGACAACTTAATGAACCCTTTCATCTCTCAGGAGACTTAGTTTACCTATTAAAACTAAGTTTGTCGCGATACATCTAACCAATTTTAAGTTAAGAAATCTATTAAGTTATTAGTTTATGGAAATTAAATAAAGTTTAATTTGCAAAAACATAATTGGTTAATTTATTTTAAAATATTTGGTATTAGGTTGGTGGTATTATAACATATTTAAAGCAAGAAACGACAATAGCAAACAAGAATATATAAATCTTAAATGGCCAAGATTAGTGATCAATCTTGCTAGAGCCTATTAGCAAGATCAATCGGGTCAATGGGTCACAACACAAAACAACCACAACGATGGAATCTTAGTGCATCTCGTCATCTTTGGTAACTCCCATTGACTTCAAGAACTCCACGAACTCGTCCTCGGTTTTCCTTCGGGTCTTCTTCATTACAAAATTCAACTAATACAAGTAATGAAAAACTAAACCCTGTCTATTACAACTTTGAACCATCAAAGTGGCCAAAAATCATAAAATAAAACCACAAAATATATACAACTTTTGAACCATCCATATGGCCAAAAACTAAAATTATTCAACCAAACAAACAAGGTCGGGCCAGATTTACATATTTAACAAAAAATAAATCGGGAAATATTTTGGTCAAATAAAATAAAATTTTTACCAAACCAAAATTGCCCTAAGATTTTACATAGATCAAAAACTTCAACAACTTTGAAGTTAGTGATGTAGAACCGGTCAAAATACTAGATTAGACTCATATGTTGTAACCAATGCTCTGATACCACTGTCGGGTTCCAATGGTGATCAATCAATGATTTTATTACTAAACCCGGTTTATTAAGGTTTCATAGTTATTAATGATACGAGTACGATTCAAACCAAAGTAAATATAATAGTTAACCAACAATATATTTAAGTTTACCTCGGTTAATAAATAACCGGTTGAGACACCGAGGGCTAACAAACAAGACCCGGTGGTGGCTGTTCACGGTGGCAACTGGCAACAACGGTGGTGAGACGGTGGCGAGGATGGTTTCGGCATGCGGTGGGCAGCGAAGGTGGTTGTCCGGCGTGTGACAAAGGTGGCGGCCGGTGATAGGGTAGGCCGAGGGAGAGAGAGAGAGAGAGAGAGATGGTGGCTAGGGTTCTCTTGTTCTTTTTTTATGTTATTAGGTTAACTAGTTATAATGACTAGTTAAGCTAGTATGGGCCACCAAGCCCATCTCTAACTATCAAGCCCAGTCCACTATTATTATCTTGTTAATATGTCAAACCCAGTTAATAAGCTTAAGAGGGTTTCACGTTCGTTACCCAAGGTGTACTCTCACGGGTCAAAACCCGGTCGGTCGCGTTGACTTAACCGGGTTGGTCCGTAATTCCAACAATTTGAAGATGTCATTACTCATAAATAAAAGGGAATATCTCATAGAATAGTAACCAACTTTCAAAAGTGTTCCAATTAGGTCACTCATGCATATGTTTCTCAAATCGGGTCAATAAATATTCAAATCGAGTCTTACCGATTTTTTTGTTTGTTAAGAAAGAAATGGAGGATAAGATGTAGGGGTCGGAATTTGCAATATTTGTAATTATATTTAAAAAAAAAATAAAAAACGTTAATTATATTAAAATTCAAAAATAAAAAATAAAATCCACGTCGCTACTCAACGTCAACATAAAAAAAAGATTAAAAGATTTCCTATGTGAAACAAAAAATAAAAACATTAAAAAAACATGTTAAACCCTTTAAATTAATAAAATATGAAAGTTGAGTGACCTAATTGGAACACTTTTGAAACTTGGTTACTATTCTATGAAATTGCCCCTAAAATAAATTTAAATAAAAACTTAAAATCCGATCATAAACAAATTTGTCAAAAAATAAATTAAAAACTAAACTATGATAAATTTGAAAAATAAAAGTTAGTGATGTCATACCCTGCCATGGGGGCCTTATAGACAAATTGGTACCAATGTAAGCATCGAAATATTATTGATAGAAATAAGCTACAAAGTTTACACTATATATATTGAAAACAGTGTGTAACTACACAACAATCGATTCCCTGACATTGCTGTAAACTCGTGTTAGATTCTAATAATATTTTGGCCTCTAATCTTCATTGTTACTACTGGGCGTACGCCTTAATTCTTAGTCAAGCTCATTACAATTCTAATCCAAAATCGTTATCTACGAGTACCTGAATACATGCTAAAAAGCATCAACTAAAAAGTTGGTGAGTTCGTGTGTTTATCTCACATACACATAAAATATTTAATTTATAACAGCGTAAAAGTTTTCATGTATGTAAGTATAAAGCATGGTGCATATCAATCAAGTCCACAATCTATCCTGCATCCGATCATAAGTCCCCCTAGACTTACAACCGAATGCCACCCGTCCCCGATTATGGCCCTGCCAAGCAATATTCAAATGTTTAGGTCATATGCCACAACGGTTCGCAGGCCTTAGTGTGGTTTAACCCAACTTTGGGTCACTATGTGTGAGGGTCTCTCAAATAGTACTACCCATACAAGCCCTAGGCTAACTCCATGAGTTAATTATTGTGTAATTTTGAGTAGGACAAAAACATGGCAGAAAACAATTCTTGATAAACATCACATCATAAGTAAAATCAGCATGTATCCAGCCGAAAAAGTTTAAGTAAAAAGAGCAACATGAAACTCACCTCAGTCCGTATGCAATATGTATATGAAAGATAATCAATGAGCTTGCACTATGCTAGAAATCATCAAGTACGCCTAGTATATATATAAATCACCAATAAGTTATTGAAGAACAATGTAAAATTCATTATTAGTATTGTGTACAAGTTAATTCTAAGTGTTTTCCAACGCGTTTGGTTCCCGATGAGTAAAGTTTCTCTTTATGGAAGGTTTACACTTAAATAAATTTATAATATTGGTGTTATGGTTTTAGATATTATAGTTCAATTTCTAAGAGTTTCAGTTACCTCAATTCACTTGTTTAGTTTTGATAAAATTTATAGTCTTGGAAAGTTCGAGCCTTAAAAGTTCATGAGACGGATCAACATCATGATTATAAACTGATTCTACTCTTTAATGCATCGAACGAAAATTGGTACAAGATGAAAAACACGATAATATCTCGTTTAAGCTCAAACTTTATTATATCAATCACACGATTACAAGATATGAAAGTTAACTTACACGAGACTTAATGGAACCGCAAATACAACAATAACAGAACACGATCCAAACGCTTAAAATAAATGAAAACAACAACCTATTTATAGACAACCTGTAGCACCCCAGCAGCGTATATGTCACAACATCCATTAACCGTATATGTAACATCAACATATAAGATCATCCGTATAAGTCCAGTGTAACATATTTATCAATCAAAACGTGGAGAATCGAAAACGCAAAACCATGTGTATGTGAATATCAATCTATATGTGGCAAAAGGTAAACGTATAAACCCTTTAATATGCATTGTATAATCAATATGGGGCATCCCGTAAATGCATGAGAAATCAATAGTTACATGCAGCCGCCACTTTCAATGTATATATTCTTTAATAGCCGTATATGTCCAAACAATCTTATACTTAGCATAGCTTATAGGTCCATGCATGAATTGTCATCATTAACAGTCCCATGCATCAGCCGTATAAGTGTTATATGTGAACAGTAACCAATATCAACATATACGCTTAGTTCGTTGACTTATCCGTTGACCCGTTTGTAAACTCTACTATCGAAACTAACCACTAACAAGACGAAAGCTAAAGACGTTCGTGTATAACAGACTCCCCCTCGAATTTTGCTTCGTCTTGTTCGTTTAAACACTTTACGTTCTCGGACTTTCAATACTAATGGTTTAAACTTGTTCGTCTCAAAATCTAAACATTCAACCGCACTACTATCTCGCATTCCGATCTTAAAAATTCAAGTTCTTATCTTCCACACATATATTTAAATCATCAATATGTAGGAAAGCACAACGTATACGTACACATTCTCGTCCATGTTCTTTTTAGCATGAAGCCCGTATACGTCCAACTCGTATAAGTATGTGGAACCAAATAACGAATACGATTTATACTTACTTATATATGGATGATATACTATTGAAATATCTCATGTGAAGATAAGGTATCACCATGTAAGACTTATACTTGTCAACCTCTATTGACATGACATCATCAAGCTTCGGTTAACGAATCGGAATGAATCAAAAATATCGAGTACATCGAGTAGAGTCGGAGCCACACGGATATGATACCAATTAAAAGTTCAAGAGACGGATCGATATCACGATTATAAACTGATTCTACTCTTTAATGCACCGAGCGAAAATCGGTACAAGATTAAAAACACGTAATATCTCGTTTAAGCCCAAACTTTATTATATCAATCACACAATTACAAGATATGGAAGTTAACGTACACGAGAGTTAATGGATCAGGAAATACAACAATAACAGAATACGATCCAAAAGCCTAAAAAAATGAAAACAACAACCTATTTATAGACAACCTGTAACACCCCAGCAGCGTATATGTCACAGCATCCATTAACCGTTAATGTAACATCAACGTATATGATCATCCGTAAGGGTGGCAAACCCAGCCCAAATGGATTGTTTTGGGTCAAGTTGGATAAACTTTAAAAGTAAAATGGGTTAGGATGGATCATAAAAATTCTTCAAGTGGGTTAGGATGGGTTAAAAATATACAAGTGAGTTTCATTTATAGGTTAAAATGGGTCAAAACAAAATATCAAAGTTATCCAAAATTTATCTAATTCAAAATACCCAAACTATCACGTGCGAAACAAAACTCATCCGAAACAAAAAGAAACGGTCAAAACGAAACAAAACCCCCGAACCAACTAAAACGAAACTGAACCGAAATAGAAAAATAACCAAAACGAAACACAAAAAACTGGAATGAAACTGAAAAACTGACCAAAAAGAAACAAAAAAGCGAAATGCAACCGAAAAGCTAACCAAAACTAAACAAACACACCGAATCGACCAAATCGAAACAAAACTGAATCAAAATAGAAAAACGAACAAAACGAAAAAAAACCGATATGAAACCGAAAAGTTGACCAAAACGAAACAAAAAAAAAGCGAAATGCAAATGAAAAGCTAACCAAAACAAAACAAAAACACCGAACCGACCAAAACGAAACAAAAAGCTGAAACGAAACTGAACTGAAATAGAAAAACGAACAAAACAAAACAAAAAAAAAACCAAAACGAAACTGAACCGGAATAGAAAAACCACTAAAACGAAACAAACAAAAAACGAAATGCAACTGAAAAGCTGACCAAAACAAAAAAAAACACTGAACCGACCAAAACGAAACGAAAAAAACCGAAACGAAACGAAACTTAACTGAAATAGAAAAACGACCGAAACGAAACTGAATTGAAATAGAAAAACGACCGAAACAAAACAAAAAAACTGAATTGTAACTAAAAAACTGACCAAAAGGAAACATAAAAAAACTAAATGCAATTTAAAAACCGGATCAAAACGAATCAAAAACACCGAACCGACCAAAACAAAACAAAAGAACTGAAATGAAACTCAACCGAAATAGAAAAACGACCAAAACGATACAAAAAAACCGATATGACACCGAAAAACTGACCAAAACGAAACAAAAAAAGCGAAATGCAATCAAAAAGCTTACCTAAACGAAACAAAAAAACTGAAACGTAAACGACCAAAATAAAACAAAATGAATCGAAACGAAATGAAACCGAAAAAACTGACTAACACAAAACAACACTGAAAGCTAAAAAACTGAGAAATCGAAATTATTGAAATCGAGAAAATACCGAAACCGACCGAAATGAAAAATAACCAAAACCGAACCGGAAAAAACCCCGAAAAACTCGAACCTGAACCGGTACAAAACGGTTTTTTTTTTTAATGAACGAGGATGACGGGTGAAACATTTTAGATATTTTACATTTTGCGTTTTTTATTTATATTTTGAATTATTATTTTTTTAATAGTTTTTTTGAATATTTTTTTAGGGGGTTTTAAAACCCTTTGTATGTAACCTTTAACTTGGGTTAAGATGGGTTAGCTTTACTCATCTTGACCCATATCCATCCTAACCCTCTAATATAAAAATCCATCCTGACCCATCACTCAAATCCAACCCAACGCACTCACATGCCACCTCATCCGTATAAGTCCAGCGTGTAACATATTTATCAATCAAAACGCGGAGAATAGAAAACGCAAAACCATGTGTATTTGAATATCAATCTTTATGTGGCAAAAGGTAAACGTATAAATACTTTAATATGCATTGTATAATCAATACGTGGCATCCCGTAAATGCATGAGAAATCAATAGTTGCATGAGCCGCCACTTTCAACGTATATGTTCTTTAATACCCGTATATGTCCAAACAATCTTGTACTTAGCACAGCTTATAGGTCCATGCATGAATTGTCATCATTAACAATACCATGCATAAGCCGTATAAGTGTTATACGTGAACAGTAACCAATAGCAACATATACGCTCAGTTTGTTGACTTATCTGCTTACTCGTTTGGAAACTCTACTATCAAACCGACAACTAACAAGATGAAAGTTGAAGACGTCCGTGTATCAACAAACCTTCTGTTAGGTTTTGGGGTAATGTATTACCATAGGAGTTGTATATTTTATTCATATGAGAAGTTTAATGATTCTTGTTATACACAACCTTGTAATATGTTGACAAGAATTGATAATGTCGGTTATCACCGGTGTTTTTGGCGAGAAGCTTTGAAAGAATAGTTTTAAGTAAACGAATGATCTTGTAATTAAAACTTCAAATTTTCCACAAACATATATTATACAAAAATATGATATTTTCATATCTGATTATTCAGCAAGTTTGATGTTCTACAGGTTTAGTCCACTTACTCTCGTTTAATACAAAAATATGATAATTCCATATCTAATTATTCAGCAAGTTTGATGTTCTACAGGTTTAGTCCACTTACTCTCGTTTAACGTTCATTTTGGTAAAAAAACGGATTAAAGACTTAGTTAATTTTTATAAAATAAGTAAACACTCAAATTATGGTCTTATTATCTTATACTTGCTGTTGAATATCAAAATCTTCGTATTTATATTTTTCAAAATCTGTGTTTAGTTCATGTCGGTTAAACGGTAACTCGCCTTTAAACGCTATTTCTTAAAAAAGGGTGTTGTAAATATAGAAAATGGTTTATAAAGTTATAATAAAGTGTTTTAAAAATCACTTATGTAAAAATTTCCATATTATATTTTTGAAGCATTTTAGTCTTCAAAAGTCGTCTCGTTGTCGGTTTTAAACGAAACAATAAGTTTAAGCTTGCAGACAGGCCCATTCTATAAATACATTTTCCCAACATTTCATAGTTTTATCTAGACAATTAAACTCATAAGCCGTTGTTTCAAAACACATTTTTATACTTTCAGTTTTTGAGAATAACTTCAAAAATGCCCTTTCGTTGTCTTTTTACCAAAAACTCACTTTTCGTCACCTAAAGAGTTAGGACTGTTATAATAAATAAAAATAGGTTGTTTTGACATCTCGTGGGTTTTAAAAGATGCTCATTGCTGAATTTTCAGCTAACGGGCCCAGTTTTGGCTCTTTCAAGTCTTAGTTCGGTTTTAATAACGATGATTCATGTAAAAAAGATGTAGTTCAGGATATACCTCATCATTATTATATTTTATGTTTAGGTCTGTAAAAAGATGTTAAAGTATTAGTTAGGTTGCATAGCTTATTTCTTAGTTAAGCGAGTTACAAAAGTGTTATTTTAAACGGTTTTTATAGCCCGATTCTTATATTATCCATTGGGGCTGATTTATACAATTTCAAGGACTTAAATATGCATGTTTAAATTCTGGAAATTTTGTTAAATGTACAGAAGTTAACAAGGTCATATGTCGGGTTGGTTTTCGAGCTAGTTTCCACTTAAACCAGTCATCGAGAATGACTATAAATTGGCTACGGTTTTAAGGGCAGAAATTTGTGTAACTTTTAGGGGTTCATGGGAAAGTTTTTTTTTGTTATAAATTAATAATTTTCTGTTTTAAATTTATAAGTTTATACCCAGCTCACTTTATTACCGAAAATGGCCTTTCGCTCTTATATTTATTTAGAACTTGTTTTTAGTAAGCGAAACATGTCGAGGCATGTTTTAATACACAAGAATGACTTATTTAAAGTTTCACATTGGTATTAGGGTGCTCGATACCTAAATAGTGGCTTTGGTGCATTCTGGCCCGTTAGCACATTTTGTCCGGTTTAAAGATGCTTATAAGTTTCAGCAAGTTTTTTTAAAGAACTTGTAATCATATATTAGTAATATTGAAAATATTATTCTTGTCAAGAGGAGACATTATATAGGTGGGTTAGATTTTGTGGTCTCGGTTCGGGCTCGTTTTAAAATCGGTTTTCATATGAATATGGCAGCTAAGGTAGTTTTGTTTCGAACACGGTTTCACCACCACTCCTGCCTAGATGTTTAGATTTCAAAACATATTATATTCTTTATATGTTCTGGTAAATTTTAACAAGATTAAACTGTTTAATTTTTTCCGTTTAGTTTAAAAGCTGAGTTTTCGGTTAGGGTTTTAGACTTGTAAAAATTAGTTTATAGTGGATAACTAATGGGATTCGGGAACGAACTGTGACCAGTAGATGAACATGATTTTCATGTACATGGCTGGTAATTACACATGAACAGTTTCTACAGGTTCGGTTGCTCCAGTTTTGAGTGCAATCAAATAGCAAGAGAGGAAGAGTTTAGGGTTGGGAATTTAACAATAACATTAGATTCAATCTCGAGGTTTATGTCAAAACTGAATATAGTTGATCAAAACAATAACAGGTTAGAGCATTCTCATCCTATCCTCTATCTCTAAACCAAAAATTACACTAAAACTCACTACATTTTCTCTCTCTATTTCAATTAAATAATACTTTTTATACCTTTTATTATTACCTTTTCTCTTTCCTTCACTCACAACCACTCTCAAAATATATTAAAAAATTATAGGGGATGAACAGTAACTTTTCAAATATACAGAAAAATCACTACTTTCTCTAAAATATAAAAACTCTTCACTCACAACACTCTAAATCACTTTCTAAATTATAAAAACACCCCTCAAATAAAATGAAGGGTGGAATGAGAATGCTCTTACCCTATATCTTGATCCTTGATAGCAGGTTCGGTTCTTGTAAAGATGAATCCCGAGAGAAATCAATTGATGAAGCTTGAGTGTTTTGATTGAATCTCAACGTGGGTTAATAACAGGGACTTTGTATAAGGAAAAGGAGGATCATTTTTGCATGGAGGAAGAGGCATGCAAGGGTTTTGGTTGGAGAAGAAAACTGATCAAACGTGATAGGTGCAGGGGATGTAATCGCTAGTGATTGGAGGCAGAGAGGTCAGCAGTTCCATTGGATGGTAGGGATTTTATTATTTTGTAAACTCTTTTAATATCTTTGTTACTTTTTTATTTTTATTAAAATTCAAATAGTAAGTTGTAGATAAATAATAAGGGATCTGGTTTTTTTATATGTTGTAGTTAATATAATGTGTCCCTGTTCTCGTGTATCAGTTCTCATTACGTTTGGTTGGGTGGTTGAATGGTAGTATAATGGGCCGTTTGATATTTGGTTCATATATTTTGGATACCCGGTATATTTAGGTATCTATGAAAAGACTCGATAATTTTTGGAGTTACCGGTTCGGGTTTGTTTGGGTTAAACGAGTTTCGGTTTCGTTTGATTAATTCGGGCCGCCATTTTATAAAACGTGGTATTATTGTTGCCCATCTCTATTTCTATCGGGTTCTACATAATCATTGGACCGAGCCGATTAGTTATTATTTTCACAGTTTGGGCCAAGCCCATTAACCTATTCGACCGACATAATTTTTGGTATCAATCTTTAGCTTTACTCAATATTCCATCTAGAAGTCAATACAAATCTTTGACCCATTTGTAGTTGAAAGTAACCCAAATCGATCACTTCATATGTTCATGAGACATGTTACACATTTCAAGAAGCTTGGAAAAGAAGTTTAGTAAAGAACTGCCCCCAAACAATTATGTCTTGTAATAATATTTTTTCACAATTACTCGAAAACTTTTATTCCCACCAAAACCCAAATGACATTGTTGATGGCCCTTTTTCAAGTAATTCCCGTTATGACCCTTACAAGTTTTATCCGACCCCTAAGCAGTTTAACTTTAACTTAATGACCATTTAATATTAAGTCAATGACAAAAATAAATTAATATAACATTATATCTAAAAAGCATGAACCTTTAAAAAGACTATAGATCATCAAAAGGAATAGTTACTGGACATTTTAGTATTCAGTAAAGTTAAAATCCCAATATTGGCCATCTTTTTGATATATACTAACCCAAAGTCCCATACTGTAATCGTTGAAGAATGATGACACAGAAAAAAAATCATAAAAGAAGCAGAAAAAGAAAAAAATAATTCAATCAGAATGAAAGTTACCAATACAAGAAACAAGAAAACTATATGTATATAGACAAGCATACACTGCGCATATGTTATACGGCGTGTAAACATATACGGCATATATGTTCAGTGTATATCATATATACGCTCACATTCTCCCTCAAGTTGGAGGTTGAGAAAACCCTAACTTGCATAACAACAAGTGAAAATGAGGCTCTAGTAAGCTCTTAGTAAAATTGGTAGCAAGCTGATCCTTCGTGTTCGTATGCACCAGAGTGACTAATCCTTCTTGCAACTTTTCGCGAACAAAATGACAAGTCAATTTCAATGTGTTTAGTTCACTCATGAAAGACAGGATTCTTGGCATTATAAATTGAAGCTTGACTATCACATTTAAGCATGACAGGAGTAATGTTGGGAACAGTGAACTTCGCGAGTAGTCTTGTCAGCCAAGCAATTTTAGCAATCACCCGTCGAAGTGAGCGGTACTCGGCTTCAACGAAGCTCAAGGAAATAGTAGGCTGCTTCTTAGATTTCCAAGAAATCGGAGAGTCACCAAGAGAAACATGAAAACCACTGATCGTTTGACAAGTATAAGGAAGCGCATCCCAATCGGCGTCACAAAAACTTGCAGGTCAAGGGAAGGATTATTATTAAAAAAAACAAGCCTTTAGATAAAGGTCCTCTGAAATATGAAGGGTATGAAGCGCCGCATGTCAATGAGAAAGCCTAGGATCTTGCATGCATTAACTTAGAAACTGAACAGCAAAAGCAAGATTAGGCCGAGTATGAGAAATGTAATTAAGTTTGCCAACAAGCTTCATGTGTTGTAAAAGGGTCATCAAGAATAACACCCTCATGAGCTCGAAGTTGCAAATGATGAGGCAACATAGAATTTGTGACAGAAAGATGAGAAGTATCAAATTCAGAAAGCATACCTTAAGTGAACTTCTGTTGGCACATGATAACACCATTAGTAGTGTTAAGGACTTCCATGCCTAAAAAATAATTGTCGTCTCAGATCCTTGATTCTGATAGATGAGTCCAAGAAAGTTTTCAGATGATTGATCTCCTCCAAATTGTTCCCAGTAAGTAATATATCATCGACGTATACAACAACATATACCACTGAGGTTCCAATAGTCTTTAAAAACAACGAATGATCATTCGGAGAACCAAGATACCCTCTTGATTTTAATGTGGAGACAATTCCCAATACCATTGTCTAGATCCTATTTTAAATCATATAAATATTTTTGAAGTTTGAGCACATGATTATCAGGAAGCTAAATACAAGGTGTTGGTAGCATATAGATATCTTCATCTAAATCCCCATGAAGAAAAGCATTATTAACATCAAGCTGAAATAGAGGCCAACTTCTTTTGTAGCGAGAGTTACAAGGCTTCTGATAATGGTCATCTTAATAACACGAGAAAATTTTCATTGTAATCAATCCCCTCTTTTTAGTATCACCTCTTACCACCAATCTAGCTTAACAATGTTCAATCGTCCCATCAACTTTACGTTTAGCTCTCAACACCCATTTGCCTTTTAATCGTTTTCTTTCCCGAGGGAAGATCAGTACCAGCCCAAGTTTGATTGTTTTCAAGAGCCTGAAATTAAGCTTTCATGGCATTTTTCTATTCACGAATGACGGCAGCTTCCTTATAAGAAGTAGGTTCATGAAAATCATAGATCTCTGGAGTGACAGACTAACTGGAAGAAAGAATATAAGAAGAGCAAGAGCTAGTAGAGGAGCATGGATTAGCGACAGTGCGGAAACAATATGAGAAGATTCAGAGTTGTTGGAAACATATTCATGTAAGTATGAGGGCGGAACAAATGTTCTTGAGGATCTTCGAACTGGTGTAGTAGGATCATTCGAAAGTGGATTAGGAACGGAAGATGAAGGATTGGGTGCAACGGAAGATGAAGAATTAGGAGCAGGTGATGTGCTAAAAGTAGTCAAATAATTATTAACTAAATTATGCTAATCTAGACACCAATTAATACTCAAAACTCTTTAAAACTCGACTAAACTACTGACCGGAAAGTGAACCGATCGACTCTAGTAAAGCTAAGTAAGTCCGGATATTGAACCCACGAGACTCTTTAAATTACGTAAATTAACTAATTAGACTCAACAAAACACGACTATTTTTTTATAATTATTAAATAGGGTTTTAAATTAGAAATATTAAACTAATAAATTAACTAATTTATAATAAACAACTGAACTAAAACGGAAGGAAATTTAGATCAACTGACTCAGATGGTGATGAAAACCACCTAGGCTTGAATCTCCTAAGTTGCAGTTATCAATTAATTGGAAAATACTTGCTATGGAACTGTGATCAAAATATGTACACTTAAATGAAAACCCAAACAGGTGCCTTGACCCTTCTCAAGAAGACACCTATGGGCTTCGAATAAGTTTTACAACATGCCAGTTTTGTATATTAAACTCCCTTACGGTTATTTAAATAATTATGAATGAGTAACTTTATAATGAAATCCTATCTTACAGCACGGAAATTAAAGGTAAATTAATAAACTCAGTTGACTCGCTTAGACAATGTTAACCAATCAAACCTAGACGGACTCCTTACGAAGAACTAAATCTTGCAATTTTAATCAACAAAGATCTAACAAATATCCTATCACCTTACACCTATTTAGGTTAACAGCACTCTTTTATTTGTTTGACTAATAATATTATTCCTATGATCTTATTGCAAATCAATCATAAACTAGTCAAGAACACACAGTAAATGACCTAGCAAAATCCTATTATATGGCAGACAATCACCAAGGATAATGTGGAACAATAAAATTCATCAAACAAAACCAAGCACACATGTGCATCAATCAAATAAAATCAAGCAGTTTACTGATTCATAAAACCATAACGAAAAACATAATCCAAATAAAATCAAACATTAACAAAGGTTCATCAATAGCCTAGGTGGTCTATAATGTTTAGCTTAGCATAAGAAAATCAAACAAAATAATAATAAAGGAAAACATGGTGAAAATAATTGAAACGAAAGATTAAGGGAGATAAAACTTGTAGTCTTAAATCTCGATCGAATAGCACTTCACCGGACGATTCCTTACCTTCAAAACCACCAAATAACTCAATTTTAAGATCTAAGAAACTCCAAATTCAGTTGGCATTCGTAGGGTATTCTTCAGGTTAAGGTTAAGGGTGTTTATTTAGTGAAACTAGGCCTTAAACCTGACAAAATACGGAACTTTCTGGAATATGATGCTCTAGGCGCCGTGCGGCCAAGTAAGAGGAAGTTAGCCACGCAACGTGGCTTACTCTAAAGGGCCAGTTTGTACTTGTTTTGTAATTGTCATATCTTATTGTACTTCATTGCTATTGATTGAGATATATGGGGAATAGAGAGAAGATAATGAGAAATCTTGAAGAAAAAAAATAAAGCTAATGAGAAAAAAAATAAAAATAATAAAATAAAGACAAAAATAAAAATATAGTAATTTAATCACCTGGCCTTCTTGTAATTATGAACAATTTTGGGATCAAATTTCAGTTTTGATACATGAGCAGCCTTATAAGAAAAGATCCGAACATGGAATCATATTGATTAAGGTGCTTTCACAATGATTAATTTTCAGTATTATTATGACATAGAGAGACAGGTTGATAGCAGGTATTAAGATACTTAGAAAATTTTCATTGTATCAGTGATACAATGGAGGTTCAATTAGGCATAAAGCTTAGATGGACATAACTTATGGACTGGTGATGCCTCCTATCTCTTCTCAAAGCATATTTGGCTTTCCCCAGATTACCCCAATTTGACTCCAACCCCCTAGAGCTTGATCAAAAGATTTTCTATATACAAATAAAAATTTAAGCTTTAAGGTTGAACGTTGGACTCACAAGCCATCCGGACTTACATGCCTTACATTCAGGATGTTTAAGACTTATTCGAATGGCCCACCCTTGTAGTTCTAGTTTGACCTCTAAAGCTTTTGAAATACGAATTTTTAATAACACAATATTATATAATAATAATAATAATAATATAACTTAGAAACATAATATTTTTTGTGATCAAGACACTAACGGGCTCGTGTATGACTGGGTAATTTCTTTTCTACCTATCATTCGGAGAGATGTATATGGAGACATGCACACATCTATAAATGACTCTCCACAGTAAGTTTAGCAAATTTAGTGTATATCACTTCACTTTTATACATCATAGAAAGCTAGCAAACAAATCAAATGACTGTTCAAAAGTCTTTTTAGCCTAGTAACTTCACACGTTAGGAACACATAAACAATTTTACTATTATTTTCCAAAGGTTGAATCAATTTTCATCTGAAAATATTTTGAGCTTCTACAAAGCCCTTAACTGAATAATCATATCACTTCCCATAATATGTTATAGAAGACATTTTAGTTTCAGTCGTCCCAATCACTTTAAGTGTTGGTGCATAATGTCAGTAGTTCATAGTCTAGTGTCTGTAATCCAGTCTGTAATGTTAATTGTGTTTTGTTTATGTTTAAGCGAAGTTACTGACAAGTTCGCTTATCAGGCGAACTTGTTAGTCAAGCAAAGTTAGCAACAACTTCGCCTGAACATATCAGGCGAAGTTGTCGTGTATTTATACGCTAGGTCACGGCTTGTTTAGAGAGTTGAAGGTAATCGTATACAAACGTGTTTGAGTCGAGAGACGTGAGAACCAGAGAGTATTGAGTCTGTATTCAGTGATTATATCACGTGTTTCGGTTATAATATAACGTGTGTTCGTTTATTCGTATCGTGTGTTTGTTTGATTCGTGTTCTACGCTCGTAACAACCTACGCAGGGATTCCACACCTGTGTAGATTGAGATATCCCGTGCAGATCCATCCAGGAAACCTACAATTGGTATCAGAGCTATTGCTCAATTGTGTGGTTCGGGATATTCACGCGGGTGTAGAAATCGTCCCGTTTCGACTATTCGCGGGACGTGTTTTCTGTGTTTTTGTGTCATTCTTACCTCCTACCATCGTATTCAACCCTTTACACCGTCAAAAACCTCGAAAAACCCAGAAATCAGATCTGTAGAAACTTCGTGTTCATCAGGCGAAGTTGCCGTCACTGTTCGTAGGGTTTCAGCGAAGATATAAGATTAAGCGAAGTTATCCACAACTTCGCCTACCTTCTCAAGTTCGCCTAACTCAAACGAAGTTCTCTACAACTCCGCCTACCTCCTAAGTTCGCTTACCTCAAGCGAAGTTAAGAATCAGCGAAGTTCTTCAGCGAAGTTAAGACTTAAGCGAAGTTATCCGTAACTTCGCCTACAGTACTTTTCAGAAGAAATTTTTTTTGTTTTTCGGGTTTCTTAGTTTTTGAGAAAGATGTCGTCAATTAACATCTCAGAGTTAGTTAAGATGGAAGTAGAAGCAGGGTCAGCTACTAAGGCCCCAAAGTTGCTTAAAGGAACCGACTTCGTTGCTTGGAATGATCGGTTCGAACAATATGTCAAGTACCAGGATGCGAAAATGTGGGTATGCATCCAGGATGGTTATATTCCACCAACTATGGAGTACGAAGGTCGTGATCAGATCAAAAAGTACAGCAAAATGGAAGAAGAAGAGAAAAAGATGTACAAGGCCGAGAGCAAGGCTCATGCTGCTATCACTATGGCTCTTCCACAAGAGATCCTTCATACTTTTAGAAAGTATAAGACAGCAAGAGAGCTTTGGGAAGCTCTTGAGAACCGGTTTGAAGGAAATGTGGGAATCCGTGCTTCAAAGATCAAATTCCTCAAAACTCAATTCTCGGTCTTCAAGTATCTGAAAAACGAATCACTTGATGATATCATCACCAGATATAATCATCTGATGACTGAACTCAGCAACTATTCAATTGCATACAAAGAAGATGAGATTGTTGAGAAGCTTCTTGATACTCTCCCACCAAAATGGGAGATGTATACTGTGTTGATGAGAGAAGACAAAGACTTTGCTGACTATGACCTTGAGACAGCAGTTAACAAGCTCCGAACCTTTGAGCTTAACATGGTTAGAAAGGAGACACCTACGGATCAGGTTCAAGATCCAGGTATGTATGATGCTAAAGTCAACTCTAGTTCAGGTTCGAAGACTGAATCAGCTGCCTACTACTCGAAGGGAGAGTCGGGCGCCAACTTATCACATGAGGGGCATGTGTCAGTCAACACGAATGGTGATGTTTGCTTTGTAGCAGGTGGATCTAGTGCATCTAAACCACAAGCAAGCAAGAGTAGTTGCTCTCCAAGTATTCCTAGCAACAACTACTCTAAGATGCCTATGAGTGTCAAATTTGCTGAAGAGCAGTTTGCTCTCTATGCTTCTTTTATTGCTTCCTATGAGAACTACATTCAGGGGAAGATTGTTGATCCAGCTATGTTGGATGAAGACTATGACCAGATTGATGCTGATGATCTGGAAGAAATGGATCTGCAATGGCTGATGGCTATGATTGTGAGAAGAGTGAAACGGTTTATGAAAAATACCGGAAGAAAGTTTGTCGGTGGAAGGCCAGGGTTTGACAAGACGAAGGTAAGATGCTACAACTGTCAGCAAAACGGCCACTTTGCTAAGGAGTGCAGAAATGAGCGTGTAGAACGTGGTCAAGGCAAGTCTACACAGCATAATGGGGGTAGTAAAGATTATAGTGCCATGATTTCCAGAGAAGATGGTGAATATAACTGGAACCTGCATTCTGAAGAAATCTTTGAACAGGCAAATTTGGCGAATGTGGAAAATGAAGAAAGTGAGAAAGCTACTGTAGAAGAAAAAGCTTTCATGGCTGATGCTAAAGACCAGCTCTCCGAGGTATGTTCTAAACCTACTTGTTCTAAATGTGAAAACTTGTCTGAGCAATTAGCAACTATAACCGATCAGTACGTTAGTTTGGATGCTGAGTTTAAAACTCTAAAAGAAGATCATCATTTTACAAAAGCAAGAGAAAATAGCTATAAAGTTAAAATAAAAGCTTGTGAAAAAGATATTAAAAGTCTAAAAGCAAAACTTGCTGAAAAAATTCAAGTGATTGATCTAAGCTATGAAGTTTTGGAAGAAAAAACCAAACTAATAGCTGAAAGAGAAAAACAGATTGCTGATCACCAGGTGAAAGTGGTGGAACTGAATAGAAAACTTGAGCAGTTCAGAAATTCCTCTGCTATTCTTGATCACCTTGTTAGTGATCAAGGTTCCTCAGTTAAGAGGGGAGGAATTGGTTATCATGAGGTTCCACCACCTTATAATCACAATTACACTTTTAATCCTAGTAATCAGAAATCTGTTGACTTTGAGGTTGTTCAGACAGTTCCAATTAAGGTAACTAGTAAAGAACCAGATGTTAGTAGAGGCGAAACAAGTCCGCCTGTGTCAAGTGTTAAAATTTCTGTTCCGAGTCCGGTCTCATCAGATTCGGATAAGTCATTCGAGTCGGGTAAGACAAAGGAGGAGGTTGTATTACCAAATAGCGGAGAGAAAGATAAAACAACTAAAAAGAGTTCTCCGCTAAACCCTTATGTCCCACCATATGTGAGACGAACGGGCGGTAGTACAGCCTCGACATCCAAAACAACTGTTGAAAAGAAAGTTGAGCATAGGTGTTGTTTTAGGTGTAATCAATTAGGGCACCTAGTTGCAGATTGCCCTCTGAAGCAGCGATTCAGAGGTGTGAGGCATACCAAAACTGAGACTAAGCCTAATGGTAATTATAATACTGGTAAAAGTGAAAACCATTCAAAATTCAGAAATCAGACTAATTCAGGTTTTCAAAGAAACCAATCTCAGTTTCACACTGCTGATAACCAAACAGTAAGTTATAATTCTTTCAATTCACAAAGGTTTGGAAGGCCTCACAATCAATCTACAAGGAGGTATACTAATAGGACTTACAGGAATTATACAGAGACTAACTTTGGAAAGCCAAAGTTCGGGATGTATAGATCCAAGACCAATAGGTCTTGGGTCCCTAGATTCTAATCTTTTGCTTTAATCGTGCAGGAACAGTTGAACAGGGCTGCCAATAATCTTTGGGTTGTGGATAGCGGCTGTTCCCGGCACATGACGGGTAACAAAATCTTGTTACACGATTTGAAACCTGTTCAAGGAGGGAGAGTGAGCTTTGCTGGAGAAAGTGGAGGCAAGATTACAGGAATGGGAACGGTGTCTAATGGAAAGATGACTCTAGAGAAAGTAAACTTTGTCGAAGAATTGAAGCACAATCTGCTGAGTGTGTCGCAGATCTGTGATAAGGAGTACACCGTACATTTTACAAAGAATGAGATGATTGTGTTGCATCCTGGTTTTCAGATACCAGAGGAGTGGATTGTGATGAAGGCTCCACGTGAGAGGAATACGTATATTATGGATATGAGGTCGACTGAAATGGCCACAGAAGAATCATGCCTTATGACAAAAGCGAGCGAATCGGAGTCCGAATTGTGGCATAGGAGAATGGGGCACATTCATCTTCGGAAGATGAACCACATTGTCAAGAATGGACTTGTGCTGGGCGTTCCCTTGAAAAGTTTCAACTTTGAAGACAAATGTCTAGCGTGCAAGAAGGGAAAGCAGCACAAGAAATCCCATCACACCAAGAAGGTCAATTCTATTGTCAGTACTCTAGAATTGCTTCACATGGATCTCTTCGGTCCCGTGAATGCAAAAAGTCTAGGAGGTACTTCTTATTGCTTGGTGATCACTGATGATTACTCACGATATTCGTGGGTATATTTCCTGAAATCAAAAGATGAAACGGCTCAGATGGTGAAGAATTTGATTACCAAAGTTGAGAACGTTATGGATAAAAGGGTTAAGTTCATCAGGAGTGACAATGGAACGGAGTTCAAGAATTATGAAATGGAGATCTTCTGCCTTCAGAAAGGGATTGAGCACCAGTACAGCGCTCCGTATACTCCGCAACAGAATGGAGTGGCTGAGAGGAAGAATAGAACATTAATTGAAGGAGCCAGAACTATGCTGGCTGATTCGAAGCTTCCTATGGTGTTCTGGGCTGAAGCTGTTGCTACAGCCTGTTATATCCTGAATAGAGTCTTGACTGTTAAAAGACTTAATAAAACGTGTTATGAGCTTATGCATGGGAGGAAGCCCAACTTGAGTGGTCTTGAACCATTCGGGTCCCCTTGTTCGATTTTAAAGACAAATTCTAAATTTGGTGAAGTAGCCGATGAAGGAATCTTAGTCGGTTATGTTGTTGGGACTCCCAACAGACGTGTCTTTAATACATCGACCGACAAGGTTGAGGTGGTGTGTAACACCGATATCACAAGTTACAAACCGCCAAAACCAAGCAACGGACCTGCTGAGTTTTTCGACTATGATAGACTTTTTAAGTCTTTTAACATACCTTATTTGGATAGTGCAGAAGTAGAAGAAAGAGTTGCTACGAAGATGATCCTTGATGAGGAAGAAAATCAAGTGCAAAGACAGCTGTTTGATAAATGTCAACCTTCCTCATCAAATGCTATCGATACCCCTGCTGCCTCTCCTGAAGAAGAATTTTTCAATCCGTTTCACTCTCAGCAAGGAACAACCATTGACGAGCTCTCTTCTAACTTGGAAGACAATTTGCATGTCGGTTCGGTTCCGACCACGAGAATTCATAAAGATCACCCTTTGGAAAATGTGATTGGTGATGTGTCCTCCGGTGTACAAACAAGACGTAGCTTGAATGAGCACACCTGTGTTTACACAAGCATTAAGGAGACATGCATAATCAACGAATGCTTGTACACCTGCTTTATCAGCCAGATTGAACCAAAGAATTATCAAATGGCTCTAAAGGACAGCTCGTGGGTCGAAGCCATGCAAGAAGAGCTGGCTCAATTTAAGAAAATGGAAGTTTGGACTTTGGTTGAAAAACCAAAGAATGTGCATGCGATAGGCACAAAATGGGTTTTTAAGTGCAAGAGAGATGAGAAAGGGATTATTATAAGAAACAAGGCGAGGCTAGTCGTTAAAGGTTTTAATCAACAAGAGGGGATTGATTATAATGAAGTGTTCGCTCCTGTGGCAAGATTGGAAGCCATTAGATTGTTTTTGGCATTTGCTGCTTATAAGAAGATGAAGGTATTTCAGTTTGACGTGAAAAGTGCGTTCCTAAATGGGAAAGTTGATGTGGTTGTGTACGTTGAGCAACCTCCGGGTTTTCCTGACCCAGGCTTTCCAGACCACGTGTACAAGTTAAGCAAGGCGTTGTATGGACTACATCAGGCACCTCGTGCCTGGTACTCAACCTTATCAGATTACTTGCTTGAAAATGGGTTTGAAAGAGGGAAGATAGATAGCACGTTGTTCTTCAAGAGAGAAGGAAGCGACTTCCTGCTGGTGCAAGTCTACGTGGATGACATTATCTTTGCTGCATCAAAAGTCTCCATGTGTCAGGAGTTTGAGGCCGTCATGAAGAAAAGGTTTGAAATGAGTGCTATGGGTGAACTAACTTTCCTTTTAGGATTGCAGGTTGATCAGAAGAAGGATGGGATGTTCATTCATCAGACCAAGTATGTCCATGATGTGCTCAAACGCTTCAAGATGGAGGACAGCACTCCATTCGATACTCCAATCTGCGTCAACCATAAATTGGGTGCTGAGACAGACAATGACGCAGATGTGGACCCAACTCAGTATCGGGCTATTATAGGTTCTTTAATGTACTTAACTGCTTCTAGGCCTGATATTATGTTTGCAGTTTGTCTTTGTGCTCGTTTTCAGGCAAACCCAAAGGAATCTCACATGAAGGGTGTGAAGAGGATCTTGCGATATCTCAAAGGCAAACCTAAGCTGGGGTTGTGGTACGCGAAGGGAGGAGACTTGGAGTTGGTAGCTTACACAGATTCTGATTATGGATGGTGCAATCAGAGTCGGAAGTCAACTACTGGAGGATGTCAGTTTCTAGGAGGCAGATTAGTGTCCTGGCAATGCAAGAAGCAGACATCAGTCGCCATTTCAACATGTGAGGCAGAATATATGGCAGCATCCAACTGCTGCTCCCAGGTTCTGTGGATTCAACAACAGTTACGCGACTATGGTCTGAATTTCTCACTTACTCCAATTTGTATTGATAACACTGCTGCGATCTCAGTAACAAATAATCCCGTAAAGCACAGTAAAACTAAACATATTGACATACGTCATCATTTTATATGGGATTGTGCTGAGAAGAAGCTGATTGAGCTCGAAAAGGTTGATACGTTAGATAATTTCGCTGACTTATTCACGAAAGCGTTTGACAAAACTAGATTTCAAAACCTTGTTGAGCTGAATGGGATGATCAATCCCGAGTAACCATGCTTTGTGTTTTTGATTAAAAAAAAAAAAAATACGTCACTATCGCTTAGAATTATGTCGGTTGCCTCAGTTTGAAGGACATGTCTTAGGATATGTTTGGTCCTCATTTCTACTTGTAGAATATGAGGATAGCCATTAACCAGATGACTGAAAGTGACCGGGGCGGTTTATGATGAGTTTTCATTCTTTCGCTGAAAATTAGTCGATCATACTTAGTTAGAAGGACACATACTAGTATGTGGTTGGTCCAGCTGATCCATTGGATCTTCGGGATAGCCGTTAACCTGAAGACTTTGATTTGGTTGGGGCGATAGAAGTTAAATTTTTCTTTTCGGGAAATGAAATTATTTTTCAAGTCTACTACTTCGTAAGAAGTTATGTTACTATGTTTTAACAGAAAATTGATCCAACCTTGGAAAATGATAGATTTACTGATTCTGTGTGCTTAACTAGTGAAGTTATTAGGCTTAAAAGGCTTTAGAACAGTCATTGTATGTCATGGTAGCTTTTTATGGTGCGTAAAAGTAGAGGTGATACAAACTAAATCTACTCGATTTTACGTGGAAACTCCTTAAGAGTTTTGCATGTCTTCATATATATCTTTCCGAATGATAGGCAGAAAAGCGATTACCCAGTCATACACGAGCCCGTAAGTGTTCTGATTCCCATAAAGATAGTGTGTGAAGAAACTGCAGTGATCCAGATTCGGGACTTGCAGTTGTTTACTACTCTGAAGTCTATGTAAATGTTTATAGTAAAATAAAAAAATGAATAAATAAAAAAAAAAAAAAACCTTATGAGTTATTGAAACATTCTAGAGCTGACAATGTCAAGACTTCTCAATCATGGAGTAAGAAAGAGAACGGGAAGCAGATGAAGAGTACTTACAAACTTAATCAGACACTATGGGTTGAAGTCAATTCGGGGTGACTTGGGGAAAGCCAAATACGCTTTGAGAATAGATAGGAGGCATCATAATCTCTGAGTTGTTGCCCACTTAATTTTTGAGCTTAATTGAACTTAACTCGTATCATAGAAACGATGAAAACCATTCTAAGTAGATTACCTGCTTACAACCTGTTTCTTTATGTCATAATACAGCTGAACACGGATCTGTGTGACAGTCACGAAATTAGTATGATTCCTGTTCGGATCTTTTCTAAAACATGATAGTCCCTGTCGAGACTGAAATTTGATCCCGTGTACTTTAATTTTTCAAATTTTTGTTACTTTTGTAATTGTTTGATTTTATACCTGGTTACTTGGTCTTGATCGTTTCATTTAACGCTTTAAAGGATGTTTTCTAACTTAGTTGCAAATTGTTCAAATTATGGGGTTTGTTTTGAAAAATTTTTAATTTCAGCGAAGTTCTGCATAACTTCGCCTTATAGGCGAAGTTATCCACAACTTTGCCGATACATCTGTGATCCTATATAAAGGACTTTAAAGGTCAAACTGTTCATTTATTTCAAAACCCAGCGAACTTATACTCACAGAAACCTCGGCGAACTTATCGATTCTATTATCCTCAATCATTCTGTGTTTCTTTCTCGATTTCATTGTCGATTAAAGGTGTGTAGGGTTCCATATTCGTATAATCATTGTCGTTAATGATTATCACAGGTCGATACGACCCGTTTCGTGACCTCGATTATTTGAAACCTAAAACCCGATTTTCAAACTTGTTTTTACGTGATAGTAAACCACTTGAACGTATAAAACTTCATAAAATCATGTATTTCGGGATCCTTGATCTCCGAAATCATCATCTACACGTCGTTCAAAATCCTAACTGTTGCCGATTCAAATTCGGCGAAGTTACAGTTTAGGCGAAGTTATCCGTAACTTCGCCTAAGGTTTAACTTCGCCTGATAATTACTTTTTAAAAAGTTTAGGAGGCGATGTTGTGGTTAGGCGAAGTTCTCATTAACTTCGCCTGGATCATTTTACTTAACTATTATCAAACGAAGTTCAAGTTGAAGCGAAGTTGTTTCCCAACTTCGCCTCACCTTTAACTTCGCCTATACAGAATTGATCACAACTTCGCTCATGGTAACAGGCGAACTTGTGGTTTGCCTTGACGGTCATCTAACTTGATCTGTTTGTTGCAGATATGGCTGCAGTAGCAGGTGCTGGAGGTGCTGGAGGAGATGATGGAGGAGATAATGAGAGACAATTCTTTCCAGGTCATAACATGTATATCACACTTGACCCAGACGCGAGTGGAGTAGATGATTTCCGCGAAATCATCACATTCCTGCTACGCTCGCGGATATTCCACGCCATTACGACAACTCTGCCGATTTGCTTGCCCCAACATTGAGGATTTCTGGCAGACGGTGGAATATGACTGCCGCGTCGACCCCCCGGTGATGCGTGCAACGGTAAATGGTCAGGATGTTCAGTTCTCGTCTGAACAAATCCAGGTGGCTTTGCAATTCGGAGAGGAGACGAGGGACGACCCGACAGAGTTTGTTGCTCCGTTCCGTGATGGAGCATTTATACGAATGGGATATTCTGGTCCCTTGGGGGATACACAAAGAAGGAAAGGTTTCTTGCTCGATCAGTGGCGCTTCCTCATGCACGTAATGATTGTCTGCATGTCAGGGAGGAAGGCGGGCACTGACGGGATGGGCGCGACCTTGCAGTCGGCGATGACTGCTCTGACTTATAACAAGCGTTACAGCTTGAGTCAGATGGTCTTCTATGAGATTGATCGACAGCGAAGGGCAATGGGCGTGAGAGATTCATCATGTATCCAAGATTTCTCCAAATGATCTTGAATCATGTTGCTCCCACGTTGCCTCAACGTCGCCCTATCAGATACGTGGAGAGTGTGAACAAGCGTATCTTTGCTCAATGTAGAACTTCGAGTGCTAGAAGCAAGCCTGAACTGCGTCCTAGGCATACTCCACTGTTTGGGTATTTAATCAACCCGGAGTATGTTCCTGCTAATGGGGACGAGTTTAGAGATCCTCAAACACAACAGGCGGGAGCACCTCAAGATGTACCTGCTGCGCCTGTTGTGTCAGCTGAAGAAGAGGTAGACCTTGACGCTGCTTTTGGCGGCCAAGGATTTTTTGACATGGACCGAGTTGATCTTCAAGAAAATATACAGGTCTCGGTTCCACAGAGTACGGGAGTAAATGTTACTAGAGCAGCTACGATGGTGGATGACTCAGATTTTGATGATGTAATGGATGAGGCAAGACGTATGATGGTGACTCAAGAGAGGACGTATGGGAAGAGAAAGAGGACAGATGACGACAGTGAGTCAGAAGAAGAAGAAGACATTCATAAGTTGATCAGACGTTCAAGAAGGGACAGGACAGGTGCAGGTAGGGGAGCTGGTGAGAGCTCTAGAGTCATACGTTTCGCTCCGCCCGCACTGTCCGGTATGTCAATTGTCCCTACACCATTACAGGTCACAAGGCCAAGCGCCACGGACGTTCCCGTGGTGGCTACATCATCATCTGTTGGCCTCCCATCCATCACACTCCAGCTGACGACTCCAGATATTGTATCGTTGCCGCCTCCAACGCTTACTCCGTCGGAGGTTGTTGCACAGGTTATTGAGTCGACAGTGGTTCACACTGCAGGGTTGTCGGTCACGATACCACCTGCGGTTACATCCACAGCTACTTCTGATGTCCCGGTTTCATTCGAAATCCCTCCTCAGTATACTCAAGAAATATCTCACATGAGGTTTGATTTCGATGCAACCCTATCAGACTCGGAAAGAATAGCTGCACTAGAGCGGGTCGTGGCAGAGCAATCTAGGATATATCTTATCCAGACCCAGGCTATTCAGCGCCTAGTAGCAGAAAATCAACTACAGTCGTCCCTCCTGGTTGAACATGGAAAAATTATAGATGCTATGAAGGAGTTCTTGGCATCTCAGGGGGAGACGAGCTGTAAAGGCGACGAGCTCAGGACAAAGAAGAAGAATGACAGAGACGATGATCCCAATGCATCGAAAGGTGCAGGTGGTGAGTTGCCAAGAACTACTCAAGCTCTTGGGACAACCACAGCTCAGGGGGAGTCTGCAGGTGCAGCTGGCGGTTCTGGTGGTGATGAGGTGGTGATGGTAGATGACGAGGAGATGGGAGATGATGTGATCGATGCCTTGAAGGAGTTGGATGATGATATGTTAGATGTTGATGATGTGTGTGATGATGATGTGCTGCCATTAGAAGAAATTGAGAAGATTGGTGCACAGATAGTGATAGAAGATGATGTTGAAGAAGGTGAAATTGTAGAGGAGAATGTTGAACACGAGCTTCCAACCGTTGAGAAGTCGAATGTATGTGAAGATACAGTAGTTGATGATACAGAATGAGAGGAGCAGCCTAGATGGAAGGAAGGCTATGCTCATTGGTTTATCAAAACGAAGAAGCCAGTGGTACCTACAATGTTTAAGAAAAGTTATAATATTAAAGGGTATGCTGAGTCAAAGAAAGGCATTATCTGTTTGTTATATGATGAACAGCTAAAAGTGTTCGTGGTGAAAAGATATGATGGGATCCAATACTTTAAGAGGACGTTGAGATCTCTAAATACCTTACCTGAGTGTGGGGTAAAGGATTTGGCCAGACTGGGGTTGATTAATAGAAGTGATGATAATATGGCTAGAGTTATTGGGAAGATAGTATGGAAAGAAAGTATTAAAGAGAAAAAGTTTGAGTTGTTAAAACCACAGAAAGGGAAATTAGTTGAAGATACTGAAAGAGGAATGAGAGCAGATGGCAAACCTTGGATGGTGATGAAATATAAGCCGATTCGGTGTTTGAAAGAGGTTCCAATGAAGACTATGCCTCAAGATGTGCTGAAAGATCTGAAATGGTGGTATGTGGATTGCCAGACTGCTGAAGCCGTGATGGAAGACGAAGACGAACAAGAAGTGCTAAGAGTGTATGATCGGATGCATCTTGTTAATTTATCTAAAGCTGATCTGCAGGTGTTAAACGAGAAGAAGATATTCTATATTCCTGCTTGGAAAGGCGAAGCGAGGAAATATCAGCGAGTAGTCATGGTCTGTGTAAGAGAGGGAGTGCATGCATGAAGATTACAAGACAAGTGCTTAAAGATAAAGATATGAAGCTACTGCCAAGGGGGAGTCTGTTGGTGCATAATGTCAGTAGTTCATAGTCTAGAGTCTGTAATCCAGTCTGTAATGTTAATTGTGTTTTGTTTATGTTTAAGCGAAGTTACTGACAAGTTCGCTTATCAGGCGAACTTGTTAGTCAAGCCAAGTTAGCAACAACTTCGCCTGAACATATCAGGCGAAGTTGTCATGTATTTATACGCTAGGTCACGGCTTGTTTAGAGAGTTGAAGGTAATCGTATACAGACGTGTGTGAGTCGAGAGACGTGAGAACCAGAGAGTATTGAGTCTGTATTCAGTGATTATATCACGTGTTTCGGTTATAATATAACGTGTGTTCGTTTATTCGTATCGTGTGTTTGTTTGATTCGTGTTCTACGCTCGTAACAACCTACGCAGGGATTCCGCACCTGTGTAGATCGAGATATCCCGTGCAGATCCTTCCAGGGAACCTACATTAAGTTTTCATGTAAATGGTTATCACGTATGTCTACAGGTAGATAACGGGACCAAACATACAAAGTTACATGTCCCTCGAACTTAACTGACATATTTTTTAAGTGAAAGAATTAAAAATATTTTTTAATGATTTTATAAGAACATACACAGACTCTTTTTGAATTTTTTTTAATTTTCTCCCCTAAATTTGTGCAAACATTTTATTAGAAAAAAATATGAACAAATTTATCTCAAAAAGACTCAATCTTCGAAATGAAGCATTTTAAGAAACCCTACAAGCACATTAAATATGGCTGTTCCGACCGGTTTTGTAAATAAGTCCGCCACATTATTATCAGTGTGAACTTATTTAAGACAAAACAGTTTTCGGTCGTAACAGTCATGAATAAAATGAATTTTTATGTCAATGTGCTTGGTTTTTGAATGCTGAACAGGATTTTTAACAATAGCAATAGCAGCATCATTATCACAAAAAAATTGGAGTGTAAAGAAATTCCAAAGCGTAATTCAGCAGTTGATGTTGCATCCAGATAACCTGTGAACAGCAGGCAGAAGCGGCAACATACTCGTCCTCAGTAGTGGATGTGGACACCGTTTGTTGTTTCTTGAATTGCCATGAAATGAGTCAATCATCCAAGAATTAACATCCAGCAGACGTAGATTTCCTGTCAATATCATCTTCACCATAATTGCTATCAGCAAAAGCATATAAATCAAAATCTGAGTTTTTGGGATACCAAAGACCTAGCTTTGATTGCCCTTTCAGATATCTAAAAATACGTTTAACAGTAATTAAATGAGAGAGTTTAGGATTAGCCTGGAAACATGCACATTGACAGACAACAAATATGATGTCAGGGCGACTGGCGGTGAGATACATCAGGGATCCGATCATTGACCGATAATACGTTTGATCTACGGGGTTCCCTTTAGGATCAGATGAAAGAAGAGGTCTTTCTGCGATAGGAGTCGTTGCACTCTTAGAATCTTGGAACTCAAACTTTGCCAACATATCTTCGATATATTTTCCTTGATGTAGCAAAATTCCTATTGAATTCTGATGAACCTGTAATCCAAGAAAAGTCGTCATCTCCCCCAACGAACTCATTTCAAATCTCTTCTTCATCACTTCTGCAAATTCAGAACATTGATCAGTACTGGTGGAGCCGAAAATGATGCCATCTACATAAATCTGAACCAAGATCAGATCTTTCCTAACAGTTTTAAGGAACAAAGTCTGATCGATGGTCCCTCGTTTGTACCCATGCTCCAGTAGATGAGCCATAAAAGTTGCATACCATGCTCGAGGCGCTTGATGAAGACCATAGAGAGCTTTATTTACCTTGTAAACGTAATTAGGATGCTTTGAATCAACAAAGCCTGGTGGCTGGTCCAAATAAATTTCCTCTTTTACTTTTCCGTACAAAAATGTTGTCTTGACATCCATTTGATAAACCGTGAACCCCATATAGGAAGCATATCCAAGGAAAATCTTAATGGCCTCAATACGAGCCACTAGAGCATACACTTTAGTGTAGTCTAAACCTTCAACCTGACGAAAGCCACGTACCACAAGCCGCATTTTGTTTCGAACAATAACCCTAGTATCGTCTTGCTTTTTACGGAAAACCCATCGTGTATCTAAAGCCTTCTTTCTGACGGGCAGCTCAACCAATCTCCAAACCTTGAGTTTCTCAAAATGATTCAATTCTTCATACATGGCGTCCACCCAGCTTGGTTCTTGTAAAGCCAATTCAAGCGACCTATTCAAACTGAGAAATGAACCAGGAAAATAAACAACTGTTGATGTGTCCTGTCTGACTTCTGGTCGAGACGCTGACTTCAAGGGGACCTATAACATTCTCAATTGGATGATCCCGTTGAATTCTTTTAGGAATAGAATGACCGGGAACGTAACTGGTAGACAGTAGATTTGTTGGATCTTCAAGGATTTCAGAGAGAGGTTTCTTCCATCCAGATGTTGCAGTATTGTGCGAGTACGAGGTACTAGCAATATACTCATTTGGTATGACATCTGGTAATAGAGTGCTCCAAAAATCTAACAAATGGCACTCTCCCACTCAACTGATGAAGCATTGGATGTAGACTCTTGTGATGACACAGTCTCAGTAACACTTTCATGTTGACTTGCAGACAATGGCTGAGTAGTATCCAATGATTCCGATGGGTCTATACTCAGCACTGGAAACATATGAGAGTCAGTAGGGATGTCGTCTTCTTCATCAACAGAATTTGTAGTACCGGCACCTGAGTTTTCTGTATCAACAACTAGAAACACGTTAAATGGTTTTAAACAGTTCATTATAATCAAACAACCAGTCAGGTCAAACACGAGCATCGGTCTCATTCTCTTATAGCCAGCGCACATCATAAGATTCCACTATCTGCTTCGTTGTTTTGTTGTAAACTCTATAGGCAGTACGACCAACATATCCAACAAAGTAGCAATCATCAGCTTTGGCTCCGAACTTTGGAGTCGTTTCAAAATTTAGCAGAGTACATGGACATCCAAAAGCTTGAAAGTATGCAACCATAGGCTTCTGACCAAAAACAATTTCATAGGGAGTCTTCATCTAAGATTTGTTGATCAGCACTCGATTTTGAACATAACAGGCTGTGTTTGTCACACCCCAACCTTGGGCGGAACATGTCGGGGCGAGACATTGATTGTATCATAGCTCAGAAGACACCAAGTGAAATAAACGTGTCAATATCTAAATTATTCATTCATATATCAAGTTCAAAAGCACAAACATCGTTTCAATTGAAATGCCGTTACAATTAAATATTCAAAACATAAATTACTTAAAACAAAAAAGAATATGATCTTCATTCATCAAGCAACCTAAGGTCTCATCTAACTTCCAATACTCGATTCATCCAATAAAGCTACCTGCGCCATGCGAGAAAATATATTTTTTGTGAACATAAAGTTGAGCAAGTAAACCACCGTTTTGAGTATATATAATATTAAAATGACAATTCCGTGCACTAATTGTAAATCACTACAACTAGTATAACAATAAATAAAAGTTGTCTTTTCACTCGAATCATTTTGATAACGAGCTAATTCGACGGCGTATGATCATACTAATGAGGATGAGGATGAGGATGAGGATACCAACCAACATAAAGTAAACACATAGTCATATTTGCAGATATCAACTAATCGAGCAATTTCAATTACGCATATAGTGGAATCGTAGTGAAAACAATAATTTAATTGTGAACGCATAACGCTCCCAAAATTGTAAAGCGGTAAAAAGGGGGATGTGAATTTACTTACCTTAACAAGTGGATTAAGTAGAGATGCGACAACGGTAAAATTAAATAGTGTGTGAAAGAGCTCCTCAGAATACATCGACAAGAATTCCTAGTTGTTTACATGGGATATATATTAATGAACGACTTATAATGAATTTTGGGACTTGCTTGGGTTTTAAGTGAAAACTTGTTATTAGTTTTATTATTATTATTATTATTATTATTATTATTATTATTATTATTATTATTATTATTATTATTATTATGTTTGCTTCCTTTATGAAAAAAATGGATATTTTATAAAGTGATATAAAAGTTGGAAAGCTAGGACGAAAATGAATCTTTAAAACGAACACGATTTGGATTATTAAACGAGTTATCATATTCATTCCTACATATATAAAAGATTTTATGGAGAAAACGACAAGTCTAAAAGTTCGGTTTATCAAGTTTACGCTTATAAAACATTATAACCATATATTAATATAAAAGAAAAGGTTTTAAAAGTATTAAAAAAATAAATACATAAAACCGGGTCCAGGGGGCTCGAACCCGCGCCTGGACCGGTTCTAGTGAGTTAACACCCCACGCACCAGCCATTGGGCTGGTGTGTTATTTGTTATGTGAGCCAGTATGTTTAAATATAACTCGTAATTCATAAAACCCAATTGTTTATACATAAACCCTAGATATCAAAATGTCCAATTCGTTCAATGTTTGTTAAAATTGGTTTAGGGCTAATGTTAAGCGCTGGAAAAAGAGTTGAATGCACATATCAATTACCTTATATGATAACGAATTGAGGGAGAACGGCTAATTAGGGTTACGACTCTTAACTTGACTGCAAACTGGGTCTTAACAGCGGTGTAGGAGTTAATTGACTTAGGGGTTTAGGTCGCGAGGTAGAGAGGAATGAGTGGTGTGATTTAATTGAATTATTAGCGAGTATATATAGCGTTTTAGGAACCATATGGGCCGCGGTTCGCTATAGTGCGATTATGAATCAATTAGCTGTCTTAGGTAAACGATTACCATGTATAGATTGTCGGTAGACACGTTTATTCGGCCGAATATGCCACTTTCCAAAGTTAATCGATCATAAACGAGCGGGAATTGATGATTTTGAAGGTGGTTGGTGCCGTCAGGCCGGGTTTGGGGTGGCTGGTCGGACCAGGTGATGTTTTTAGGTTATTATATATTATTTTAATATCAGAATTTACAGGGATGGAAACGAGAATGGGTTATAGTTTGAGTTTGGATGGAAATTATCAAGTTCTTGTAAGTTGAATATTTAAACTATTAAATAATAAAACTAAGACAATAAAAAAATACTCACTAAATGCGTCGGTTTTATTATATGAGTGACCGAACCCTTAAACGGGTCGGGTATAAATACAAGGATATAAAAACGAAAACCTGAAATGTTACAGCATTCTCTACTTTAGGAAATTTCGTCCCGAAATTAGAAATTAAGGCGTAACGAAGAGGTGCGGGTATTTGGACCCCATTTGGTCTTTACGTTCCCAAGTGAACTCGGGAACACGATTAGATTCCCAATGAACTTTGACAAGCGGAATACGACTACGCTTGGTCTCTTTGTCCATATTATCCAGGATTTCAACGGGTTTCTCGATAGCAAGCATATATTCATCAACTTGAACTTCATTGAGGGGTATGTGGAGATTCCCCTCAGCTAGGCACTTCTTGAGGTTGGAAACATGGAAAGTTGGATGAACATTGGAGAGCTCTTTGGGGAGATTGAGACGATAAGCAACTTTACCAACCCTTTCGACGATCTCAAACGGGCCAACAAAACGAGGAGATAGTTTATTTCTTTTGCCAAAACGAACTACCCCTTTCCAAGGAGATACTTTGAGGAGCACTCGATCAACAACATTGAACTCGAGAGGTTTATGGCGCTTATTGGCGTAGCTCTTTTGACGTCTACGAGCAGCAAGAAGATTTTGAAGAATAAGAGCGATTCGATCTGAGGTTTCTTGAACAAGCTCGGGACTGGTGATTTGCGATTCACCAACCTCGTTCCAACAAATTGGGGAACGACATTTTCAGCCATAGAGAGCTTCAAAAGGTGCCATGCCAATACTAGTGTGAAAACTATTGTTGTAGGAAAACTCTACAAGTGGCAAGTGAGTATCCCAATTCCCACCAAAGTCTAGTATGCAAGAGCGGAGCATATCTTCGAGAGTTTGGATCGTTCTCTCGGATTGACCATCGGTTTGCGGGTGATAAGAGGTGCTTAAATCAATACGGGTACCCAAGGCGGTTTGCAACGATCTCCAAAAATGAGAGGTAAACCGACCATCACGATCAGAAATAATGGTCAAAGGCGTTCCATGGTGGCAAATGATGTACTTGACATGGAGTCGGGCTAATTCGCTTACGGAGGATTTTTCTCGGAATGATATGAAATGAGCTGACTTGGTCAAACGATCAACAATCATCCAAATACTGTCATTGCAACTTTGAGTAGTGGGGAGTTTGGTAACGAAATCCATGGCTATGTCTTCCCATTTCCAAACGAGGATCGGAGGTTGCTCGAGTAAACCAAATGGTTTTTGATACTCGGCTTTAACCTTAGAGCAAGTGAGGCATTTAGATACATACACCGCAATATCTTTCTTCATTCCCGGCCACCAAAACATGGTACGAAGATCGGCATACATTTTATCCGCACCGGGATGAATAGAGTATCGTGACTTATGAGCTTCATCGAGGATGAACATGCGAATACCGTCACGATCGGGAACACATAAACGGTTCAAATAATAGAGTAATCCATTACGTTTGGTTTCAAGTTGGAGTTTGGCGCCACACGAAATCTCTTCGTGTAAGTTACCCTCGGTGACGGAGACGTGTTGTGCGTCGAAGATGCGGTATTGGAGGTCAGATTGGATAGCGACACAATGGAGCAAGACGGATTTAACATGACTCTTACGACTAAGAGCATCGGCCACGACATTCTCTTTTCCGGGGTGGTAGAGAATTTTGCAATCATAATCACTTAACAATTAGGCCCATCGTCTTTGTCTCATATTGAGGTCCTTTTGGTCGAAAATGTGTTGTAAACTTGTATGGTTGGTGAAGACCAAACATTTCGTGCCGTAAAGGTAGTGTCTCCACATTTTCAAGGCAAACACGACCGCACCAAGTTCGAGGTAGTGCGTCGTGTAATTTTTCTCGTGTACCTTGAGTTGACGCGAAGCGTAAGCAATGACCTTGTCTCGTTGCATAAGAACACAACCAAGACCTTGAATAGAAGCGTCACAAAAGACAAAAAAATCGTCGTTGCCCTTGGGAAGAGCAAGGATTGGAGCATTGCAAAGCATGTACTTAAGAGTTTGAAATGCTTCCTCTTGATCAGAACCCCATTCATAAACTTTCCCTCTGTGGGTTTGTGCGGTAAGGGGTGAAGCAATCTTCGAAAAGTTGCAGATAAAACGACGGTAATACCCCGCTAAACCAAGAAATGAACGAACCTCTGTTGGAGAGGACGGGGTCGCCCAATTTTTGACGGCCTCAATTTTAGCGGGATCTGTTGGGTTTTATACAAGTTTATCAAAGTCAAGTTAACCATATTTAACTAGAAAACGCAACGGAAGCTTAGATTTTATAACTTGTTATGAACATACCATTATGTTAAAACTAAAACCCAAAGAACAAGGATCAATATTACAAGAACAATATGCTTACAAAATGTAAATGGTACCTTCTTATACCTTTAGAAGAAGATGTATGTGGATGAAGATAATGATGTCTTCAAATGGCAAGGTTGCAAAGAGAAACCCTCAAGCTTTGTATACCCCAAGCTTTGAGCAACAACACCAACTAGTTGCTAGGATTTGAACACCAATTTGAAGCTCACAAAACTCCCAATTTGAGGCCAATGTGGCCGTGAGTTTTGAGAGAGAAAAGAGAGTATGGAAAACTTCAAAATTACTTGAGAATACAAAAGGGACAAGACCAAGAATGCATGTAATGTGAATGGAGATAAATAAGAGGTGGTCAACACAAAAGGACAAAAGATTGGATGGGACCAAACCCTCCACCCACATGGGGTGGCCGGTTTTGATATTTTTTTTTTTTTTTTTTTTTTTTGTGTTTTGTTTTAACCATTTTAAAACCATCTCCATTCATTTTATAAAACTTAACTTTATAAAATGTACATGCATTTACATAATTACTTAACCAATTAAATAATTAATTTATATAAACAAATTATCCAGATAATTTATTTAAATCCTCAAGTGTGTTTGTTTAGAAAACCAATTTTCTAAACACGTAGTGTTCGGTATTCGTTTAAGTGATCAAATCATTAAAGAATACATTTGGTGTTGTCTAGCTTGTTATTGGGTATGACCCGACTTGGATCAAACACAGTTAGCCACATTAGTTTAAGTATGTGTCTCGGGCATACGTAATTCCAACAATCTCCCACTTGCACGAGATACATAGAAAATTAATGCAAGTGGTGAATACCGCCTAACAACAGTTCACCACCCCTAATGTGTTTGACGAAGTGCCATTCAATAACATCATCCCTTCAAGTCCCTTACTTGATATGATTTAGGTGAATCTATCATTATATCCCTTTGTTACTAGATGTCATGTTGGATCTAAGAGACATAGGTGATCATTCTCTTTACAATTCAACTTTATCAGGCCTTAGACATCTAAACTCTCAACACATAAGAGGAACAAATTCCGTCTTGACTGTATACGCCTCTCACTATCACTTTATACTCCACCCGAGCTCATCCTTATGTACCATCTTTTACGAATAGCGAAGGGGAGAGTCAAAGTGTAATACTCGGTGAAAATCAAGACCCAATATACATCTCAGGTCTAAGGATAATATGAAATTCTCCTTTACTCAAGATTACTAATGATCAAGTCAATCGACTCCATGTAGTAATATTGAGAGCGGGTCAGTCCAATATTTGTATCCCACAAATATCTATGAACTTTGGCAGCAAACCTATGCTCCATATTCATTCCTTATGAATATCCACCAATCCTAGTTCATAATAGTCTTGCTTCATATTTGTTCCCACAAATGTGATCGACTACGGACTTTTAGAATAAGATAACTTATTCATGGATTAAACATGCAAAATTAGAATTTAACTCAAGATTCCATAATCATATAAAAGAGTTAAATTACAAAAGTCTTTTAAACGTAAATACAAAATAGATCAAATCCAATTACTAGAATATCGAAGTCCTAAGCCACTCGCATGACGCTCATGTTTCGGTCTTTCTAGGAGCTTCGTGAATGGATCCGCAAGATTTTGATCAGTTCCAACTTTGCGAATACATATCTTTCCCTTTTCAACTTCATCCCTTATGTAGTTGAATCTCCGCTCTATGTGTCTAGTCTTTTGGTGCGAACGAGGTTCCTTGATTTGTGCAATCGCACCCTCGTTGTCACAAAAGATTTCTAGAGGGTCTTGAATGGAAGAGACCACCCCTAGATCAGTAATGAATTTCTTCAACCATGCAGCTTCCTGAGCTGCCAATGAAGCGGCGATGTATTCTGATTCTGTAGTGGACAATGCTACCACTTCCTGTTTTGAGCTCTTCCAAGAGACAGCTCCTCCATTAAGTGTGAACACATACCCAGACTGTGATCGAGAATCATCTCGATCAGTTTGGAAGCTCGCATCCGTGTAACCTTTTATAGCGAGTTCCTCCTCACCAGATCCATATATCAGAAACATATCCTTAGTTCTCCTAAGGTATTTCAATATGCTCTTAACAGCCATCCAATGACTGTTTCCTGGATTCTGTTGGTATCTGCTTGTCATGCTCAAAGCGCATGACACATCCGGTCTAGTACATATCATCGCATACATGATGGATCCTATAGCAGAAGCATATGGGATTTGTTTCATCGTCTCTTGCTCACCCTTTGAGCTTGGACATTGAGCTGAACTCAATATGGTCCCTCTTTGAATAGGTACAAAACCTTTCTTGGAGTTTTCCATCTTGAACCTTTTCAAGATCTTATCAATGTATGTACTTTGGTTCAAACCTATCAAGCGCCTTGACCTATCCCTATAGATCTTTATTCCCAAAATATAGGCAGCTTCACCTAGATCCTTGATGGAAAATCTACTTCCAAGCCAAGCCTTAACGCTTTCCATGGTTGGAATGTCATTTCCAAATAGTAGAATGTCATCGACATACAATACTAAGAATGTAATTATACTCCCACTAGCCTTTTTATACACACAAGCCTCATCAGCGTTTTTGATGAACCCAAAACTTTTGATTTCTTCATCAAAACGATGATTCCAAGTTCTAGATGCTTGTTTCAATCCATAGATTGATTTCTTTAACTTGCATACTTTATTAGGATGTTTTGGATCGACAAAACCTTCAGGCTGAACCATATAGACATCTTCCTCAAGATATCCATTTAGGAAAGCGGTCTTGACATCCATTTGCCAGATTTCATAATCATAATGTGCAGCTATGGCAAATAATATCCTAATAGACTTTAGCATTGCCACAGGCGAAAAAGTTTCATCATAATCAACCCCTTGAGTTTGAGTGAAACCTTTAGCTACAAGTCTTGCTTTATAAGTATCCAAGTTTCCATGCATATCAGTTTTCCTTTTGAAAACCCACTTACTTCCAACAGCTTTGGAGTTGAGTGGTGGTTCAACCAATTCCCAAACTTGGTTGTCATACATGGATTGCATCTCAACGTTCATGGCTTCAAGCCATTTGTCACAATCATTCTTGGACATTGCATCACGGTATGTGGTTGGTTCATCCGAATCTACCACGTAGCAACCTTCTACAAAAAATCCATATTTTTCAGGTGGATTGCTAATTCTACCAGATCTGCGAACGTTTTGTGTGTTTTGATCAACCACTTGATCACTTTCAACAACCTCTTGTTGAGTGCTAGTATCAACCAATTGTGTATCATCTTGTGATTCTTGATCCTCATCAAATTTCACTGTTCTACTATTAGTTCCTTCCTCAAGGAACTTAGTTTCCAAGAACTTACCCTTTCGAGCAATAATAACATTTTGCTCACTAGGATCGTAAAAGTAATATCCTAAATCATCTTTAGGATAACCTATAAAGATACACTTAGTGGATCGGACTTCTAATTTGTTTGGGGTGTATTGCTTTACATAAGCTTCACAACCCCAAACTTTTAAGAATGATAGCGATGGAGCCTTTCCATGCCATACTTCAAAAGGTGTCTTCTCCACTTTCTTGGTTGGAGCCATATTCAATATGCGAACAGCGGAAAGTAAAGCATAGCCCCAAAATGATAGAGGTAAAGTGCTTCTAGCCATCATCGATCGAACCATATCTAATAGGGTACGATTTCTCCTTTCAGACACACCATTATGTTGTGGTGTTCCAGGTGGAGTAAGTTGTGAAATAATTCCACAACTCTTAAGATGATCTTGAAATACACCACTTAGGTATTCACCTCCTCTATCACTACGAAGTACTTTGATTGTGGTCTTGAGTTGTCTTTCTACTTCAGTTTTGAAGTCTTTGAACATTTCAAAAGCTTCATCTTTGTGTTTCATTAAGTACACATAACCATATCGACTATAATCATCAATAAAGGTAATGAAGTATCTTTCACCATTCCTAGTCATTGGTCTAAAAGGACCACATACATCCGAATGTATGATACCCAATAATTCTTTTGACCTTTCAAAAGTTTTATTAAAGGGTTGCTTTGTCATTTTGCCTTGTAAACAAGATTCACATACATCAAATGAATCATACTCATTTGTTTCTAGAATACCACTCTTGCGAAGAGTTTGCATGCGATTCTTACTTATATGTCCAAGGCGACAATGCCAAAGATAGGAATCACCCAAGTCCTTCTTGAGTTTCTTGGTGTTGACATTGTACATTGAACTACTATGTGACATACCACTTTGATCTATTTCATATATACCATTCATGGGTACAGCTTTAAAATAAAACATGCCATTCATCAAAACATGAATATCACAATTTATAAATTTAAGATCAAAGCCACATTGTTTTAAAAGGGACACGGAAATAATGTTTCTCCTTAACTTAGGAGCATACAAAACATTCTTCAAAATTACTTCCAAACCACTTGGAAGCTTTAACAAGTAGTCTCCTTGGGCTTGGACTTCAACTCTTGCTCCATTGCCCATAAAGAGACTAATGTCCCCTTTGTTGAGTTGTTTACTTCTTTTGAACCCCTGCAACAAATTGCAAATGTGAGTTCCACATCCGGTATCAAGTACCCATGTATTTGAAGAAATAACATTTAGTTCAATATGTATAGTAAAGATAATACCTGAGGTATGCCCCGCATCCCTCTTATCTTTTAACGCATTGAGATAGGTCGGACAATTCCTTTTCCAATGACCTATCTCTCCACACTCAAAGCATGGATCTTGCGCCGCAACCTTTTGCTTCTTTTCCTTCGGTTTGGTGGGCGTGATGGCTTTCCTCTTTCCCTTTCCTTGGACGTGGCCCTTGCCCTTAGCAACACTTGCTTTGGGGTTGGAGTTATGTCCCCTTTTTCCTTCATTGATTGTTAGAACGGGTAAAACCCTTTTACCCATTCCCGCTTCGGCCGTTCTTAGCATTGCGTGAAGCTCACCAATGCTTTTGTCCCACCCATTCATGTTATAGTTCATGACAAAAGTTTCAAACCTTTTGGTCAAAGAGTTGAGGATCAAATCCGTAGCCAACTCATTAGAGACGGGACAATTTAACCTACGAAGCTTTTCAATGTAGCTTTTCATCTTTAGGACATAAGATGAGACGCTTTGGGTTTCCTCCATACGACATGCATGAAACGCTCGAACCGTTTCGAAACGTTCCGCTCTAGCTTGTTGAAGGAACATTTCCTTCAATTGAGTTATCATGTCGTATGCCCCATGATGCTCAAAATCCTTTTGGATTTCGGGAATCATAGTCCCCAACATGAGGCAAGAGGCTTGCACCGAATCTTTGGTGTACTTGACCCAATCGTTATACGCCTCCTCATCTTCCACGTTAGGCTCATCGGGAATGGGATCGTCTAAGACATATGATATCTCTTCTTGTTTGAGAACTATTCTCAAGTTGCGATACCAATCCATAAAGTTATTATGGTTTAGACGATCCTTTTCAAGGATGGTTCTTAAGGATAGGTTACGGGTGTTATGGGTAGAGGTGTTTGCATTGTTAGCGGCCATCTACAAAATTTAACAAAGTTCTATTTTAGTATTATAAACAATTTAATTATTAATACCCTTTTATTCCAAATTTTAAAATAATAATTAAATTCTAGAATCCAACGATAAATCAAATTTCGGTTAGGTGACCTTTATCCCGTTATTTGATTTAACAAGGTAGTCAACCTTGACAATTGCAACCCTTTGCAACTTCTAGAGGTATGGGACCATTCGAAATCCTTATTTCGTGTTGGCATGTTTATCCCATCAACACCATTGGATCCCCATGCTTAGGTGACCTTTATCACATGGTTTCCAATTCAAGTCGTCCTACTTGTATAAACATGTAAGATTAACATACAAGTGGTTAGGTGACCTTTATCCCACAAATATGTTAATATTACCCTAAGTATATTAGTTTGCTCAAAATGGTTAGGTGACCTTTATCCCATTTAAAGTTCCCTAATACGTTAAGTGTCATACAAAAGGATGGTGTTAGACTTGTTTCCTTGGTAATTATGAAAAAGGGATTTTTAAGTTTTCCAATATTCTAGTTTGAAAAACATTATGCCATATCCTAACATGCATTTAGAAATATGGCGATTTTGAAAACCAATTTTCAAGGTTCTAGTTATAATAAAACCAATTTTATTATATGTGAGTAATCGCTTAGTTTTAATAAACCCATTTAATTAAACTAATTAACGCGATATTACCAAATATATATTAGAACCCGTTTTATGCTTGTTGTCGTTCCTATGTGACGGTTTGGATATCCTAATATCTATCAACCACACATTACAATAAGTAAAACAAACAACCAAGCAAACACATGCAAAATATAGTCATAACCGAGAACCGCTAAGTTTGACCATACTTGTTAGCCGAAACAAGTATAGGTCATAAGTCACACCTAAGGGACAAAACATGACACAAGGATGGAATGTTGACTCCCACTTGATCTTGCATCCAAATGCTTCAAGTATCCTTTCCAAGTTGTTGTGTTCTTGTTGGGCTTGTTAATGGGCTCCAAACTCCCAAAAGTCTTCTTGGGCCCAAGAGTGAAATTTATGGGCCTAATGGGCTTGAATCCCATGATGGGCCGGTGAGGCCCAACAAGCCCAAAATTTCGGTCCAAGGCCCAAATCCACCAATTCTTGCATCTTCAATTTTTACAAAATGTATCCTAATACATATTTTTCTAAAAAAAAGAAAATGCAACTAATCTATTTATTACAAACCAACTTATGAATAAATAAATTACACAAGCCTAAGATAATGAATTATTACAACCATATTGAATAATAAACATAATCAACATACACAAACAACAATCAACACATCCAAGGTCTAGGTTTCGGTTATGACACAATCAAACATACCAAATGTTCTAAGCATGCAACCTAAGCAACCAATGCCCAAAATCACCAAATAAAATCGGCCCCCCCCCCCCCAAGAGGCTACGGCCCAAATTATTATTATTATTTTTTTTATTTTCAACATCCAAATGTTATTAATGGTTTCCTAAGATCTTTTCATGCATGTCAAGATCTTACAAAACCATGAGGGGTAAAATCCACCAAAATTTCGGACCCCTTTTTCACCCATGAAAAACCCGAAATCTATGAACATGTAAGAAGCATAAGTCCTTGTAACCGGCTCTTGATGCCAATTGTTGGGTTTTATACAAGTTTATCAAAGTCAAGTTAACCATATTTAACTAGAAAACGCAACGGAAGCTTAGATTTTATAACTTGTTATGAACATACCATTATGTTAAAACTAAAACCCAAAGAACAAGGATCAATATTACAAGAACAATATGCTTACAAAATGTAAATGGTACCTTCTTATACCTTTAGAAGAAGATGTATGTGGATGAAGATAATGATGTCTTCAAATGGCAAGGTTGCAAAGAGAAACCCTCAAGCTTTGTATACCCCAAGCTTTGAGCAACAACACCAACTAGTTGCTAGGATTTGAACACCAATTTGAAGCTCACAAAACTCCCAATTTGAGGCCAATGTGGCCGTGAGTTTTGAGAGAGAAAAGAGAGTATGGAAAACTTCAAAATTACTTGAGAATACAAAAGGGACAAGACCAAGAATGCATGTAATGTGAATGGAGATAAATAAGAGGTGGTCAACACAAAAGGACAAAAGATTGGATGGGACCAAACCCTCCACCCACATGGGGTGGCCGGTTTTGATATTTTTTTTTTTTTTTTTTTTTTTTGTGTTTTGTTTTAACCATTTTAAAACCATCTCCATTCATTTTATAAAACTTAACTTTATAAAATGTACATGCATTTACATAATTACTTAACCAATTAAATAATTAATTTATATAAACAAATTATCCAGATAATTTATTTAAATCCTCAAGTGTGTTTGTTTAGAAAACCAATTTTCTAAACACGTAGTGTTCGGTATTCGTTTAAGTGATCAAATCATTAAAGAATACATTTGGTGTTGTCTAGCTTGTTATTGGGTATGACCCGACTTGGATCAAACACAGTTAGCCACATTAGTTTAAGTATGTGTCTCGGGCATACGTAATTCCAACAGGATCAACGTGAATACCCTTGTCGTTAACTATGTGGCCCAAGAATTGAACTTGCTTCAGCCAAAATTCACATTTGGAGAACTTAGCATAAAGTAGTTCTTTTCGTAACAAGTCAAGAATGGCGCACAAATGGTCTTTGTGCTCGGTCACAGATTTAGAGTATATCAAGATATCTCACAAACTTGTCGAGGTAGGGTTTACAAACACGATTCATAAGGTCCATGAAAACAGCGGGAGCATTAGTCAACCCAAAAGGCATAACTCGGAACTCAAAGTGGTCATAACGAGTACGGAAGGTGGTCTTGGGTATGTCATCTTCGTGGAAACGGAGTTGGTGATAACCCGAACGGAGATCAATCTTAGAGAAACATGCGGCTCCTTGGAGTTGATCGAAAAGATCATCGATACGCGGAAGGGGATAACGATTCTTGATAGTAAGCTTGTTGAGCTCACGATAATCAATACACATACGAAGAGTACCGTCTTTCTTCTTAACAAACAAGACGGGTGCGCCCCATGGAGACGAACTCGGGCGAATAGAACCCTTTTCTATGAGTTCTTGGATTTGGTTAGAGAGTTCTTGCATCTCGAAGGTTCAAGACGGTACGGTTCTTTGGCTACGAGATTTTCTCCGGGTACAAGATCAATATGGAACTCCACTTGACGAATTGGAGGGAGTCGGAAGGTTTCTTTACTTCATCAGATTTTCTGGTGACGTGGGCTAAAAAGGCGACATACTTCTTGCGTAAGTAACGTTGGGCTTCGAGACATGACATGAGGTTTAGCTTTGAGAAGGGTCCTTCACCGCGAACATTTAGAATCACGCCTCCATCAATAGGGATTCGAATGAGTTTCTCGAAACACAAAATTTTGGCACGGTGGAGAGAGAGCCAATCCATACCAATGATAACGTCAAAGCTACCCATTTGCAAAGGGATAAGGTCGATGGAGAACTTTTGCCCATTGATAGTAATCGTGCAATTTCGAATGACAGAGTCAATAGTGATCGAACTACCGTTTGCTATCTCTACTGTGAAGGGCTTAGATAAGTTACTATGGGGTACATCAAGTATGTATTCAAAGACAAAGGAAATAAAGCTTCTATCGGCTCCCGAATCAAATAATACCGAAGCATGGTGCTTATTAACTAGGAACGTACCGTTCACCACATCATTGGAGTTTCGGGCTTGATGAGCATTGATGGTGAAAACTTGGCCTTGAGTTCTTTGAGGTGCTTGGATTTGAGAAGTTGAAGCTTGAGAGGTTGGAGCTTGATAGGCTTGCATGACCATGGGTTGAGCTTGAAGTGTTGGAGGAGCCATGAGTTGGGGTACTTGAGGTTGGTAAGCTTGCACTTGATAGGCTTGGGAGGTATAGTAAGGTTGTGGTGCAACATAGGCTTGGTGAACTTGGGAGAGTTGAGGACACGCGTTGCGAAGGTGATTTGGGTCACCATAATTGTAGCAAGCCCTTGCGGTGTTATTGGTTGGAGCACGAGGGATGGCTCGTTGGGTTGGTTTGATGGTGCGAACCGTGGTGGAGCGGCTTGCATACGAGGTGCTTCTCGACAATATTGGGTAATGTGGCCGAATCGGTGGCAATTGGTGCACACTCGACAAGTGGCTTGGGACAGGTGGTGGCGTTGGCAAGTGTTGCAATACGGGTGTGGGCCGGTGTAGGGCTTCTTGGTTGGAGGGGCTTGTGGTTGGGCTAAGGCATAATTTTGGGAGTTGGGTTTTCTCTTGTTGTTGCGGTAGTTGGGTTCATTTGTCGGTTAGGGCTTCATGAGCCACCATGGGTCCTTCCAACAAATGAAAAATATCAAACACCAAATAAACAAAAACAATTGAAAATCGAATTTGAGGGGGATGTTGAGGTAGATGATTGAAGTAGTTCGGGAACCACCCCATTGAACATACTTCATCCATCCGATCAACAAAACACAATACGGAAAAAAAGAGTTTAGCCACGAAATCACCGTGAATTCGGTTATAAATTTAAGGATGTGATCGTCACATAACCACGTTGATACAATGAGGGTAGTAGATTCGGGTACGTTTGGTTTGATATGTTTTGGCCTAATAAGTTTCACACCCTTACTGAACACTCCAGGAAGGCAACCAGGTCTCGCGGTTGATTGAGATTTATGCGCATTGCACTTCCTTAGGCTCGCAAGCCTTGGTGCCAAGGGTTCGGTAAACAAGGGTGTCCCTCTTCCAGTTACTACATATCCGTCCCACGAATCATACTCAAGGAGAGGGGAGAAAAAAGGTGGGATTTCCTAAGGAATTTCCCGATAAAAAAATCGTCCTAAAGTTTTGAAAACAATTTTGAGAGTGAGGCATAGCCTCGGATTAGGTGTGTGCTTTTGTGTACAATTGTATATGATGAACAATATAAATATGCTAAGCTATGTACAAAAATTTAAACAAGTAGGGTGCACGTATAGGAACACGTATAGGGACCCTAAGCATGCTACTAGGTCGTTACGTCTAACCACCTATCTTATAGCCTTCGGCTCTGATACCAATCTGTCACACCCCAACCTACGGCGGAACATGCCGGGGCGAGACATTGATTGTATCATAGCTCAGAAGACACCAAGTGAAATACACATGTCAATATCTAAATTATTCATTCATATATCAAGTTCAAAAGCACAAACATCGTTTCAATTGAAATGCCGTTACAATTAAATATTCAAAACATAAATTACTTAAAACAAAAAAAAATGATCTTCATTCATCAAGCAACCTAAGGTCTCATCTAACTTCCAATACTCGTTCATCCAATAAAGCTACCTGCGCCATGCGTGAAAATATATATTTTGTCAACATAAAGTTGAGCAAGTAAACCACGGTTTAGAGTATATATAATATTAAAATGACAATTCCGTGCGATAATTGTAAATCACTACAACTAGTATAACAATAAATAAAAGTTGTCTTTTCACTCGAATCAATTTGATAATGAGCTAATTCGACGGCGTATGATCATACTAATGAGGATGAGGATGAGAATGAGGATGAGGATACCAACCAACATAAAGTAAACACATAGTCACATTTTCACATATCAACTAATCGAGTATTGAAAGTTAGATGAGACCTTAGGTTGCTTGATGAATGAAGATCATTTTCTTTTTGTTTTAAGTAATTTATGTTTTGAATATTTAATTGTAACAGCATTTCAATTGAAACGATGTTTGTGCTTTTGAACTTGATATATGAATGAATAATTTAGATATTGACACGTGTATTTCACTTGGTGTCTTCTGAGCTATGATACAATCAATGTCTCTCCCCGACATGTTCCGTCGTAGGTTGGGGTGTGACAAACACAGCCTGTTATGTTCAAAATCGAGTGCTGATCAACAAATCTTAGATGAAGACTGATGTGCAAAACGATCTATAAAAACTTAACCTAACCTAGACACTCTAGTTTTAAATTTATAAATCTAGACTATCCTAATGCTAGACCACTAGACAGGCAAGTGTACCTATCAAATGTAGTAAAGCCTAATGAAGTCCGGATATCGAACCCAAAGGACACTGGCGACACCTAAACTAGACTCTGACTAATAACTTAAATAAATTTATTTTATTGATTTTTTGTCTTTTTTAATTATTAACTATAAATTAAATAATACTTAAACTAAAGCTGACACGGAAAAATCGGACTAGAACTCAAATATGGGGAACAACTACCTAGGCAAGGAATCCTACTAGTCAACTTGTAAACTCTCGGAATTGGATTTATGAATGGTACCGTATTCTAAAAATATAAAACTTAAGGAATAACTAAAGTATCCTAGATCACCTCCCGGTCTCACCAACAATACCTAAGAACCCTAAATATCATGTAAGCTCAACGGTTAAATGGTTCGGATCACCTCTCGGTCTCACCTTACCTAACTATGCTAAGGTACCCAAAGATTAAATTACCTCCCGGTCAAACTAATCACCAAACATCCTAAGGCGTAAAGGGGTATTCTTATTAAATTCGGTTATAATTCGGATCTATAAGAATCTAAGGAAGTCTAGGGTAACTCATTCCCGTGCAATCACTACCCAAACCCACAAAAGATCAAAACAGGCGACACTTAATTACCTCTCGGTCTCTCAAGTGGCTGAATAAAAGGTATCTCTAAACTCTCAAATACCGTTCCTATGGAATACGTTAACTATAAACCATAAACTAGTTACAAACACACAGTAAGCAACCTAATATGCATCCATACATGAAATACATTCACAAAGACGCATATGGAACAATAAATTATAAATTAATAACAAATACGCATATGCATCACAACCAAATAAAATAAAAACTTTACCAAATCATGAACCAATCAATATTAATCCAAGACCAAAAATAAACGAGTCTACAAAGTATTCATCCAAACCCAGGCAGTATAATAGTTTGGCCAATCATAATTATGAACGAAACAAATATAAAATATATATTATGGTTCATCAAATAATAAAGTTGACCTGCTTGCTTTCTTGAATTCCTTGCTCTGACCGAACTCTAATAAAAAAAACTCAAACCCCTTTAATTGCCAACTCCGCTCTGTTGCATTTAAAACCTACACTGGTCGAACAGGGGGCAGCCCCTCTCTTGACTTGCGTCTAACCAAAACCCCAAAAAAGGAGGCGCCCCCCACCTTCTCATAATTCCACGGCTCTCCTCCTTTATATATTATTTATTAAAGATGTTTAGACCTACTTCATCTTTTCAAAATTGACTTCGGGCCCAACAAAAAAATTCATAAATGTCTGTTTGAATAATAAAAATAAAAAGAACACATGTTAGTATATTTTAGTTTAATTCTATTTATATGTTTTCAATCTTACGCTCTTTTCTTTCTTTCTTTTTCTGTTCTTTTTTAATTTATTATCATTATATTAAATAATGCCAAAACAATAGATTTTGATTAAATATAATACTTATTTAAATATTAACTCGGGTCTCAAGTTTAGTAAAACACTTTATTCTAGCTTGTTGTTTCTCGAAACCTTTAAAATTCAAATATGAATCAAATAAGAATATATTCAATAAAAACTTGGCTCAAAATACTTAAAACATGGGAAATATTAATATAATATTATGTATCTTTTAGACCACATCAAAGACTCCCTATGAAATTGTTTATGGTCAGAAGCCTACGGTTGCACGCTTTCGAGCTTTTGGATGTCCGTGTACTCTGCTAAATCTCGAAACGACTCCAAAGTTCGGAGCCAAAGCTGATGATTGCTACTTTGTTGGATATGCTGGTCGTACTGCCTACAGAGTTTACAATAAAACAACGAAGCAGATAGTGGAATCTTATGATGTGCGCTGGCTATAAGAGAATGAGACTGATGCTCGTGTTTGTCCTGACTGGTTGTTTGATTATAATGAACTGTTTAAACCATTTAACGTTGATGAAGAAGACGACATCCCTACTGACTCTCATATGTTTCCAGTGCTGAGTATAAACCCATCGGAATCATTGGATACTACTCAGTCGTAGGTTGAGGTGTGACAGTGTTGACCACTTCATCCCAGAAGAACAAAGGTAGCTTTGAATCACACAACATAGTCCTTGCAGCCTCGATAATAGTTCTGTTCCTTCTCTCAGCAACTCCATTTTGCTGTGGTGTGCGAGCTGAGTTGTACTGTCTAAGTACTCCATTCTCGACACAAAAATAATTCAACGTTGAATTTTTGAATTCGATGCCGTTGTCACATCGAATACCCTTTAGCTTTAGATTGAGTTGATTCTCGATGAGCACCACAAAGTGTTTTATCAATTCTACAGTTTCACACTTATTTGACAAGAAAAACACTCAAGTGAAATGTAAGTAGTCATTAGTAATAACCAGATAATAAGAGCTACAAGAAAGACTCAAAACATGAACCGAACCAAACCAAACAAATCCATATGTTGCAATTGAAAAACCGAGGAAATGGTATTGACCAGTTTTGGCTTGTGAGATTTGCGATTATGTTTGCCCAAAGCACAAGCTACACATTTCTCAATTGTTACAAAATCCTTAACAAGCAAACCATGCACCAAGTAATTTTTAGCCAGACGGTATAAGTTTCTAATGTTTTCATGACCAAGGCGACGATGCCAAAGCATGGCATTATGTTCTGACACTTTTGAAAATAGACAAGTAATTTCATCAGGAACATTTTGTTCATGTCGATCACGTAAGCATTATCTTTTCTTTGTGATCAAACAAGAACTCAGTCTTCTGGTATAATGATACCAGGTTTTAAAATCAAACACTCTTTGTTAGTGAAATGAGTTGAAAAACCTTTATCACAGATCTGCGAGACGCTGAGTAGACTGTGTTTCAATTCAGGAACAAAGTTAACATTCTCAAATTTTGGAACACCATTACTTATAGTACCCTTCTGAGTAATCTTCCCTTTCTCTCCTCCCGCAAAGGAAACATATCACCATTAAATATTTGAATGTCGTGTAGTTGGAGATGTCTCCTGTCATGTACCTGGAACAGCCACTATCAACATACCAAGGTCTAATGATATTCCTCCATAGTTGTTCCTGCACGATGTGCGAGATTAGTTAGTTTTTGGTACCTAGTCCATAGTAGTGTTGGGTAAACTTGATTTATCTAAGCGTGTCACGGGTTGCCATGACATGTCTTTCCGATTATCAAAGATCGAACAGGATTGCTTGGTCACCGAAGATTTAGGCAGCCATTCATATCTTGATTTTAGAACTTTGTAATTTGTATGATTGGTTGACTTAGTCTCTGGTTTGCGATCGGAAAACATATTTGCTTTGACTTCCAAATTTGTTTCGGTCCTGAGGCCGACTTGGTTCTCGGGACCGAAACCAATTTTCTATCACACTTCTAAAACATATTAGCTTGGTCTAATGAGAACTTAACATGTCAGCCTTGTTTCTTTTCCAATCACCATTAGAGGCATTTACCTCAAAATACCTTGATTTATAATAGGTGTACTTGTGGAAGGTATTTCGAGATACATTCCTCTTATGATATCCATAGTAAGGATGATATAGACGGTGTGGACAATTTCTAGAAATATGACAAGGAATACCATAGCTAAAACATGTTTGACGTTTAATATAAAATTTATTGTGATCTGCTCCTGGTCTTGATATGTTGTGTGAGCTAGTTAGTATCGCTTTGTACCTGAGACTTGACTTATCACTAGATTTATCACAATTGTGAACACATGAACTTCCTTATTTGACAAACTTAGGTGACAAATGTTTTCCAGAATGTTTAATGTTATCAATTTCATTAAAAAAACACATCACCAGATTTAAAAGTTTTGGAAGAATCAACCACACAATTGTCTTTGCTCTTAAAAATAGAGCCCACACAAACATTTGAAGTAACATAATTCAAAACAGACAAATTTAAATGAACATTAGAATTAATGTCTTTATTATTCAAAACAGGTAAATCATCATCCTCATCAGTACAATCCTCAACAATTACTTCATCTGCACATGAAGTAAACACATTAGCGTCATTCACCCTTGAGGCTGATTCGGTAGATTTTATTGAGCCAAGTGCACCATTGGCATTTTTAGTTGGCTTACCATACTGCATAAACTATCCCATTTCTTCCTCTTCTTTAGTAAGAGGAAGACCAGTGTAGTTATCATTATAAGGAGGGGGAACCACATTGTACCCAATACCCTCACCCTTGGTTTCTTTCCATTTTAATTGTTTTTCGATCATGGAATCAACAACAGAACTAGAGACATCGAATTTCTTAAAACTGAATTCAGCATTTTCAAATTTATTAGTCAACTTGGAAATCTCCAACTTAGTGGCGTCTAATTCGGCGGTTAATTCAGCAATCTTCTGTTTAGCATCTTAGTGGTGACAGCATTTTATGCTAAAGTCGGATTGAAGTTTAGAAAAATCCTTTTGTTGTGCCTCTAGTTTTTCTTTTAAAGTTGTTTCAAATTTTTTAAGAGTGAATTTTTCATGTTTTATTTCCTCCATATCTCTAAGATACTATTGTGATATTTATACAAATCTACTTCATTAACACAAGATTAAGAACATAATTCAGAACTTACCTTGGATGAGCTGGAAGAAGTGAAAGCCATGAATGCAAATTGAAGATACTTAACTTGTTCCTCAGTCTTGTTCTCGTCTTTAGCAACATCAATCCGGGTAAAGTTAGCAGTTTGATTGCTAATGCTGAGAGATACCATTTGATCATTCCAAGAGAACTGTTGAGCTACTGTAGGTTCCCTGGACGGATCACACGAGATATTCCGATATACACAGGTGCGGAATCCCTGTGTAGATCGTTACGGACGTAGAATACAAGCTCACGAACACACGAACACGATACGAACAAACACACGTTATATTAATAACTCGAACCGTGTTACTTACAAACTCTCGACCTCACGTCAATAGACTTACTGAATTACACGTAAACTGAACTACTCGATCAACTCGTAAACAGTAGACCGTAGCCTATATAAATACACGACAACTTCGCCTCAGGCGAAGTTGTCCATAACTTCGCTCGTTCAACAAGTTCGCCTAGGCGAACTTGTCAACAACTTCGCTTGGTTAACAAGTTCGCCTAAGCGAACTTGTCAACAACTTCGCTTTTACAAACAAATACACAAACAATATACAGACTCGATTACAGACATTAGACATATGAACTACTGACATCTATGCACCAACAGACTCCCCCTTGGCAGTAGCTTCATATCTTGATCTTTCAGCTCTTGTCTCGTAATCCTGTATCTTCACGCGTGCACTCCTTCTCTAACACATACCGTGACTACTCGCTGATATTTCCTTGCTTCATCCTTCCAAGCAGGAATATAGAATATCTTCTTTTCATTCAACACTTGCAGATCAGCTTTCGATAAGTTAACAAGATGCATCGGATCATACACCCTCAGCACTTCTTGTTCATCTTCGTCTTCCATCACGGCTTCAGCAGTCTGGCAATCAACGTACCACCATTTTAGATTCTTCAACACATCTTGAGGCATAGTCTTCATGGGAACCTCCTTGATGCATCGGATCGGTTTGTACTTCATCACCATCCATGGCTTGCCATCTGCTCTCAATCCCCTTTCTGTATCCTCCACGAGCTTTCCCTTATGTGGCTTTAATAGTTCAAACTTCTTCTCTTTTACGCTTTCTTTCCACACGATCTTCCCAATCACTCTTGCCATGTTGTCTTCACTTCTATTTATCAGGCCCAACCTGGCCAAATCCTTCACCTCACATTCCGGCAACGTATTGAGAGATCTCAACATTCTTTTGAAGTATTGAATACCATCATAACGCTTCACCACAAACAACTTTATCTGTTCATCATATATCCAACAGATAATTCCCTTCTTCGACTCAGCATAGCCTTTGATGTTATAACTCTTCTTGAACATGGCTGGAACAGCAGGCTTCTTGGTCTTGATAAACCAATGAGCACAGCCTTCCTTCCACCTAGGCTGCTCCTCCCACTCTGTCTCATCCATCTCAGCACCCATGTCGGCTTTCTCAACATCAGGGATCTCGTGTTCAACGTCTTCTTCTACTATCTCCCCCTCTTCTATCCCATCTTCAATCACAATCTGCTCACCGATCTTCTCAATCATATCACTCGGCAGCACATCTTCATCAAACAACACATCATCGCTGAACATGTCATCGTCAAGCTCCTTTAACGCATCAATCACGTCATCCTCCACCAACACCACATCATCACCACTAGCCGCGTCGGTAGACTCCCCCTCAGCTGTGGAAGTACCAAGAGCTTGAGAAGTTCTTGGCAGCTCACCACCTGCATCTTTCGATGCATTGGGATCATCGTCTCGGTCATTTCTTTTCTTCGTCCTGAGCTCGTCGCCCTTACAGCTCATCTCCCCCTGAGATGCCAAGAACTCCTTCAAGGCATCTATAACTTTCCCATGCTCAACCAGGAGGGATGCCTGTAGTTGATTTGCTTCCACTAGGCTTTGAATAGTCTTAGATTGCTCTGCCACGATCCGCTCTAGTGAAGCTATTCTCTCTGAGTCTGAAGTAGGCGTAGGCGAGACATCAGAAGCAGGCGTAACCGCAGGTGGTACCATACCTGATAACCCTGCAGCAGTGACGACCGTTGACTCTACAAATCGTGCAGCTACCACCGACTGAGTAAGCGTTGGAGGTGGTAGAGACACGATCTCCGGAGTCGACGTCTGGATGGCAGTGATGGATGGAATGCCAGCCGATGATGTAGCCACCACGGGAACATCCGCAGCGCTTGTACTTGTAACCTGTACGGAAGAAGGAACAATAGACATACCAAACACTGCGGCCGGAGCAAAACGTACGGTCCTTGAAGTCTCTCCAGCTCCCATGCCAGCACCTGTCCTTTCCCGTCTTGATCTTCTTATCAGCTTATGTATGTCTTCTTCCTCTTCTGACTCATCATCATCCTCCGTTCTCTTTCTCTTCCCCATCGTTCTCTCTCGAGACACCATCAACCGTCTCCCCTCATTCATAATCTCATCCAAATCGGAGTCAGCCATCGACGTAGCTGCTCTAGTCATACTTACACCCGAACCTTGTGCAGCCGAGACCTGCACATCTTCAACTTGATCCATATCAAAATAGCCTTGACCTCCAAAGACAGCGTCAAGATCTATATCCTCTGCAGCCGACACAACAGGCACAGCAGGAGCAGGAACAGCTTGAGCTGCTCTTGCCTGTCGCGGTTGAGGATCTCTGAACTCGTCCCCACCAGCAGGAACATACTCTGGGTTGATTAAAAACCCAAACAGTGGAGTATGCCTGGGACGACGTTCAGGGTTGCTCCTCGCACTCGAAGTGCGGCATTGAGCAAAGATACGTTTGCTCACCGATTCCACGTATCTTATCGGGCGTCAGTCATTGCAGACTGCATGGTCGCACCCATACCGTCAGTGCCCGCCTTCCTCCCAGACATGCAAACTATCATAACGTGCATGAGTAAGCGCCACTGATCTAGAAGGAAACCCTTCCTCCTCTGGGTATCACCTAATGGACCAGAGTAGCCCATTCGGAGAAACGCTCCATCACGGAAAGGAGCTACGAACTTGTTGATTGTTCACCGTCGCTCGCATGACCGGGGGCTCAACACGACAGTCGTATTCGACCGTCTGCCAGAAGTCTTCGATATTTGGTAGAGATATCGGCAGAGTGTTTGTGATGGCATGAAATATCCTCGAGCGTAGGAGAAAAGTGATAATCTCGCGGTAATCGTCCACACCGCTCGCCTCCGGGTCAAGAGTGATGTACATATTGTGACCCGGGAAAAATTGACGTTGGTTATCACCATCGTCTCCTCCTGCACCACCAGCACCAGCTATCGCATCCATATCTGCAACAAACTAACCAAGTTAGATAATCGTTAATGAATAACACAAGTTCGCTGGTTACCATGAGCGAAGTTGTGATAAACTCTGTATAGGCGAAGTTAAAGATGAGGCGAAGTTGGGAACAACTTCGCTTCAGCTTTAAGTTCGTCTAATTAACATAAAGTAAAATTGATCTAGGCGAAGTTAATGTTAACTTCGCCTCATCACAACATCGCCTTAGGCGAATTTAAGTTTCAGGAGAAGTTGCGGATAACTTCGCCTCAGGCGAACTTAAGCTTCGGGCGAAGTTACGGATAAATTCGCCTCAGGCGAACTTAAGTTTCAGGCGAAGTTGCTGATAACTTCGCCTAAACCCTAACTTCGCCTGAATCTGAATCGGCGACAGTTAGGATAATTCAAAATTCAAAATCCGAGGTTTGATGATAAGTTTGAAGATTAAGGACTCCGAATAACATGGTTTAAGGTTATCTAGACGATCAGAATAGTTCATAACACGTAAAAGACACAAGTTATGAAACTCGGTTTCAAAACCGATGGTACGAGGGTTCGAAAACAATCGAAACAAACATTTAGACGCTTGAATGAACATTGACTATGTGATATAATGCCATTGCGAACCTTGAATCGGTGTCAAAATTGGGAATAAATAACACGTAATCGGTTGAAAGAACAAGTTCGCCGGAAAAGTATGTTCGCTGTGGATATAAGTTCGCTGAATTTTTGAAAAGTGATGAACAGTATGTCGATTGAACATCCTTATATAGGGTCTGGTTTATACAGGCGAAGTTACGGATAACTTCGCCTAGGCGAAGTTATCCACAACTTGGCCTGTTCAACAACATCGCCTAAAATTTCAAAATTTAACCCTTAAAATGTTAACAGTTATCAATTAAGTTATAAATTTTCCTTTAAGAAATAAATAACATGATCAATTCTAAGTAACCAGTTAAAAAATCATAAAACTATCTAAGTACAAAAACTTAAAAAGTTTAAGGTATAAGGGATCAAATTTCAGTCTAGTTAGGGACTACCACGTTTTAGAAAAGATCCGAACAGGAATCACACTAATTGCGTGACTGTCACATAGATCCGTGTTTAGCTGTATTATGACATATAGAGACAGGTTGTAAGCAGGTAAAACTTAAAGTGGTTTTCATCGTTTCTGTGATACGAGTTAGGTTCGATTAAGCCTCAAAATTTAAGTTGGCAACAACTCAGAAATATTGATGCCTCCTATCTCTCCTCAAAGCGTATTTGGCTTTCCCCAAGTCACCCCGAATTGACCTCGACCCATAGTGTCTGATTCAGTTGTAAGTAATCTTTTTCTGGTTCCCGTTCTTCTTCTTACTCTAAGATTGAGAAGTCTTGATATTTTGTCATCTCTAAAATGTTTCAATAACTCCAAATATTTTATTTATTTATTTATTTATTTATTTATTTTTTAACAAACATAGACTTCAGAGTAGAAATTAACTGCAACTCCCGAATCTGGATCACTGCAGTATCTTGAGACTCTATCTTCACGGGAATCAGAACACACATGGGCTCGTGTATGACTGGGTAATCGCTTTTCTGCCTATCATTCGGAAAGAAAGATATATATGAAGACATGCAAAACTCTTAAGGAGTTTCCACGTAAAATCAAGTAAATTTAGTTTGTATCACATCTACTTTTACGCACCATAAAAAGTTACCATGACATACAATGACTGTCCTAAAGCCTTTTAAGCCTAATAACTTCACTAGTTAAGCACACAAAGTTAGTATAACTATCATTTTCCAAGGTTGGATCATTTTTCCGTTTAACATTGCTAACGAACTTCTTACGAAGTAACAGACTTGAAAAATAATTTCATTTCCCTTTTTTTCTTTCAAAATTTTAACATTAATCGCCCCGACCATAACAAAGTCTTCAGGTAAACGGCTATCCCGAAGATCCAATGGATCAGCTGGACCGACCACATACTAGTATGTGTCCTTCTAACTAAGTATGATCGACTAAATTTTTAAGCGAAAGAATGAAAAACTCATCATAAACCGCCCCGGTCACTATCAGTAATCTGGTTAATGGCTATCCTCAAAATCTACAAGTAGAAAATGAGGACCAAAACATATCCGAAGACAAGTCCTTCAAACTGATGTAACCGACATATTTTTAAGCGATTAGTGACGTTTTTTTTTTTTTATTTTTTTTTTTAAATATCACAAGAAAAGCATGGTTACTCGGGATTGATCATCCCATTCAGTTCAATAAGGTTTTGAAATCTGGATTTGTCAAACGCTTTAGTGTATAAATCAGCGAAATTATCAAGCGTATCCACCTTTTCAAGAATTATCAATTTCTTCTCAGCACAATCCCGTATGAAATGATGACGTATGTCAATGTGTTTAGTTTTACTATGTTTCACGGGATTGTTAGTTACTGAGATAGCAGCTGTGTTATCAATGCAAATAGGAGTAAGTAAGAAATTCAGACCATAGTCGCGCAATTGTTGTTGTATCCAAAGAACCTGAGAGCAGCAGTTGGATGCTGCCATGTATTCTGCCTCACAGGTTGAAATTGCGACTGAAGTCTGCTTCTTGCACTGCCACGACACCAATCTGCCACCAAGAAACTGACATCCTCCAGTTGTTGACTTCCGACTCTGATTGCACCCTCCATAATCAGAATCGGTGTAAGCGACCAGCTCCAAGTCACCTCCTCTCGGGTACCACAACCCCAGCTTCGGCTTGCCCTTGAGATACCGCAGTATCCTCTTTGCACCTTTCAAATGAGATTCTTTTGGATTTGCCTGAAAACGTGCACAAAGACAAACAGCAAACATTATATCAGGCCTAGATGCAGTTAAGTACATTAAAGAACCTATTATTGCCCGATATTGAGTTGGGTCCACATCTGCATCACCGTCTACTTCAGCACCCAATTTGTGATTGACGCAGATTGGAGTATCATATGGAGAACTGTCCTCCATCTTGAAGCGCTTGAGCACATTATGAACGTACTTTGTCTGATGAATGAACATCCCGTCCTTCTTCTGATCAACCTGCAATCCTAGAAAGAAAGTTAGTTCACCCATAGCACTCATTTCAAACCTTTTCTTCATGACGGCTTCAAACTCCTGACACATGGAGACTTTTGATGCAGCAAATATAATGTCATCCACGTAGACTTGAACCAGCAGGAAGTCGCTTCCATCTCTTTTGAAGAACAACGTGCTATCAATTTTCCCTCTCTCAAAACCATTCTCGAGCAAGTAATCCGATAAAGTTGCATACCAGGCACGAGGTGCCTGATGTAATCCATACAACGCCTTGCTCAACCTGTACACGTGATCTGGATAGTCTGGGTCAGGAAAACCCGGAGGTTGCTCAACATACACAACCTCATCAACTTTCCCATTCAAAAACGCACTCTTCACATCTAGCTGAAACACCTTCATCTTTTCATAAGCAGCAAACGCTAAAAACAATCTTATGGCTTCCAACCTGGCGACAGGAGCGAACACTTCGTTATAATCAATCCCCTCTTGTTGATTAAAACCTTTAACGACTAGCCTCGCCTTGTTTCTGATAATAATCCCCTTATCATCTCTCTTGCACTTAAACACCCATTTTGTGCCTATCGCATGCACATTCTTTGGTTTTTCAACCAAAGTCCAAACTTCCATCTTCTCGAATTGAGCCAACTCTTCTTGCATGGCCTCGACCCACGAGCTGTCCTTTAAAGCCATTTGATAATTCTTCGGTTCAATCTGGCTTATAAAGCAGGTGTACAGGCATTCATTGATTATTCCTGTCTCCTTAATGCTTGTATAAACACAGGTGTGTTCATTCAAGCTACTTCTCGTTTGTACACCTGAGGACACATCACCAATCACATTATCCAAAGGGTGATCTTTATGAATTCTCGTGGTCGGAACAGAACCGACATGCAAATTATCTTCCAAATTAGAAGAGATCTCATCAATGGTTGTCTCATGCTGAGAGTGAAAAGGATTGATAAATTCTTCTTCAGCTGAGGCAGCAGGGGTACCGATAGTGTTTGATGAGGAAGGTTGACATTTATCAAACAGCTGTCTTTGCAATAGATTTTCTTCCTCATCCAGTATCATCTTCGTCGCAGCTCTTTCTTCTTCTTCAGAAATCTCCAAATCCGGTACGTTAAACGACTTAAAAAGCTTAACATAGTCGAAAAGCTCAGCAGGTCCATTGCTAGGTTTTGGCGGTTGGTAACTTGTGATGTCAGTGTTACACACCACCTCCACCTTGCAGGTCGAAGTATCGAAGACACGTCTGTTGGGAGTACCAACAACATAACCGACTAAGATTCCTTCATCGGCTACTTCGCCAAATTTAGAGTTTGTCTTCAAGATCGAACAAGGGGACCCGAATGGTTCAAGACCACTCAAGTTGGGCTTCCTTCCATGCATAAGCTCGTAACACGTTTTACCAAGTCTCTTAACGGTTAACACTCTATTCAGAACATAGCAGGCTGTAGCAACTGCTTCAGCCCAGAACATCACATGAAGCTTCGAATCTGCCAGCATAGTTCTGGCTCATTCAATTAAAGTTCGGTTCTTCCTTTCAGCCACTCCATTCTGTTGCGGAGTATACGGAGCGCTGTATTGATGTTCAATTCCTTTCTGAAGACAGAAGATCTCCATTTCAAAATTCTTGAACTCCGTCCCATTGTCACTTCTGATGAACTTAACTGTTTTACTCATGACGTTCTCAACTTTGGTAATCAAATTCTTCACCATTTGAGCCGTCTCATCTTTCGATTTCAGAAAATATACCCACGAATATCGCGAGTAGTCATCAGTGATCACCAAGCAGTAAGAAGTACCTCCTAGACTTTTTACATTCACAGGACCGAAGAGATCCATGTGAAGCAGTTCTAGAGTACTGGCAATTGAGTTGACCTTCTTGGTGAGATGGGATTTCTTGTGTTGCTTTCCCTTCTTGCATGCAATACATTTGTCTTCAAAGTTAAAACTTTTCAAGGGAACGCCCATCACAAGTCCATTCCTGACAATGTGGTTCATCTTCCGAAGATGAATGTGCCCCATTCTCCTGTGCCATAGTTCGGATTCTGATTCGCTTGCTTTCGTCATTAAACATGATTCTCCCGTGGCCATTTCAGTAGACCTCATATCCATCACATAAGTATTTGTATCACGTGGAGCTGTCATCACTATCCACTCGTCTGGTATCTGAAAACCAGGCTTCAACACGATCGCCTCATTCTTCGTGAAGTGAACAGTATACTCCTTATCACAAATCTGCGACACACTCAGCAGATTGTGCTTCAACTCTTCTACAAAATTCACATTCTCAAGTGTCATTTTCCCATTTGACACCGTTCCTTTTCCAGTAATTCTTCCTCCACTTTCACCAGCAAAACTAACTCTCGCTCCTTGAACAGGTTTTAAGTCGTGCAACAAATATTTGTTACCCGTCATGTGCCGGGAACAGCCGCTATCTACAATCCAAAGACTGTGGGCAGCCCTGTTCAACTGTTCCTGCACAATAAAGCAAATGATTAGAATCTATGGACCCAAGACCAATTGGTCTTGGATCTATACATCTCGTACTTCTGCTTTCCAAAGTTAGCATCTGGATAGTTCCTGTCAGTCCTATTAGGAAATCTCCTTGGAAATTGAGTGTGAGGCCTTCCAAACCTATGTGTATTGACAGTATTATATCTTACGGTTTGGTGATTAGCATTGTAAAACTGAGGTTTGTTTCTGTAAAAACCTGAATTAGTTACATTTCTGAACTTTGAAGGGTTTTCATTTTTAGCAGTATTAAAATTACCGTTAGGCTTATGCTCAGTTTTAATAGGCCTCACTCCTCTGAATTTCGGCTTCAGAGGGCAATCTGCAACAAGATGTCCTAACTTATTACACCTAAAACAACACCTATGCTCCATTTTCTTTTCAAAGGTTGTTTTGGATGTAGAGGCTGTGTTACCGGCCGTTCGTCTCACATAAGGTGGGACGTATGGGTTGAGTGGAGTATTCTTTTTAGAAGTTTTATCTTTTTCTCCACCAGTGGGTAACACCACCTTCTCTTTTGTCTTACCTGATTCGGACAACTTATCCGAATCCGATGAGACTGGACTCGTAACAGAAATTTTCACACTTGAAACAGGCGAACTCGTTTCGCCACTACTAACACTTGGTTCTTTACTCGTAACCTTGATTGGAACTGTCTGAGGGACTTCAAAATCAACAGATTTCTGAACACTAGGGTTATAAGTATAATTGTGGTTATAAGGTGGTGGAACCTCGTGATAACCAATTCCTCCTCTCTTTGTAGAGGTACCTTGATCACTAACAAGGTGATCAAGAATAGCTGAGGAATTTCGGAACTGCTCAAGTTTTCGGTTCAGTTCCACCACTTTCACCTGGTGGTCAGCAATCTGCTTTTCTCGTTCAGCAATCAGTTTAGTCTTTTCTTCTAAAACCTCATAACTTAGATCAATTACTTCAATTTTTTCAGCAAGTTTTGTTTTTAAGCTTTTAACATCTTTTTCACACGCTTTTATTTTAACTTTGTAACTGTTTTCTCTTGCTTTCGTAAAGTGATGATCTTCTTTAAGAGTTTTAAATTCAGCATCTAAACGAACATACTGATCAGTTATGGTAGCAAGTTGCTCAGACAAATTCTCACATTTAGTACAAAAAGATTTAGAACTTACCTCGGAGAGTTGATCATTGTTATCTGCCATGAAAGCTTTTTCCTTACCAGTAGCTTTCTCTTCTTCGTTAATCTTCTCACATTCTTCATTCTCAACCTTAGCCATATTTGCCTGTTCACTAGTTTCATTCGAATGCAGGTTCCAGTTGTATTCACCTGCTTCTCTGGACAGCATGGCATTGACTTCTTTAACACTCCCAGTGTGCTGTGCAGACCGGCCCTGACCACGTTCAACTCGCTCGTTTCTGCACTCTTTGGCAAAGTGCCCGTTTTGTTGACAGTTATAGCACCTCACCTTAGACTTGTCGAACCCTGGCCTGCCACCAACAAACTTTCTCCCCGTCTTTCTCATAAACTTCTTCACTCTCCTCACTATCATGGCCATCTGCCATTGTAAATCCATTTCCTCCAGATCATCAGCATCGATCTGGTCGTAGTCTTCATCTAGCATCGCTGGATCAACCACCTTTCCTTGAATATAGTTTTCATATGAAGCAATAAATGAAGCATAGAGGCCAAACTGCTCTTCAGCAGATTTGACGCTCATTGGCATCTTAGAGTAATTATTGCATGAGGAACTTGAAGATCCACTACTCTTGCTAGCTGTCTGTTGAGTACCACTTGATCCACCCGCAACAAAGCAAACATCCCCATTTGAGTTTACTGACACATGCCCCTCCTGTGAAGAATTGGCACCCGACTCACCCTTCGAGTAGTAGGCGGCAGAATCAGTCTTTGAACTTGTATTGGAGTTTACTTTCGCACCGTACATGCCTGGATCTTGAACCTGATCCATAGATGTTTCTTTTCTTACCATATTAAGCTCAAAAGTTCTGAGCTTGTTGACGGCGGTTTCAAGATCATAAGTAGGGAAGTCCTTGTCTTCCCTCATTAGCACAGTATACATCTCCCATTTTGGTGGGAGAGCATCAAGAAGTTTTTCCACAATCTCTTCTTCTCGGTAGGAAATGGAGTACTTACTCAATTCAGTCATTAGATGATAATATCGATTGATAATATCATCAAGAGATTCGTTCTTTAAGTACTTAAAGACTGAAAATTGAGTCTTGAGCAACTTTATCTTTGAAGCCCGAATACCTACATTCCCTTCAAATCTGCTCTCAAGAGCTTCCCAAAGCTCTCTCGCTGATGTATACTTTCTGAATGTATGGAGGATCTCCTGTGGAAGAGCCATTGTGATTGCAGCATGAGCCTTGCTTTCGGCTTCATACATCTTTTTCTCCTCCTCTTCCATTTTACTGTATTTCTTGATTTGGTCTCGACCCTCATACTCCATGATTGGTGGAATATATCCATCTTGGATGCATACCCACATCTTCGCATCCTGGTACTTAACGTATTGTATGAACCGATCCTTCCACGCGACAAAATCGGTTCCCTTCAGCAACCTTGGGGCCTTTGTAGCTGACCCCGCTTCAACTTCCATCTTTACAAGCTCCGAAATGTTGATCGACGAGATCCTTCTTGAAGACTAAGAAACCCGAAAAATTCTGAAAAGGGCGAAGTTAAAAAAAATTTCCTCTGAACAGTACTGTAGGCGAAGTTAGGGATAACTTCGCTTAAGTTGTAACTTCGCTGGATAACTTCGCTTAAGTAGAAAATTTCCTCTTAAATTCGCGTGACTGGGCGAAGTTGAGAATAACTTCGCTTAGGGTAAGCGAACTTAGAAAGTAGGCGAACTTGATTAGAACTTCGCTGAGCTAGGCGAACTTGATGAGAACTTCGCTGAGTTAGGCGAAGTTGAGGAGGTAGGCGAAGTTGTGAATAACTTCGCTTCTCCTTATATCTTCGCTGAAACCCTACGTATCCTGACGGCAACTTCGCCTGATGAACAGCAACTTCGCCTGACGAACTTAAACTTTCTGCAGATCTGAAAAATGGATTTTAACGACGTTTCTGACGGTTTAATGGCTTGAACACACTGGTAGGAGGCTAGAATGAGCAAAAACACCAATAACTCGTCCCGTGAATACCCGAAATGGGACGAATTCTACACCCGCGTGAATATCCCGAACCACACAATCGAGCAACAAGCTCTGATACCAATTGTAAGTTCCCTGGACGGATCACACGAGATATCCCGATATACACAGGTGCGGAATCCCTGTGTAGATCGTTACGGACGTAGAATACAAGCTCACGAACACACGAACACGATACTAACAAACACACGTTATATTAATAACTCGAACCGTGTTACTTACAAACTCTCGACCTCACGTCAATAGACTTACTGAATTACACGTAAACTGAACTACTCGATCAACTCGTAAACAGTAGACCGTAGCCTATATAAATACACGACAACTTCGCCTCAGGCGAAGTTGTCCATAACTTCGCTCGTTCAACAAGTTCGCCTAGGCGAACTTGTCAACAACTTCGCTTGGTTAACAAGTTCGCCTAAGCGAACTTGTCAACAACTTCGCTTTTACAAACAAATACACAAACAATATTACAGACTCGATTACAGACATTAGACATATGAACTACTGACATCTATGCACCAACAGCTACCAATCTCCGCTCACCTTCACTTGAACCAGCTGTATTTTCTCTTCTTGCATTTCTAACCGGAACCAGTGCCCTTTCTTTGTTTCCTTCCTTAGTTGGATTAGTACATTCACGAGCAAATTGACCCGGCTCGTGACAGTTGTAGCACCTCATAGTTTCTTTGTTAAATCCCACCTTCTGGTTAGCTGGCACATTCAAGTTGTTTTTGCATGTTCTCTTGGTAAATTTCTTCGCACGAAACACCACCATGGCTATTTGCTAAGAGATATCCATTTCCTCCACATCATTAGGATGGATTAGATCCAACTCAGTAGCTACAACTGGTTGAACCAGATTTCCAGCAAGAAAGGTGTTGTAGCAATTCATGAACCCTGCCATCAAGGCGATGTTTTCTTGAGTCTCCTTTGAAATGGTGGGAATTTGAGTACGATACTGACTAGAGGATGCGGAAGTTGGTTGTGGCTTAGTGGTAGAAGCAAGTTGCTGAACAGGTTGACAAAAGAACACGGGAGTTGGTTGTGGTAGTGTCTGAGTGAATTGACCTTGGGCAGACTTAAACATTGAGAAATTATTCTGAGACTGGTGTGGCTGAGTGTACTGACCCTGAGAATATTTAAACATAGAAAAGTTGTCTTGTGAGATGAGAGCATTATTGGAAGCAACACTCTAGCCGGCCGCATCGTAGGAATTGGCATGATTTATGGAACACTGCTTTTCATCCATGTCACATGCTTTAATGATTGCCATTACTTTTGATAAAGTTAGCCTGGCAAGATCCTTTGTCTTCTTAATTACAGCAATATTCATATCCCAGCTTTGTGACAGGGAATTGGCCAGTTTATTATTTGTCTCAGCAGCGGTCAAGTTTATGTTTGCGGATCGCATTTCAGTGACTAGAGATATAAATCTCTGCAATTGTGTTTCCAAAGACTCTCCTAGAACATGATTGAACATGTTGAATTTTTGTCGTAAGAGGTCTTGTTGGCTTCTTCTCATGTCCTCATTTACCTCATATACTTCAATAAGGCTTCCCATAAAGCCTTAGCAGACTGGAATTCTCTAAATCCCAAGGTAATTTCAGGTGAAAGTGCCATAGTTAAGGTAGCAAGAGCCTTTTCGTCCCCTTCAATCTTCTCAAAATCTGCGTCGACATACAAATCGACAGGCTTAACAACCAGCTCATCAGAATTTTCTCATTGATAAGTGATAGCTTAAGGACCCCGAACAATGCTCCTCCAAATCTTCGCATCTTTCAATTTCACAAATTTTTCAAACTTACACTTCCACTCGGCAAACCCCTCATGAGACAATAAACGGGGTACACGAGTAGCAGTTCCCATGATAGAGTCCAACTCTTGATGCAGAGCAACTTTTGATGAAGTATTAGTTAACTGGTCCATTATAAGTAAAACCCCAAGGTAATAGTCCGAAATGGCAGTCCAATTATAAGTCCAGTTTTAATAAGGCCCAACAGAACAGGCCCAAATACACAGACACAACCGAGAACAACAACCTTTTACCGAGAGCCCAGATAATTAACTAAGAAACCGACTGAGAACCCATAAGATTGACTGAGATCATAAGAAATTGACTGAGAACTCAAGAAGTTGGCCGAAAACCCTTAAATGTTCAGATAATTAGTGAAAAGTTGGCCGAAAACCCTTAAATGGTCCTGAAAATTGTTAAGTGAAACCCAAAAAGGATCAAAAATGCCTGAGAACGATCAAACAGGGCAGAGAACTCTCCAAGTAGCTTTGACCAATTTATTTTGGTAACAAACTAAATCTTGAAATCGATGGGATTTGAATTTTAACCAAAGATAACCCAATCTCCAACCCAAGTAATCTCCTTCCACCTCCGATGAGTAGTTCACCGGGAAACAACCACCACGGCTACCAGAATAATCACCAAAACACACTCTTTGAATCCGTGATATCACAACCGAGCCTAGAGTAGGTCAATAGGCTCTGATACCAATTGTAAGTCCCTAGATGGATCTTTCAATATGATATCACAAGAGATCGCTGTTATGCGGAATCTAACAACAAAAATATTCAATATAAAACAAATAAACAATAAGAACAAGACGAAATTGTTTCAAAACACACGTTTATTAACGCCAGGTGCTTAAGCACAATAGATTACAACTATTCTCTTTCACTCGTCTGCTTCCAACCAAAACAATAATCGCTCATTATAATGACCTAGATACAAGTTTATATATCAACTACATGAGGCCCAAAACTACCCAAAAGCCCACCGAGATCTAATTGGATCTCGGTTTACAATGTAAGCCCTAAAAAAATATAGACCACATAGATATTAACCAAACAGTTATTCCCGTTCTCATTGAAAGACAAAGCAAAGCACTGGTTTAACTCGTTACCGATGTATAGTATCAGAAACTGAGCCGAGATGAATTAGGTATTCTTGAATGAGTATTATTCACAGTCGAAGACAAACGAGGCCCGAATGGATATTCGTCATTTTTCATAGTTACCGGGAGATCTATTTCACGAGACGCTTACCCGGTTCAAAGAGATTATCAAAGAGTGCCTGCACCATCAGATTGAGTTGTGGGAATTAGTGAAGTGTTTTGTTGATGGGTTAACCTATGAAGACAAAAAACATTCGAAAGCCTCGTGTAATAGTCGGCTGTTGAACCAACCTGAAGAAGACGACTGGGAATTTCTTAAGTTTATGTGTGAAGATTCTAAGTCAGAAGCAGCTGTAGAAAGAAGAAGGAAACAGGTTAGCACCAAATCAGTAAGATCAGCCACAAGTGAATCTGAATGGATAGCTGAGTTAGAATGGGAGTTGGGTGTGTACAGAAAAGATAAGAAGAAGGAAGTTGGTAAAGTCGGGGTGAAATTCCCATTTTGTGAGGATTTTGGTGAATTCGGACACAAGGTAGAAAATTGCTCCGAGTATGATGAGGAGGAGGAGGAGGAGTAGGATCCTGAGATTAACTATGCCTACGAGGATGCCAACGGTGAAGGGTTTAACTCAAACACATATCACCCGGGCCTCAGGAACCACCCGAACTTTTGATACGGGAACGCGGCTACCCAGTGGAACCCGAAATTTTAGGGATCGAACAAGAACAAACAACAGGGAAATTACCGCCAAGGCGGTTACCAACAGCATAGTTCATATAATCAGAATCGGGGGTATAACATCGACGGTAACCGGAGAAGTAATTCATCGAGTAATCGGAATCAAGACCAGCAGAAAAGGTCCTCGGGAAATTCGAACGAGTCTGTGCACTCAAAGTTGGATGTGTTGCTAAAGATCATGACGGATAATCATATTGACACTAAGAAACAGTTTGAGTTACGAGATAAATCGGTGGAGGCAATGTCAAAATAGATTGGTTAGCTCGCAGCATATATGACAAAGTTGAAAAAGAGTGCAGGTCAACTCCCGAATGATACTACAGTCAACCCGACCCACTACTGCTCTAGCTCCAATAAGGGAAACAATGTGCACATCGATGCGGTAAGTCTTTTACCTAATTTTGAAATTTCTAGTGCTGAAGTTGATTCACCACCACAGTTTGTTGAAGGGGTGGTGGAAGATGTTAGTGATGAGAGTGATTGTGTTGGTCAAAATGAAACAATTTTCCAAAATAAATCAAAACTAAAAGCAAATGTAACATCTTTTTTTGTGAAAATTGTTCTTGTGATAAGTTTAAATGGTAAATTGACCAACACAAAGGATGAACGGGTGGAGCATAATACCACCCTGAGTAAACTCCAAGACCCGAGAGTGCCGGTTTTATCAATTCAAACTAGGGAATTTAAAACTGATCGGGCACTTCTAGATCTTGGAGCATGTGTTAGTATCATGCCCGATAGTTTATATGATCAGTTTGTTTTTAGCCCGTTAGAAAGGGTAAACATCACCGTGGTGTTGGTGGACCAAACTCATACACTCCCTTAGGGCATGGTGACTAATTTAATGGTTCAAGAGGAGGAATTTTTCTACCCAGTTGACTTTCTTGTACTTGACTATGCTAGACGTGTGCATAATACACAACCGCAATTCATATTGGGTAGTCCATTCCTTGCCACAACACATGCGGTAATTGAATGTGCTAACGGGGTTTTGGGAATCAGGTGTGGAGACCTTGATAAACGGTTATCATTGTTTGAAAATGCTACTAACCCTCTTGTTGACAAGTGTGTATCCTTGGACAAGGATTACATAAAAGAGGAATGTTTTCTGATTGACAGGACAGATAAGAAGGAATTTGAGAAACAACAAAGAGAGAAGGTGGTAGAGAAAGGTAGCCGACCAAGGAAGAAGAAGGTGAGGCATCCACCCAACCAAAATTATCGAGAGTGGAGATTGAGAATGTTCGGGCCAGATCCTGGCCTATCAGAAGACTGGTAACAAACAATTGAAGAAAGCGTGCTTATAATGAGAAGGTTGCACGGGAGCGGGCCAGACGCCCACCTTGAATGCCATAAAAGTTTCAAAAGGGTGTAATTGTACGTTTTGTATATTTTTAGTTTGCAGTTTTCTTTAGTTTGTTATAGTACTAATCGTATTTCAAGTGTACCATCATAGTAAAAACTAAGTGTGGGGATGCCTCACGAGAAAAACTGGGATTTTGATGTGTTCGGTAAAGTTTTTGATAGAATACGAGATTTCATTAAGCTACTCAGAGTGCTTTCTTGTTCTTTTTGTTATGGTTAATCCAGTTACGTGTATATTTTATTGTATTTGGAACTCTATGGGTGTAGTTCACTATAAACCCTCACGAGACCTCACTCGTCCACCCGGGCTACTTGGGGGTTTAAAGAGCTTATTGCATACGCTAAATGCAATCGTGATTCCTACGAAAGTGAGTTAGGTCTTTTAACATTTTTAAATTTATTATGAAACTAACTAATTCGGCTCAGTAATCGTCTTATAAAATTAATTAAAAAATCATTTTTGCAAAATTATTAAAACTGATATGGCTAACACTTGTAAGAAACTTGCTTCTACACGTCTCTAGATTTTGCAAATTCGGTTATGGTTTTTAGGGAGACGAGTGTTCACGAGTGTCCACAAGAGTTTACGAACCACGTTAACCATGCACTATCGTTCATATCAGGTGATTTCAATTTCATAATTTATTTTATTAGTTTATTTTAAGTGTTAAAAGTGTAATTGTATATTTTTAGTGTAAAACAATCACATTAGAGCCTCGAGTTTTTAAATTGTTAAACTATCAATTTCAACCACGTCCCTCAAATGTTCGTTAAATGTTTAAATATTTTAATATTAAGGACAATGTAAACCTCAAGTGTGGGGATGGGGGGAAATTTAAATTTTTAGCCAGATAGTACCTAGAAGAGTTTTCGAAAACCAAAGTTGTTAACTGTTAATTATTGTCATTAATGTCAAGTCATAGGTTTCTGGTCATGGTTGGTTTTTCAGCTTCTCGATAGTTTTCCTAACAATTTTTTTCAAAAAGAGAAGTTGAAAATGGCGTCGTTTAAACAGTAATAACAAGTCAAGGGAACGGGTATACATGTTTCATAGCGGTAGCCCATATTTCCAGACATATTGTGAGATAGCCCCTATACTTAATATACATATTATATAATAGATATAAAACATGTCTTATCATTTCTCGAGGGTAACTGGTATGTTTCACAGAATTAGAACTTGCTTGTCATATGCTTATCGAGATCTTAATACCACAACCTGTATGGAGATTAGGACTTTAGAAAACCCATACATACATTTCCCCTCTAAATAAAATTCATTACCCTACATTATTCCCCTAGGAGACCATTTGGACCATATTCCTTTTCATTTGCTAAACCGAACATACCATTTTAGCCTTAGATTTTGTTTTACTTTTACCCGTGTGATGAAATCCAGTTCGTTATAGAGTTGTATATAGTCAGTTGTAGAGCATAGTACACAATGTACATATGTCTCGGTGGAGTTGTAAATATTTTTTTATCACTTCGTATTGCTTATCTTTGGTAAAAAAAAATATATCAGAAAAAACAAAAAGAATTATAAGTTTTATTTAGTTGTAAATGGCAGTTTGTTTGTATTTGAGTATTTATTTGTTTAGCTGTGTAAAACTAGGTTTCATCCACCTTACTCACTAAAGTTGCCTAATCCGCACCCAAAACTAAGCCTCAGTAAAACCCTTAGTCCGAGTCTTTATGAAACCGATGGGTAATTGGTTGAGATAAGACTGACCTGCAAGCATATTAAGTTGTGACTCATATTTGGTATTTGAGGGCAGAGACATATACTAGCACATATTTTGCTAATCCAGATATTAAATAGAGAGGAGTATTGATAGTGTGACGCGTATGAACATGTATGGCTTAACCGGAAACCAAGTACACTTGTACGGGTGGCACTATTGTTTATATAGCATTAATATTTATATTTGTGGCTTGTCAATCTAGAAAGTGTCAGCCTGAGAAACTGTGTATGACCTTAAACCTTACTAGTATTAATGGCGATAACTAACATACATGTGATGGAGGTTGATGTTTACCTTAGAGTTTGCTTGAGGGCAAGCAAAAGATAAGTGTGGGATGTGATGGTCGGTTATTGTTGTATATATATTAGTGTATTAATTATGTAGTTTTGTTGAGTATATTGTTAGAACTTTGGTACTCCACACGTGCTTTTGTATTTCAGGTCGTTGATCGTTAAAGATTCTAAATTTGAGACTTGTATGAGCATGGAATAATATCTCGGGAAGACCGGAGCATGATTTGATGTCTTGGGAAGTGTTACAAGGATTCAGTAAGAGTATGGATGAGAAATCATAAGCTGATACTAAAACTGAACAAGATAGGTTAACAAAACACGACCAAGAAGTAAAACGAGCATATCCTGGGCTTGAAAATGAGTTACGGGACCCATAATATATGAATTTTCAGTTTCTCGACTACAGGGATCCAAATATGAGGTCATCTTGGGTTGTGATACCCTGACGGCATGATTCTATGGCCATCGAGATACGCGATGGTCTTAAACACGTGAAAAATGTTTTTTTACCTGTATCTTCTATTTTACGAATCCTAAAACATTTTTGATGACTTCCGGCAGCTGTAAGGCGATTTTGGATGAAGTCCAGGGCTACCAATCAAATCTTCATCAATCCTAATGGCTATCCTCATCATAATTGAAGACCTATCGATGACGATGCTCAGCTAGTAATCTCGAATCATACCCAGGATGTAGAGTATTGTATTTTATAGTTTTTCTCGTGTCTTAAGAACGAATGATTTGTAATTGTTTATGTTTAACCTATGAGTATTGATGTTTAGTAGTACTATGCACTGAGTCGGTTTAGGTTTATGTTGATCAAAACGATTAGTTTGCTAATTGCTATGATAATTGTTTATAGGGTTGTTTTGACTACTTTGAATATGATAAAGCATACAATTGCCCTTAGTTGAGTCACACTGGCAGCGACTGTTTGATAACTAGTGTCGTGTGTTAGCGATTTTTGATGTCTAAAGTTTGCCTAGTTAGTCAATCTAATTTGATCTTTGACAATTAATCTGTTAAGTGAACATGAGAATACTGTATATTTGCTTACTTGAAACCTGGGTGTGATTTGTCTTTAATAATTGTTTGAAAGTTGTTTAATTGCTTACTTAATATTAGACCAAAACTTGTTTGCTTGTGTGATCAGCATTATTAACTGTTACTTCATAATATTAGAAATTTGTTACACGTTACACTGACCACATACTCCTCGTGGTTCGACACCCTACTTACCTTAGCTTGCTTAGGTGATTAGGAACGTGATTTTATTGTTTTTGACTAGATAGCGACAGTCTAGCATCAATGGTAAATACATATAACACAATGACCTGAAACGTAAAACACAACGGAAACTACATATTAAACAATGACTAGAACGTAACATGCAATTAACATAATACTATTTTTCTCAAATTAAGTGAATGTTGAGCACAATGACTACAATACATTGATAAGTAGAAAGACAAATGTTGAGCACAAAGGCACAATGACGAACAAAAATACACAATGACGTAATCTTTTTTTTAATTTATATCTTTAATATGAGTACCAATTGGAAAACATAATGACCAAAATCTAAAACACAATGCATAGAAAAACACAATTAAAAAACACAATGGACAACTAAATACCACAATATAAAACAACCCACTAATTTTTATTATATGTTTATATTACAATATGATATTCATATTAAAGATAAAAAACGATTGTTATTATGGTAAAACAATTTCTAAAGAAATGTCGTATGAAAAAGTTATAGACGTTTTAGAATGATGGAGGAATTGACATGTGACTTGCATGTGGAGAGAGAAAGTCAACATAAGTGGGTTATTACCTTCATGCCCTTCTCATCAATTTTTGCTCTTAAATTTTTCTCCACCATCCAAATTTAAGATCAATGATTCAGATTCATTCTCACCGTTCTCATTTTTGTTATGCTTTGTATTTTAACCTTACCCATACAGAACATGGCTTATTTGTCAAAATTTTTTTACGAAAATTTATTTTTGTATACGATCAGTCATCTAAGACGTGCATGATATTAAGTTATACTTTGCCTAAACCAAATATATGCCTGATAAGTTTGGGCCAGGATATCCAATGTGTATTTTTAAGGAACTAACAGGTATACCCAAAATCCACGAGTTTGCCCAATACCCAATAAGTAATTACCCATAGAAACCCGACGAGTTTTGGATCAAAACTATGATAGATCTTCATGGGAATGTTGTCTGAAAAGTTGAAACAATACCCATTGTGTTAGTGCACGGTTTTGCGTCTTGAGTCTTTGTATTTATATTTAACGTATTTATCGTTTTGTTTAATGTAATAAAGAATTATTTATCTAATTAGTTCGTTAATGTAAGGTCTAGTTCGCTAATGTTGTTTAGCGAACTAAGACTTAAGTGTATTCCCTCCTGATTCGTTAGGGGATGTTAACGAATCAGGGGGTGATTCGTTATGGTTATTTAACTTTAATGTATGTAACGAGTTGGGTGTTAGTTCGTTAGGGGATGTTAACGAACTAACCCCATCCTCTATTTATAGGTGAACACTGTTCACGTTTAATTTAACTTTTTGAGAGATAATTAACAAAACTCTATCCAAATCGCTCTCGATCTTCATCTTAATATTATTCACTTATACAACTACTAATATATACACATATAACACATAATCAAATATAATTATGACCTAGATCTAAGTTAAGGTATTAATCATATTAACACAGATCCGAGATCTGTTATTGTTATTGTGATTGATTCCGGGTTCCTACAAGTGGTATCAGAGCTTTCGGGGCTCAATTACACTTGATTTGGTTGTTTATTTAGAGTATTGGACTGTTAATTAATATTATGTATTGCTAGTGTTCTGTTTGGTTAAATTTAGATCAATTTGAGGTTAACTGATTGAAGTAATGGAAGGTTTGGACTGGACTGGATTTAAGTTGGTTAAAGTATAGGTGAGGTTCGGATAATCGGAATTGGAGTTTTTTTTGGGTTTTGGTTTGAATCGATATTAGTTCTGGTTTGTGGCCAAAACAGAGGATTGGTTTTGGTATAATTGGTTTTGTGATCTTGGTTATTCGGTCACGAGAATGGTTGATTTGGTTTCGTGTGGTAATGACGAGTGTTTTGGTACTTGATTTGTGAGATTTGGTTACGTATTGAGTATATATTATGAATTTGAGTTTCTGGGTTCCGTGTTCTTCATTTCCAGATTTCTGGAAATCTTCTTTGAAGATTTGAATATGCTTCTAGTTCTCTGAGTATTTTTTAATTCGTTATCATATTCACATTGTTCGTTAATTGATCTGGTCAATTCGCTATGAGTTATAGTTAATTCGTTAACCAGTTCGCATCAATATTTGATTCGTGTCACTTGTTTAGTGATTCGTGTTAACTAATTCGTGTTACAAGTGTTCATCTTGGAATTTGTGTCATAACAACCTTTGCCACGTGGCATTCATTTTTAAAGTTTGTTACAAACCGTTGTAACAACTTGATTCGCTATTAGTTGATTCGTTATCAACTGTAGCTGGTTCGTTATCTATTTCGCTAAGTCGTTCTTAGCGCTTCGTTACTGAAAACCTTCTAATTCATTAGGGTTACTCTTAGCAATTCGCTAGCCAATTCGTTAGTCAATTTGTTAGTTTGACTTATTGTTGAATTTGATTCGTTGACTATCTGATTCGTTGGATTGATTCGTTAAGATCTATCTTGATTCGCGACCTGATCAATCTTAGATTCGTTAAGATTTGATTCGTTAATTTACTGTTCACAGTTCGCTACAACTGTTCACAGTTCGATACAACTGTTCACAATTCGTTACATTTAAACTTTAAATTTTTGAAATTTGTAAAAAATGGCCGGCTTGTATGCATTAGCTTCTCAAAATATGTTGATGCAACAAATGTTACAACTTGATACCGAGATAGGTTCACATTCGAAATATCCTAGGTTGATGAAATTTAGTGATTTTGCTAAATGGGAACCTCGATTTCGTGCTCATTTGGGTTCTGTTCATCCTGATTGCTCATATTGTCTAGATGAGGTATATATGGCACCAATGATTGGTGATGACACTATTGGTTTTACTCACAAAGCTATTTCTCAATATTCACAAGAAGAGAAGAAAGCATTAGAGATAGAGATAAAGGCTTATTCTACTCTTACTATGGCTTTACCTGAAAATATCTTTCATCAAGTGGGTAGCATAAACAGATGTGCTTCTTTATTTCAACATCTTCGTATGAGAAGTATGGGAAATACAAATGAAAGTAAGAAAGTGATTCTTAAGTTTCAATTTCGGAACTTTAATTTGTTGAAAGGAGAAACAGTTGAAGAAATGATTACAAGGTTCAATCACTTAATTGCTGAGATGGACAATATGAAACTAGAAATTTCTGAGACTGATAAAATTGACACTATTAAAAGTGTGCTACCAAGTTCTTACTCAATATTTCTAATGGTTTTAAAAGAGAATGATTATTTCTTGAATGAAGATTTGACTGCTATGGAATTCTTACAAAAGATTGAGGCAAGAGAATACGATCTTAAATGGTGGTAGTATGCCTCTAAGTTCAACTATCTCTCTGATAACTGCTTTTCTTACCCAAGCTGCAAGTGAAAAAGAATCAACTATCTACAATGATCCAAAAGCATGTTTTTACACTAGTGGTAATTCTGGATCATCTGGTGGTTCTGGAAGTTCTACTACTACTAATCCATTTGCTTCATCACCTAGTGTCAATATGAAGGAAGCAGAACAAAATTTTGTTTTTCTAATAGCCTTTATGTCTTCATATGAAAACTTGGTAAGTAGTAAGATTGCCACAAGTGATCTAACTGATGAGGATTATGATCAGATTGATCCAGATGATTTGAAAATCATGGATCTAAAGTGGAACATGGCTATGATCGCCCGTAAGGTTAAGAGATTCATGCAAAGGACTGGCAAAGATCTTCCTGCCTTGAATAAGAAACTGGGATTTGATAAGTTAAAAGTGAAATTTTATAATTGTCAGGAGTTCGGGCATTTTGCAAAGGACTGTGACAAACCGAAGAAAGAATATACTGGTCCTCGTGGTCAACATCAAAATTCTTCTACACCACGAAGTATTGATGCTGAAAAGAAACCATCTACTTCTGGGTCACAGGCAATGTTAGCTGATGGAAATGATTGGTCACAACGACCGTTGTGTAATGAGACTCAAGCTAATTTGGCTATGTTTGGGTTAAAAAAAGATTTTCAAGATGCAAGTGGAGGTGAGATGTCTTCTGATAATGATTCTGGATTTGCTTGCATGGCTAAGATCAATGAGGGTTCATCCAAGACTGTGTCTGGTGAAAACTGGATAATGGATAGTGGATGTTCTCGTCATATCACTGGGAATCTCGACCTATTAACCAACGTAAGAAATATTCAAGGGGGTTATGTAGCGTTTGCTGGGAATTCTGGTGGCATGATCACACAAGAAGGTGAAGTTTCGAATGGGCACATTACCTTTGAGAAAGTAAATTATTGTGACAAGGTGGATCATAACTTATTAAATATATCACAAATTTGTGATAAGAAGTACACAACGATATTTACCGACAAAGAATGTCTTATCTTGAAACCGGGTTATGTGATTCCCGAGGACATGGTTGTCTGCGATTACCACGATTGAATGATATTTATGTCTTAAACATGAGCTCTAAAGTATCCACATCGATCGAAACATGTTTTGTCTCGAGAGCAACCGAGAAAGATTCAATTCTATGGCATCGTAGAATGGGTCACATACATGTTAGAAAGATGAACTACTTAATGGCTAATGATTTAGTGGAAGGTGTCTCGTTGAAGAATTTTGATTTATCCGATCACTGCGTTGCATGCAAAAAGGGCAAGCAGAAGAAGAAGAAGACACATCCCTCTAAGTTATTGAATTCCATTAATACTCCTCTTGAACGACTTCATATGGATTTGTTTGGTCTCGTGAATCGTGCGAGTATTTCTGGGGATTGGTATTGCCTTGAGGTGACTGATGATTATTCAAGATACTCATGGGTGTTATTTATGACTTCGAAAGATCAAACACCGGTTTTGGTACAAAACCTTATCACCAAGATCGAATCACTATACAAACAAAAGGTGAGGAGAATCCGAAGTGATAATGGTACTGAATTCAAAAACACTGTATTAGATTTCTTTTGTGTTCAAAAAGGAATTCATCAAAAATACAGTGCACCTTATGTACCTCAACAAAATGGTGTTGCTGAAAGAAAGAATCGAACCTTGATTGAAGCTGCACGAACTATGCTCGCAGATTCTAAGCTTCCCGTCCAATTCTGGAAAAAGGCAGTGAATACTGATTGCTATACTCTTAATCGGGTTCTAACCGTTAAACGACTCAAAAAGACAAGTTATGAGTTGTTGAATAATCGAAAACCTAACTTAAAGTACCTGGAACCTTTTGGGTGTCCATGTACCATGTTGAAGAAGGATGCGGGTAAATTTGAAGAAAAAGCTAACAAAGGGTATTTCTTGGGATATGCATCTCCAAAGAAAAGGGTATTAACTTCACATCTGGTTGTGTTGAGGAATGGTACCATGTGGACTGTCAAAAGTACACAACTCCTCCTCAAGGGAAAGGTCCCGACTGGATGTTTGACTACGATAGTTTATTTAATTCATTTACTCCATCGACTGAACACATAGACGAAGACCTGGTTCGAGCATACTTTGAAGATCAATTGGCCATTCCAAGATTTTCAAGTTCTAATGATGTTGAAGCTCCATCTATAGCTCCAACTGAGGAACCTCATGTTGCTTCTCCAGCTGCCTTTGATAATGTATCTACTTCTTCTGATGATGAGCAAGTTAATGATCAAGTTATTGAACTTGATAGTGATAATGTTTCATCCCCTGAGCTTGGTGAACATTACACTAACTTATTTGATAACGTTGTTGTTCCTGAGAATCCTACTCTTCGAATTCATGGTTATCATCCACAGGAAAACATCATTGGAGAACTTGATGTGGGTGTTCGTACACGTCATCAAGTTGCTTCGTCAAATGATAATAATGTATTGTGTGCATATGCTGATTTACATTCATCGAGAATTGTAAATCTTGCAAAATTTACTTGCTTTCTATCTCAAGTTGAGACAACAACGACTCGTAAGGCACTTGAAGATCCTTCTTGGGTAGAAGCTATGCAAGAAGAATTACAGCAATTTGCACGTTTGGGTGTTTGGGACTTAATCGATAAACCTGCTCGAGTCAAGAAAGCTATTCCGACTAAGTGGGTATTTAAATGTAAGAAATACGATCAAGGGGTGATTTTCATAAACAAAGCACGCTTGGTTGTGCAAGGTTTTCATCAGCAAGAGGGTGTTGATTACACAAAAGTATATGCTCAAGTTGCAAGATTAGAGTCGATTCAAATCTTCCTGGCTTATGCTACTTACAAGAATATCAAGGTCTATCAAATGGATGCTAAAAGTGCTTTTCTCAGTGGTGAACTACACGAGGAAGTGTTTGTTTTACAGCCTCCTTTGAAGATCCTGCTTATCCTGACCGAGTTTACCAATTAAACAAGGCTCTGTATGGTCTACATCAAGACCCGAGAGCTTGGTATGGCACGCTCGCCGACCATCTGACTGATAACGGCTTCAAACGAGGGACTGTCGACTGCACTTTATTTCATAAAACTGTTGGTGACGATCTTCTCCTAGTCCATATTTATGTTGATGATATTATTTTTGGGTCTACAAATGACACGTTGTGTAGGGAGTTCGAGAAGTCCATGCAAACGAAGTTCGAGATGAGTTCGATGGGAGAGATGAATTTCTTCTTAGGGTTGCAAGTTCACTAGTCTGCTAACGGAATCTTTATTCATCAGACAAAGTATGTGAACGATGTCTTGAGCCGATTCAAGATATCTGCCGGAAAAATCCCTTCTACTCCTCTCCCCGTGGGTCACAATTTATCACCGGATGAATTGGAGGATACCGTTGATCCTACCCTCTATCGTGCCATGATCGGTTCTTTAATGTATCTAACGGCTTCTCGTCCTGACATTATGTTTGCTGTTTGTCTTTGTGCTAGATTTCAAGCCAGTCCCCGAGTGACTCACCTAGCTGCGGTTAAGAGAATACTTCAGTATTTGAGAGGAAATCCAGACATCGGGTTGTGGTACCCCAAGGATGATACTTTTGATCTTACTGCTTATTCAGACTCGGACTATGGAGGTTGCAAAATCAACTTCAAATCAACGACTGCAGGATGTCAATTTTTAGGAAACCGGCTTGTTTCCCGGCAGTGTAAGAAGCAGACAACGGTCTCCACTTCAACCGCCGAAGCTGAGTATGTTGCAGCCTCGAGTTGCTGTTCCTAGGTTTTGTTTATACAACAACATCTTCACGACTACGGTTTTCTTACTACTCCTATTTTGATTGATAATTCTGCTGCAATTTCTATCACAAAGAATCCCGTACAACATTCGAAAACAAAACATATCGAAATTCGATACCACTTTATACAGGATTGCTTTGAGAAGAAGTTGATTGACCTTGAGAAAGTACATACTGACTTTCAGAAAGCCGATTTGTTTACCAAAGCTTTTGACAGAACGCGTTTCCAATTTTTTCTTGGTTTAAATGGATTGAAGACCCTTGCTGATATCCTTAAACAAGGATGACTATCTTTATTTCTGTTTCTTCTTTTAAAATTCATTTTGGTTTTAGGGGGTGAAAAATCTAGAAAATACAAAAATATTATGCTTTTTGCTTGTATAGATAAAATCCAAAAACATTAAAAATTTAGAAAAATCAAAAATATTGTGATTTCTTTTCTTTAATGTTGTTTTTCTTTAAATTTTCTTTGAAAAACCAAAAACATTTTAAAAGTTGAAAATCCAAAAAGATTGTAATTTCAATTTGTATAGAAAAATCCGAAAATCCAAAAAGTCTGTGAAGTTTATTTTGTTTATAAGAAAATTGAAAAAGACAAAAATATTGTGGTTTTAAAGTATGTATAGAGAAAAACCAAAAAGATTTTTGCATGTGTTTGCTGAAAATTATGTCAATTATCTACATTTGAAGGGCATGTACGTGTACATGTTTGGTCCTGACATTTACTTGTAAATGATTGGGTTAGCCATTCACCTGATAATGGAAAATAGTTGGGGCATTCGTTATGCGCTTTTAGATTGTTTTCTCGCTGAAAATTATGTCGGTTATTTAAGTTTGTGAAGCATGCTTGCATGTTTTGGTCCTATTATTCACTTGTTGAATTGATAGAACAGCCATTTATTTATAGACTTAAGTTAACTGGGGCGATTAAATTTATCTTTATTTTTGTTTTATGCTCCTCAAAATTTTTTGAGTTTTTGAAGCAAAAAGAGAAAATGATAGTACATTGATTATCTTGACTCCAAATCCAGAAAGAAGTAAGCTTAAATGACTATGTGCTTAATTGCATTGGTGCATTGGTAGGTCTTTAAACAACAAGTAGAGTAAAGTATGTGATATAAACATAAGACACGCCAAATTGAAAGAGGTGTTAGTCTCTAGAAAAGTCTCGGTGAGGATGACAGAAATGTAATAACCTGTCATACTCAAGCCTTATACTTGTTTGATCAACCAAAAATAAATTAAAGCAAATAACAAGCTTTGAGTTTCTGGACACTGTGAGTCTTTATGCGGCTTAATCATCTGGGTATTCATATGCATGAATATTTCATTCGCTTTTAGAGCAAACCCAAAGTCATTAAACTTGATCACTGCTGTACTTCGTACAAATTTCTAAATTACTGACTTGATCAAAATCCGATGTCAGTCATACATGGTTCCTCCCTTGCGTGCGTCTTAATACCATTAAGAAACGGACCCCAGGGGATACAATGTATGTAAGCCGACAGATGGACTCGTGCATATTCAGTCATTGTAACAAAAAATCAATGCATTGCTCTTAAAATTTTTACAAAAACAATTTTTGATCAACAATATAATGGTTTAAGTCAAGTTGGGGTGATATGGCAAAAATAAAATTAAGCTTGAACCAAGATTAGAGGCTATAGTTTCTGATATTCTATGCTCTAATTGAACAAATTAATCATATCACAAAAACACTTGAACAGTTGTTATTAGATTTAAGTGGACAACAATACCAATGACCAACTTAACGCTAGTCAAAATATTGCTGAAATTTAAAACTGTGATGGAAGGGCAATTCAGTCAATATGATTCTCTGCTCAAACTCAACAAAAATACCAAAAATATGTTCTGATTTTGAAATATATATAAAACACAAAAAGATTTTATATTTTTTTATTATTTCGGATTCTTTTCATTAAAATACATTCTTTATATATTACAAAATCCCAAAAATATTTTTCATTTCATTTTTACTTTTTATTTAAATAATTTATCGGTTTCAAAAAGTGAAACGGATTTTTTTATTTAAGGTATTCGATTATCGGGATACAGGTACTCGGTAATTCTTTTAAAATTAATTTAAATTTATTAATTCATATATTTATTTTATTTAATTCATTTAATTAAGTTATTTATTATTTTAAAATTAAATAATGTTTAATTCGTTATTTATGATTAACGAATTAGGGTATCTTTTAACAAACTACAATCTAGTTCGTGTCTCTAATTCGCTTCCGCACTCTGTAACGAAATACATTCAATTCGTTATGCATATTTAACGAATCAAGACATGATTTAAAGTTTAATTCGCTATACATATTTAACGAATCAAGACACGATTTGAATTTGGATTCGTTATCTCTCGTGTTCAGATAGAGGTAACGAATCGGCTGATTCATTATTCAAAAATCTAACGAATCTGTTTGGTTCGTACCTAGGGATGCGTGTAAGGACTGTGTATAAAGGACAGCTGTTAAACGATTCGTCCTTCACTGTTCTTTCACCTTTCTTATATCTAAAGTCACCTTTTTCAACTTTTTTCTCTGAATTTTTCGACCTTTGAATTCCGAACTTTCGTGTATTCCATTGGGTTGCTAAGGTATAGATAAGAACATCTTTGTGTATTATGTCAAAAATGATATTGTTTTGATAGTCTGATTATGTGATTTTGTCCTAGGGGTTTTCACGGCTTGATAAACCCTGGTCAATTGATATCATACTGTGTTATTATAGTTCATTTTGATTTCATTATGACCGGAATGTGATTCCGAGACCTTGGATAGACTTTAATCAACGATTGATTATCGTTTGCCGGGTCGATTGAATGTTAATGCTTTTGGGGTTTTAGGCTCTGTTTAACTCTCCGAGTATTCTTATTTTTTTTACGGTGTTAAGCCTCAATCTCAATACCATGTGCTTAGTATTGTGATTCCGAGTTGGCTAAACCTGTGGATTCGATTACTCAACGATAAGCATGGGATAATTGAACCTGGATTGATCATGTTGACCGTCGGTGTTCTTATGTAATTTTGACTTTGACCAGGATAGTCAAAGATTAAGCAATTCTTGCCATTCGTTAACTTTAGCGAATTGAAACTCTTTCGTGTTCAATTCGTTAAAGATTCAAACGAATTAGCTCAGCGAATAAGTTATCTAACGAATCAGATGTGGTTTCGTCAAATAATAACGAACTAAACTCTAGTTCGTTCCTTTAAATAGTAATTCGTTAAGGCTATTTCGTTAACCTATTTACATGATAGCGACTCACTTGATTCGTTACTGGTTGGTAACGAATCAGAGTAATACTCAAACGAATGACATTTTCCTTTTAATTATTAAAACTAATTAATTAATAAATTATTCCAACCGTCTAAACGCGTTACTGTAGTAATTACACACGACATATAAAATTAGACACAACATCTAGAGATAAATAGATATATATATATACATGTTAACTGTAAATTATATCTACACTTTACTTATGCTTGCTTACATTTTATTCAGTAAAATGGCTGATCAATTGAATCAAGATCCACCGGCTGTTGATCAAGGGCATCAAGAACAACCACCACAAGAACAACCACCTCAAGCACAACAGGAAGAAGTTATTTTATTACCATATGACACAAAGCACAACATTTGTGCTTATGTTGATCAAGATGTTGCTAATGTTGCTGAGTTTGGAGCTATGTTGACTTTCTTAAGACGTTCAGTGATACATTATGCAATTACTGTTCGACCTAAAGTTTATCTGAGCATTATTAGGCAGTTTTGGAATACTGCTAAGTATGTTGAGGTGGAGAATCACACTCGAGCCACGATAAATCGAACTGTTATTACAATTGATGTGGGAGTGGTTCGCCGTCTACTTCATTTTGATGACAATGATAACTACCCAAGTGAATTTGATAAGCAGCTGATCAAGGGTTTGTTTACTCGTTTACGATACGGTGGGGCCACCATACAAGTATCTTCTACATGTCTTGATTCATTGTATGAGTGGTCGTCGTGGTGGATTTGACCAATGCAGAAGCAGTGTGCAATCGGCTTTTGTTGCACTTATCCTCAACAAGCCTTTTTTAACTATTCTGGGCTAGTCTTCGATCATCTGAAAGAACAGGTTCAGCAAACGACTCAGAAGAAGAAATTCCAATGTATCCTCGCTTTCTACAACTGATCATTCAAGAAGTGATACCTAATTTAGTTATTGATCAATCACTGGTGAATGATGTGCTTTCTATGAAACACATGACGGCCGACACTGTACGACGAATGATGAATTACCGTAAGGAGAGGCCACGGGACAAACGAATGATTGGTCATATCATTAACCCGGATTATGTATGTCCTCCTGAGGATCGTTGGATCCATGATGACTTGGATTCCGAGCGTGAGGGAGGAGAAGGTGGGAACAATGATGATGATGGAGATGATGGTGGTAATGAAGGTGGAAATGGTGGTAATGGTGATGCAGCTCTGAGAGAACAACATGCTGCTGTTGAAGCTGCGTTGGCTGCTACCATTGCAGCTCAACGAGAAAGGAAACGAAGGGTAAAGCACCAGCTTCTGAAGTTCCGGCAAAGAGACGAGTATCAGCTGGAGCTGGTGTAATTATTGGTGTTCCACCACCTCGTCCTGCAGTTTCTCAACGCCCGGTTGTGCCAACTACTACTAGCACTCCGGCGCTTACATTAACAATGACGATGGTACCTCATGACAGGCTTGGTATGATTCCACAGACTGCTTTAGCTGAAATACCAAGGCCTTTTGCTACACCATCTACTGTTCCTCCAACATCGTCAATGAGGCCTCCTCCACCTAGTGATCTCTCATTTATGCGAATTACTCGGCCTCAAGGACCGCTCCAACCAGTTCATCCATCTCTGTACAACATGCCACCGAATCGTCAGACAGATATGCTGTTAAATCTTCTTCATCTATATGAGAACCAAATGTCTGCTGACCGTCAGAATCAAGAACGTTTATTGGAGAATCAAAAACGGATGATGAGTTATATTTCATTTTGTCAAAAGGAGACTAAAGAGCTACGTGCGATTGTTGAGTCTTAGGGGGTGAAAATGAAGGAGCAAGAGGATCTAATTTTGCAGTTGACTTGCAAAGAGGATGCCTTAAAGAAACTCAAGAATGATGATCAAGATCCTGACGAGTCTGGTGCAGGAGGTGAGCCTAAAAAAATGCACGGCTCATCTTCCGGTACTGGTACAAGTGGCGGTGATGATTCGAGTAAACAGATTGTTGAGTATCAGGATTCAACTGTTGTTAAGCCAATTGAAATGATTGAAGCCAACACTGTGATATTTGTAGATGGATCGGGGGTGGTTAGAAGTGTGGTGAACAGGGATGAGATTGAGGTTGGTGAGTTTGTTGATAGGTCTCTGACACGGGAGCAGATTTCAATACTGCTAGGGTTAAATGATGAGCAGTTGACCGTGTTAGAGACAGAGCCTGACATCGAGGTGGTGAATGAGGAAGGTATAAAAGATGATCCGTCAATTGAAATGAATACGGATTTTATTTATGATAATGAGGAAGTTGAGGTGGAAGATGTGACTGCTGAGGATTATCCTGACTTGTTTCAACACACAAATGTTGATCAAGGTGCTCTTGTGTTTAATGAAAAGATTGTAAAAGAAGCAGAAGATCATCTCGAGAAGACATCTAGGGGTAAACAAGTTGCTGACTTTGTTGATAGAAGATTTGACCTGAAGATTGACCCATCTCTTGAGGACATTAACAGTTAGTTCAGCTATAAGAAAGTTGGCAAAATTATCAAGGCATATCGTTATGTTGATCAAGAACGAAAAGACGAAGCTGCAGCTTGGGTCAAAGAAAACCAGAAGACTTCATTTAAGACTGTGTCCAAGGTGCAAGGTACTATTATCTCTTGGATGTTTGAATCTGAACTTAAAGTATGCATTGTCAAATGGGAGAAAGGCGTCCAGTACTATGAAAGGATGTCTGATGTTCTCTCATTACCGAGATGGGATGTACGCACTTTGGCGTATCGTCCATTCATTAATAGAGGTGGAAATAAACATGCAAGTTGGTTTCACCAACACTTGCTGTTTGAAGTGAACCACGGGTTCAAATTTTTCAAACCACAGATTCCAATCCGCAAGCGTCTCAATGAAATTGACCCAAAGATAGGATGGAAGAAGTTGGTTCTTAAAGTAAAGCCGCCAAAGACGATAAAGCGGGTGCCAGTGAAGACGTTGAATCAACACATGCATTTATCCTTCAACCGCTGGTACTACGATAATCGTACTGGCGAGGCCATCATTGTGTTGGGTAAGGGTTTGAAGACTGAGCTGATTAAGATTATCGACCCAATGTGGTTGGTGAATTTAACTGAGACCGACAATGATGTGCTACACAAGAATCAGATTCTGTTTGAGCGCAATGAAGACTATAACCTGGCTATGCAATTCCAACGCGTTGTGCGTGTTTGTTATGAAAACAGAATTCATAGTTGCAGAGACTGGCAGTCCAAGCGCTTCAAGTAATTTAAAGACAAAGAGCTTAAGACGAGGGGGTGTCTGTTAGTGCACGGTTTTGCGTCTCGAGTCTTTGTATTTATATTTAACGTATTTATCGTTTTGTTTAATGTAATAAAGAATTATTTATCTAATTAGTTCGTTAATATAAGGTATAGTTCGCTAATGTTGTTTAGCGAACTAAGACTTAAGTTTATTCCCTCCTGATTCGTTAGGGGATGTTAACGAATCAGGGGGTGATTCGTTATGGTTATTTAACTTTAATGTATGTAACGAGTTGGGTGTTAGTTCGTTAGGGGATGTTAACGAACTAACCCCATCCTCTATTTATAGGTGAACACTGTTCACGTTTAATTTAAGTTTTTGAGAGATAATTAACAAAACTCTGTCCAAATCGCTCTCGATCTTCATCTTAATATTATTCACTTATACAACTACTAATATATACACATATAACACATAATAAAACGTAATTATGAGCTAGATCTGAGTTAAGCTATTAATCATATTAACACAGATCCGAGATCTGTTACTGTTATTGTGATTGATTCCGGGTTCCAACACATTGAAGTATCAGATTTCAAGCCAAAGTAGTCTTGAAATGACAAAATATGAGAACTAATGGATTGCAGGGCAAATCTCCCTTGACGGTTGGTCTTAGCAAATGACTTACTAACTGCCTGAGGAGTAATTACTCAGTAATACATTCATACATTTAAACAACCATCAAAAACTCTCGGTTGATAAATGTCTTATGTTTCCAAACCATTTATAGCTAAAGCAAAATATCAACAAGTTCTATCATGGCATATGCGCGGCACATTCCGCTCTCCATTTTTCGACATCAAATAGAGAATGTGTTTAAATGATACTCTTGATGCGATTGTACTATTATATGCGATTGTACTATTATTGACCTTTTACAATTTCAAAAGGTGTATATAGTGGCGCATTGATACATAGAGAGAAGTGAATATATGTATCATAGTTTCAACACTTATATGATCCTTTTATGAGTAGTCCAAAGTAGAAAGTGATGGTGAGGTCCACAAAATCATGGCATAATGTTATTGGTAAAGATTACATAGTGTATGAATTACTCTTTGTCAATAACACTTGGTCAAAAGTTATGACTCAACATGATCGGTTTTTTCAAACTTTTGTTGCCTTTTTGGCAATGTTTTTAGACCCGGCCCGGACATCGATCCAGACGCTTTACGGGGTCAAAGGTCGGACCTACCTGGGAGGGCGGACCGGTGTTTAACTCGGATGACATCATAAATAATTTAAATATATATTTACATATATATATAAAATAATAATAACAAACTTTAATGTTTATTTCTATTTTATACATTGTTTTTTAAATATATATGATATATGTTTGATTAATGGAGACATCAATGAAGCTTGGTTGAAAGTTTTTATCTCTGAAATGTCCCAAGTTCGAATCCCGGTATGCACATTTCATTTTGAATTTAATGTAAAATTGGTTTTACCGGTTCACCCGTCGGTTCAACCGGTCCGGGCCGACCGTCTACCCGCAAAACCGGCCGGGTTTTTCAAATGGCCTAAATACACTGACCCGACCCGGTATAAGGACGGGTCCCGGTCAGACCGGTCCGACCGGCCGGGTCGGGCCGGGTTTCAAAACACTGCTTTTTGGAAACTTCAATTAGTATTGTTAAAACTAAACTTATGAAGCCAAAACCCGATTTGCTACATTGCGAAGTACTCACATAAATGAACCAGTTGAGATATAAGCTAGCTAAAAGAATAACGTATGGATTTTAATAAATACACGCGAACTTCATATAAAACTGTTTGTGATACTATCTTAAAATTTGGCGGCTTTCAAAATCTCGAACCACCAAGGATGTGAAGTAGTCACATAAACGAAATCAATTGACAAAAAAGAAGGTAAAATCACATTACAAAAGGCATTAAAATTAATGACATTATATGTGACACTCGTCAATTTCAGGTTAACTCCGTTAATTCGAACTCCGTTAATTCAAACTTAAGATCACACGAACCACAACGCATATCTCATTACATTTAAACTAGGGTTTAGATGACGCATGACAATCACTACACAAGTAGTCTTTCGGAATTTCACTGAAACACACACGAGTCGACACAAACCATTGGTGAACAAACGATGAATATTATAGACAAGTACTTGATATAATTATGTGTTACGTTTATATGTATAAATGTGTACTTGTATGCATGTCATTATATTATGGAGGTGATTTATGTTTTATGCTAGAATTATACAAAATAGAAGTTGAGGGTGCTAGTTGTAACTTGTCATTTATTTAATTAATATATAAACAACCTTAACCATAAACCCTAACCCTCTTCTCCCTCTCCCTCTCCCTCTCCCTCTCCCTCTACCACCTGCGACGGCAGCCCCCCTCCCCCTTGGATCAACTGATTACCACACACACACATACTCATACAAGTTGTTTACAAGGTTGTTGAAGGATCCAAGGTGATAACTAGGTAAATAAGCTTCATATCTAATTTATTCTATCATTTAATTGTATGATTAAACCTGTAAACATAAACACTAAGTGTTAAATATGTTGTTTGTTGATGATTTAGGATTACATGCATGATTGTTAGTTCATAGGTTAATTGTTTATTGAGTTTTGATGAAAACTGATGCTGGACAGATTATTGAATTCGTGTTTGGATGACTGTAACTAGATGTTAATGTTATGTTTTGATACGATTGTTGATTCTACAGTATACTAGGTCGGGTCTAGTTTCTGAAAAGTCCAAGTTTGTAATTTTTGGACGTATAAAAGTCTGTTTTTATTATTTTACAAAACTGTTGTGCAAGGCTGATTTGGGAGACCTGCTGTTAGGCTGTTTTGCGACTAAGATATCTCATAAACTACAAGACCAAATGGGTTGGTTCCACTTCTGGAAGAAAATACATTGAGTTAGGAACCTAACCCAATTGGTCTTGCATTAATTGGATTCTTCATTTAACGGGAATAACAAATAACATTCTGTTGCGCATGATTTTGACTGCTGTGAGTTTACTGTAATGTTTTGATCATTGTGAGAAAAATATGTGGAATAAAAATACAATAAAAATACAATTAAAATAGTTCTGGAAACCTAACTCATGTGTGCTTTTTTGATGATTTTTGGTGAATTAATTGATATGTTATGATCTGTTGAATAGAGTAATCTTTCAAGTAGAAATCTGTCTTGATAGAACTAGCTGCTGAACTATATGAAAATACATGAAACGTGCTTGTTGTTAGATAATTGCTATGTTTTTGACCAAATTGCCCTTGTGGGGAATAATTGCTAGTAATGTACAATACTAATACTTGACACGTAAATAGTTGTTCATACATGTAACGTATCACCAATGTGTTTGTTGAGTCACACACAATTCACAAACGAAACACGAAACGTATCTTATGCATAGGTATTATGTGCCGAGTCTAGAGACTCAATAATAGTTCCAACACTTAGAAAATCTCATTCTTGTTTTAGAATGCTAGTGAGGATTTTCTGTGACGCGCATCTCTTGGTTGACTTGTTTTTGAGTTCTTCGCAAACAGTGAGTTTCACGTTTCCCCTTTTTACTCTTTTAAACGCTTTTACTTGGGGGAGAATACATACTCCAAAACGCTTTAGATTTTGTTATTAGATTATATATCACTTGTAAAGGCTAAGTGGCAAACGAAACAACTAAAGTCCTTCATAACATCGAACCGTTTAATATTGGATAATAGCGAGTCACTGTTGAGTAGTACTATTGGGTTTGACAAACCCCACCCAACGCTAAACTCGACTGGAGGTCGAGCGGGTGTAATCTTGGCTAACACATTTTCCATGGTCTGGATAGACATGGTGGCAAGGCAATTGATAAACAGTCAGCTTCGGTGTCGAACACTTAGTAATACTTGTTTTATAGGCTAGCTACCTATAGATATATAATTGACTTAACATTATCTGGTAACGCAAATGCAAACGCTTTATTTATATAAACTTGTGAACTCACCAACCCCGTGTTGACACTTTTAGTATGTTATTCTCAGGTAGCCGAGGCGGGCGCGCGGTATAGGATCATGCATTACCTTGAACTCTATCGTTTTTGCAAACTTGTTTTTAAACTGTTACCAATTGGGTTTTAAGTCGTCCTGCGTGACGCAACACTTGGTTTATGATTTTACGCTTCCGCACTTATTTACACTTAAATGTTTTCATGGTTTGAAAACTTTACTTATGATGTTTGATTATAACTAATGATTCCGATCCTGTTAGTTCACACCCTCTGACAGTAAAACTCCGTTAGTGGATTTTGAGGGTGTGACATTATAAAAGAGTTAAACAATAAATGAAACAACATTAATTAAATCTAAAATTACGCAAAGGTTAATCATATATAATGAATTAACAACAAGAATAACAATAACATGCGTGATGACTGATGACTGAGGCGTTCTTTCTATTATTGACATGTTTACATATTCCGTTCCACATCTAAAAATACAAGGCTTGTCTGGATGGCGAATATATCCACCTCAGTATGAATTCTTCTTGATTGTCACCTGGCTACCACATGATGTGGTGATTTTTTATGTATCCGCTTTAGTTCTTCAACATGTGTCCACCCAACAATCCGGGTGTGCTAATGGGAAAACTCACCATCATATGGTGATTTATATGCACCATGCATGTGTGTACAATGCTACCGAGAGAATCACCTCCATTATGACTAACTGGAAATGAGTGAACCTAATGTGATCCAAGATCTAGACGCTAAACCGAAGCATCAATATGATTTGATAAACACGAGATGAATACTTTAAATACATAATTTATTGATAATTAGGATAAATACAATATGGAGAGAATAATAACATATGGAGAATAACTTAGATCTCTCTCCCTCGCACCCCCTAAATTATGAACATGACCTGCCTATTTATAGGCCATGAGCTCCATTCGTTAAGTTAAGCCTAATTCGTTATGCCTTCATAACGAATGAGACACCATTCGTTATGATTCCATAACGAATGGTAATAACTTAACGAACCAACCTCCATGCGTCAACATTCCATGACGAATGGGCTTATAAACTTAACAAACTAGCATAGTCAACTAACGAATGGACTCATTCGCTATACAATCCATAGCGAATAGCCATTTTACAATAAATATACATTAAATACACAGACTAGACTATCTATAACTTATTCAATTGCTACGGACACCAAAACCGTGCACTAACATGAAAGCTTTTTGTTTTACGCTTACCATAGGTGTAATTGCTTCCTATCGTTGAGTTTACTTGTATCTTTGATACAATCTTGTTTGTGTATCCTGCGTATTGAACTCTAGTAAACGTTAACGATGCTTAGGCAACCGGACGTCACGCTTTTCAAACCAATGACATGTGTGAGAGGGGGTAACCTTGTGTTACAGTTCCATGTCATTAATCTCACTGTTCTTTGAAAGACCTTGTTATGGATCATATACATCATAATATACGTGTAGAACGATACGATACGGATCGATAATATTGTGTTTACTATACTATATCATATTGCGGAGTCATATAATAAAGAAACTGATAACACATTCACTCATAATCATCATATATTGATATAACATTCAAAGTACAAACCGATTCTCTCTCTCTCTCTCTCTCTCTCTGATCAGATTCGAAAACTATATCAAATATGACAAGTTAAAGGCCACATGCCTAAGACCCGTATAAGTATTCCTGACGTATAAGACTTATACACCGCGTGTAAGTCTTATACGTTGATCTAACTTATACGGCTTTACAAGTTTTTAATATTGACAATCCAACCCCTTAACTATACAATAATGACAAATTAAGTCCATAAGACCTAGCATTAGACAATAGTGCTCTAACATTCTTTAGCCAATGCAATGTTGCATCAATTTCCAAAATATACAATCATTAATGGCCGTAATTGTCATAAACCGTATTCCCTCCTAATGCATTGTTCAAACTCTCCAAAATCTTAATTGTTAGATTCCCCCCAACAACGATGGTTCTTATCGTTTACAAGTGTCCCCTTGTCTTACTTAATAGCTATCAGTTACTCCCATGCTTGTGGATCGATGCTCATCGTCACACTAATCGTACTTCCTTAGTTCTGGTGCTGCCAATAAAGGTGTTTCAGTCTATACACTTTAAACTTCTTCGTTAAAATGCTTCAAACGTGTCTTACACATAACGGATGAATGAAATTTATATTGGTTTTTATATTTAACACATTTACTTTTCTTAATTTTTCTTATATTCAAAACATATTAATTACTATTATTAGGGGTACAAACAAGCTGAAGCAAGCATGAAGCCGCTTAAGGTTCATCTCGGGTCATTTAATAATCTACAATATTATACATTACTATTGTTGCACTTGAGTCAAATTTGTATTATTTCATAATATTATAATAATTTTTTTTCTTACTAATTGATTATAGGAGTGAAATCGTGTGAAAATCATTTAAATATTGAGAACTTTGAGAAATATTTTAGGCCAAAAAAAATCATTCAAGAAAAATAAAATAAAAAGAGTTATAAAGGCATAAAAATGCAAAAATTAAAAAAGTAAAAACAAAAAACAAAACGTTTATCTAGCATCCGGATTTAAAGAAAAATAAAAACAAAATTTCGGTTTAGCTAACTTATAAATATGTATAATACTAAAATAAACAATCAAAAAACTTATAAAGCCAAAAAATGCAAAAAATAAAAAAAATTAAAAAGAAAAACAAAGCGGTTATCTAGCATCCCGTTTTCAAAAAAAAGTAAAAAAATTAAATACATAAAAATAAAAATTATATTAAATTTGTCTCGGTTTAGTTAATTTATACATATATAATAAGTATTTTTCAATTTTATACACGTATGTAAATATATATGTACATACATATATATACATGCACGTTATTCTTTATACATAAATATACAATTATGATAAAATGATAATGTGTATACGTGTAAATTATGTAAGTGTAGATTAAATGATAATATACATATATGTACAATTGAGGGTTTTTTTTTTTTTGGAAATCTGGATGCTAGATGAACGCTTTGATTTGTTTTACTTTTTTTAATTTTTTTTTTGTTTTATATATTTTTTTATTTTTTTAATATATTTTTAGATGTTTTTTTAATGGTCCAAAATGTATCTCAAAGCTCTCAATTTCAAAATGTTCACTTCGAATCCTCACCCGTAGTTATGTAAATCAAGGATCATATATAAAAATAAGTTATTATAAAGGCTTCATTATGTAAAAGTTTTGCTCGATTAACTAAATCTAGGATTATATGAAGATTGAAGATACATAATTCATTCAGGGCGTGTTTGTTAGAATTCGTGGGAATTCAAAGGAATTGAAATTAAAATCCCATGACAAGACGTATTCATTTCGTTGAAATTGGAATCTTAATTCCATTTTGGTGTGTTCGGTTCAAAGAATTAGAATTGAAATTCAATTCCTTCAAATTCCTTGAAATAAAGGAATTCCAAATATTTTCAAAATGTAGAGGAATTCAATGAAATTCATTGGAATTTATTCTCGACTTTTTTTTTTTTTTGAAAGAGGACAACGATAAAAAATTTTAGTTTTTTTTTTTTTTTGTTTTTACTTTATATTTTGAGTTATGAATTTATTATTATTATTTTTGAAAATTTTTTGAGAGGTTTCTTATCTTAATAGAAAACCCATAAATAGTTCTAGAAAAATAATAAAAAAATTATAACACAAAATATATATAAAAGACAGAAAATCTAAAAGAACTAAAATGTTTTTGCCGTTACCCTCGTTAAAAAAACAATTTTAATTCATTTGTGGTGAGGTGATAGATTCCAATTCAATTGTCAAACGAATACATTAAGAATGAAATTGTATTTCAATTCCTTCCAATTCCTATGGGAATGTTCAATATCCAAATTCAATTCTTTCAAATTTCAAATCCTATGCAAATCTCAATTCTAATTTCATTCCATTCTGTGAAACAAACGCGACCTTAGTTAATTATGATGATTAGTAAAGAAAAAAATGAAAATGACTTTATAAGAGTTTTAAACCGTTTTAAGTAGTCAAAACTTATTTAAAAACTTAAGTGGCATAAGACACACAAAAAAAGGAATAAAATCTATGAAGTAATTGAAAACCTTTTTTAACGATTCTTTGGGCTAAATCAAAGTACTTAAATAAATTGTCATTTAACCTTTCACCTCAGTGGAGTGGTTATGCTAATGATATGTAAGTGTCTACCCTCTTTGAGGGGTCAAGTTCGAATCTTAAAGCCCCAGAGTTTTCTATTACAGTGTATCTACTCTAGAGAGGCTTTTCTTGTGGAGGGTACAACATCTGTCTAGTGACAGATGGATGGAAATTTTCTCGGGGAATGCCAAGCCAAACTCGGATGCCAGCGTGAGCCCGGTTAAGAAAAACATAGTCTGGCCTGAGTGGAGTGGTAGGGCACCTCTGTGAGGAGTTGCGGTCTAACTTATAACTCTTTTTTTGGTTAAAAGCTTTTAATATTTAAAAATAAAAGTAACCAATTACAATAAAGAGGCAGGTAAGCGTGCAATAAGCTGCGCCGCCACCCCCTTTTTCAAAACCGATCCTACTGAAAACAAAATTATCGTTCTTCGGCGTCGATGAGTTGCTGTGCACGACAAGAAAAAAAATTCGCCGTTCAAAAAAAAAATTGCCATTTTGGGGCAAGCAAAAGAGTAAAAGACAATCTGAATTGCATAGTATCGATGCCAATTTAAGTCGGTTTTCTATTAACATATAACTTATAAGTTAGGCCTACGAAATACTCACTATGTATAAAATTCATCTATGAAATATTATGTTGAAACGTATAACAAATTCAGTCTTGACCGAGAACATGTTCAACTGATTTTAGGGACCTTAATATGAATATCACTTTCTGCAATAACCTACCAAGAAAAGAATAAATATCAACACTTTTCTTGGCATATCCCAATATATACTCATTTGCTGGCAGGCATTCATCAACTCTTCATTATTTTTGTCTTTCCAAATTGTAAAAGGACACTAGTATATATAAAAGTATTATTTGAGTATATTTTCAACTCAATGTGAAGAGAGATGAAGGATAGGGGACAAATATTTGAAGTATTTGCTAATAGAACATGTTAATACTTGGTAGCTTATAAATAGTTGGAATGGAATGAGTTACTTCTATCAAATCAACTAAGTGCCTTTCAAGGTTATTGAAGTATATTAATGCATTACTGGGTAATTACTCCTTAATAAGTCGTTTGTTAAAGCTCTAACCGCCAAGAGAGATTTGCCCCACAATTCATCAATTATACATATTCTGGTATTTCTAGCTTCCGTGTAAAAGATTTACCAATGATTGATGTTCCAAGTCATTGGACAAACAATGACCCGATGCTCTATGAAGTTTTAGTAATTGATGTTTACAGTATAATTGTGTAGGAATACACATGATGTTTTTCTTTCATTTACTTAAAACTCAATGATATGCATGTGTAATGCGAATGGTGTTTTGGTATTTATAGAATTCTTAGTCGTGCCTAAGGATGTATCTTTCTTTGAAACATCGTTAGTTGCATTAGATGTCATTAACAAATTTTACTTATCTTCAAGTCTTCAATCTTGTTGATAGTCTAGGGGTGTCAATCGTGTCTGGCTAATGGGTTGGTGGGTTGATGGTTCTTGTGTTGTCGGGTTGGGATTCTTCAACCCTAACCCGAACCATATATTTATTCATGTCGTGTCGAACCAATTAAATTTGTGTTGTGTTTGATCAACCAATTTTACGTTTATTAACGAATATGAGTAATATCTAATAACTTAGTAACAAATTAAACAATTAATTACTCCGATTTATATAAAACATTTTTGTCACTTATGATATTTTAATTTTTTTTTGTGTATTTTTCTCTCATTGCCAGTTAATAAAGTTAGGTTTACATATTTAGCTCGTGATTAGCATGCGAATGAGAATATTTGGTGAATAGACCGTTAAATTAATATAAAACAAATGTTGGAAGTGAAGTGTGGTTAAAAAAGCTTAAAAAATATATTTTTACTTTCAAAAGTTAATAGTTATATGAAAAATTAAAAATCAAAATATTTAACTTTAAAACATAACATATGTCATCTCAAAAATCAAATAGTAACGTCTCAAATAATTTTAAATGGGTTAACAGGTCAACCTAATTTTTAACGGGTCGTGTTTAGGAGGACCTGTTTTTTTAATTTGATCGTGTTCGGGTTGACCTGATTAAGAAATTGGGTAGCCAACCCAAAACCTGATTTTTTTTTCTTTTTTTCAAATCGGTTCTAGTAGAGTAAAGAATTGACACCCCTAATTGATACGATCAAGGTGGCATAAATAGCTTTGAAGATTTTGTTTATACCCTCAAAGTGGTTACATTTATGAGAATCTTGTATGAAATGAAAGAAGTAAATAATGAGAGTAAAATCCATGTAGTTAGATCAGTAATGAGGAGTGTAATCTGCAATAGTGGTGGAGCAGAGTATTCATAAAGTGAGCATTATTGTTACTGTCTTACTGATGTAATATAACAGGGACTAAACTTGTAATAATTAAAAAGTGCGATAGTCAGAGGACCAATATTGTAATAGTGAGAAACACATGTGATGTACTAGATTGTAAGTAGTTAGTTAGGTAGTTGAGGGTATTGCACAAATAACTGGTTAACGGAATTAACGTGATAGTTTGGTTGATCAAACTTCTTCTCTATGTTATGTTTCTATCATATCAAGTTGTATCAGAGCTTCAGATCCTCGAAAGCTCTTGATTTCAACCCTAATCAAATGCATTTTACATTTCAAGAAGCAAACAAGCAAATAAACAAGTTTTAAAAGCTTACCCAAACACCCCCCTAAATATCATGATCAACTAAAACTTATCCGGAAAGCAGAAAAAACAAACTATGACCAGTAAAACTTCCATCATGATTTTATTTAACAAAAACCATCTCCGAAAATCATAAGATGAAGATCTCACATCTCAAAAGTCAAATGCAGTCAAACCCAACAACCAAACTCGGGTCAACAACTTCAAAAGCAAAACATACAGACTACGACTCGAGATCTACAAGCATCATTTAAAGACCAAGTGAATGCAACATGATTGCATTTTGTGCATGCATTCGGTTCTCGGCTTGTGGAAACACAATAGAGTTAGGAGCTTCAACAACTCCATTAGTAACTTCAACCCCTCGTTCTGCTGGTAAACAGTGCATGAAGTAAGCTTGCGGTCCCGCTATCTTCATAAGCTCTTCATCCACCTACAAAAACAAAACAATTATTCAAATTTAAAAATAAAAAAATTTTAAGTTGAAAAATTTGCACAAATGGTCCCAGTGGTTTGTTTGGTCTCCAAATTTTAAAAATTGCAAACGTACTCTAAATATTTATGAGGAGTACACTTAGAACTGTCTCACAAAGGTTTGGCCTAAGTTAGCAATTTTTAAAATTTGAGACCAAACTTGCAATTTGGTTAATGGGTTAAACCACATTGACCTTTTGTGCAATTCTCTAAAAAAACATAAAAACTTTGAACGTCCAAATTTACCTGAAATCCTTGAAAAACCTTGCGCCGATACTCAGCCTCTTCTTTCTGGCCCATACTGGCCCAAACATCCGAGTACACAACATCCGCCCCTTTGACCGCTTCTTTTGGATCATGGGTGATCTCAATTTTACTCACCCCAGCCCGTTGGGCCGTTTCAACCGTCTTTGGATCAGGCTCAAAACCTTTGGGACACGCGCATACAAAATGGAAGGGTATTACAGCAGCCAGCAACAGCCATGAATGTACTATGTTGTTTCCATCTCCAACATAGACCACCTGAGTTTTAATGATCATGTTTTAAGTACATGAGTTAACCAGGGAAAATAAGTAAATAGTTCGATACCTTGGTTCCCTCAATTTGACCAATGTGTTCAATCATCGTGAGCGCATCAGCCATAATTTGACAAGGATGGTTATAATCGGTCAAACCGTTGATTACAGGGACGCTTGCATAATTAGCCAGATCCAAAAGGTCCTACAATAACACCTTGATGATCGTGTCAACAAACTAATAACAGAGTCGATACACATTATATTTAATCCTGAAGGGTCAAACACTGTTTCCATGGTTGGAAAGGAATCCAAACACAGAGAAGGTCCAGTTAAGTCTGCTTAACCGTTACCCAGTTGAACGGGCCGGTTAAAGATCAGACCGGTGAACCAAACGAGTGGTCAACCAGATTTTCATTTTTTTCTAAATCATGCTTTTTTCCTTCAAAAACTCATTTAGTGATTCATTTATTACTCAAAGACTTCATATTTTATTTATGAAAAACTGGAAATAAATAATCCCACCTTTTGTGTATTGGCCGATAATAATCCCACCTTTAAAAATCATATCAGCGGTCCAACCTTTCAACTATTATTGTCTTAATGGACCTCTGTTAAAAAACATTTAGCGTCGTTAAGTTTTTCAGAGTTTCAAACCGATGTTTTGCGGCTTTTGATCGGAAGGATACGAGTCGACTGATGTAAAGCCTATCTCGAAACGCTGATCTAAATGGCTTGATTTTTGTTAATTGGAAAATCAAACACCCGAATGGAAACTCTATTTCATCGTTTGGATCACTGTTTCAAGATACGTTTTACATCAGTCGACTCGTATCCTCTTCCAATCAAAAGGCCTAAAACATCGGTTTGGAACTCGGAAAAAAACTTAACGATGTTAAGTGTTTTTCAATAGAGGTCCGTTGAGACAAAAATAGTTGAAAGGTTGGACCATTGGTACTGATTTTTAAAGGTTGGATTATTATCGGCCAATACACAAAAGATGGGATTATTTATTTCCAATTAGCCTTCATATTTAATTTAACTGTAAATTCACACCAAAACATAAAGTATTTTTATATCTTAATTTGTATTATATATAAATACAGTTCTGATTTTTATTTATTGATGACGTCATTGGCTTCTTAAATTGGTCCCAATCAATGAACCCGTAAGGTGACCGGTTCGTTTCCAGTCCGATACTTAAAATTGCAATAACGACATAATATATCATAAAGCATTTCACTAAAAAAATTATTACTATTGACACACTTCGCTTTTGTAACCATATTTAACAGGTTAAACTCTTTAACCTATCAAAAAATTACACATAACAAACTTTAAATCATCCCAACCCAACTCATTTCTTAGGCGTAAAAATTGCTCCTTATTATCAGAAACCGTTAACTAAGCTAACCTGATGAGCAAAAAGTCGTGCCATGATGATGTCATTGTAGCGAGATAGAACACGAGCAACATCGCGGGTTTCTTCTCGCTTACCCATTTCAATATCTTTTGGGCCCAAATAGATAGCATGACCACCGAGTAAAAAAAAGCCCGTTTCAAAGGAAACCCGAGTTCTCATTGAAGGTTTTGCAAAGATCATAGCCATTGTTTTCCCTTTAAATGGGAGATATGTTCTCTCTCCTGATTTTAACAATGCTTTCACCTCTTTGGCTCGGTCCAAGATCTTTAATATCGTCCCCTTGTCAAAATCGTTAATGTGTAAAAAGTCCTTTAACCCTGTCTTCTCTAGAAAATGATGAAAATTGTTTAATAAGATTTTGTAGTTATCCATATATAATATTTAATAATTTCCCCTTAATTAGCATACACTATGTACCTTCAACAGGGGACATTAGTGCAGATTTGATGTTTGGGACCTTAGTCGATAGTTTGACTAGTCCGTTGACTTTCAGTTTGTTAATCTTTACTCCACGAACAAAATCTGTAGCCCATTCAATTTGATAAATCACACAAACAGTCAAAAACAATATTAATTTAATCGTTAAGCTGAAAAATATTGACAGGTGCATCCTATAAATATGCATACTCTATCTTACGTGAATACGACATAATTGGCAATGTAGCAAATGTACTAAACAAACACCGTTCTTTTTTGAATAATCATAACTGCCAATAACTCGTTTTGTTAGTTTAGTTGTTACATATCGGTAAACTATTATGCTTTTCAAGATGTTATGTAAATTACTATAATACACCGACACACATGGGTAATATAAGGTTTAACTTTCATAATAAATTGGCTCAAAATAATGAAATTTCTTATTGGACTTATAAGTTTTAGTCAAAGTTCTTACTATAACCTTGTTAAGAAAAAGAAAACGAGAACCTTGTTAAGATGCAACTGTATAGTTTACATACTTTCAAATTTCAGTCAAAGTTCTTCTACATTAACTTTCACTTAGTTTAAAAGTAGCCTTTAACTTGTAATTTCAAAAATATTATTGAAGATGTATGGCATATGACAAAAGTATATATTTGTAAAGAATACAGTCACAGTCACATCAATGGTACTAGTATATATAGGCTTTGTGCAAAAACCACAAAATGAAGTGAAAACTATTATGGCATGCAAAGTAGAAAAAGTGAGTGAATGAAATAGAAGACAACCTTTGGTCAAATTGTCCAAGTTGAAGCATGAGGTAGTGGTCCTATGAATGCGAACAGGGGAACCCTCGAGCCCCAAATTTGCTGGCATTAATGCAGCATACACCATTTTCTGAAACAGTATGATGAATATATAATATAATTATTATATTAGACAAAAAAACAAGCATATGGCACATACAAATTGAACAAGGAAGTAAAACTAGATAAGTTTAGAGATAAAGAGCAAACAGAAAAAGAACTTGCTGGATGGAAGGTTGTTTCTTAATTAATATTAATAAACAAACCAAACAAACATCAATAATAATAATAATAACAGTTGTTAAGTAGTAGTAGTAGTTTGTTTCTCAATCCAATCCACAAATTCAACATGCAGCAGATGAATAAGAATAATGCATTCACACTCATACCTCAAAACAAAAGGAAAGCCATCAGGGAAAGTAAAAGTAAAAATACAAAACCCTAAAGACGAATATAGATAAAGGCACACCGTAGTGGTTGAATCCGATGATTTTATTGTGACGGACAACGCAGCTACCAGTATAAGAGTGATGAATCAATTATTAGGGCAAAACTAACTGCTTCGTTTTCGTTTTTATGGGCCGCCGAGTGACTCTTTCTTCACCCAAATTTCATTTAACAAAGGGATTAGTCGATAGATTGATAGATTAACACTAACCAACTTTAAAAATTGTTTCAATCAGGTTACTAACTTTCATTTTTATTTCGATCCTAAATATTTTACCTGAATAACAGCTAATCTAAATTTTTTTAAATTTTTCAACGTTTTTACTTTACATAATAACTTTTAAAGGTTGCGAAATTAGTAAAAATGTGAAATATAATTTAATATTTCAAAACTTTGCAGAAAAAAAAAATTTGTAAAATTGCAATAAATTGCAAAAATTGAAAAAAAAAGTTCAAAAACTTTTGGAAAATTGCAATAAATTACAATCCTTTTAGTTATATCGTTATTAGTATACGCCCTGCTTGCGGTGCGCACATATAATGTATATATGTGTGAACCCTTGGGTGGGCAAAAGTAAAATTGCACTAATTTTGACGTTATTTTACTAATCTCGTGAAAATAACGTTAAAAGTGGCGGAAGGTTAATCAGGCATCATGTGGTGGCGTTGATAGCCGAAAGACAACGGTACATGCACCAATCAGCCGGTGTCCCGATGATTGTGTCTTATGTGTCTTATGTCCAAGGCTTGATGCAAAACTACTATCGAGCCGGGGGTCTCACCGGAAGCAGCCTCTCTATCCCTATGGGTTGAGGTAAGGTTGTCTACATCTTACCCTCCTCAGACCCTACCATAGCTTTGCTATTGGTGGGATATACTGAGTACGATGATGATGATGATGATTAATTATATCGTTATTAGAGGTGGCAAATGGGTTGGGTCGGGTCTAAACGGGTCATGGGTCGAAACAGGTTATGGTTGAAACGGGTCACTTGAAAAAAGGGTTGTTTTGGTTCGGGTCAGAATGGGTTAGGGTCAATAGGTCGGGTTAGAACGGGTCAAGGTCAGGACGAGTCAAAACGGGTTTCGGTACAGTTTTTCATTTCAGCACTTAACAGCCCGTTTAAGCGATTTTTCAGTTCGTTTCAGCACCTAACAACTCGTTTAAGCGATTTTTCAACTCGTTTCAGCACCTAACAGCCCGTTTAAGCGATTTTTCAGTTCGTTTCAGCACCTGACAGCTCATTTAAGCGATTTTTCAATTCGTTTCAGCACCTAACAGCTCATTTAAGCGATTTTTCAGTTCGTTTCAGCAATTAACAACTTGTTTCAGCACGTTTTGACCAAAATGGGTTGTTTTGGTTCGGGTCGGAACGGGTTAGGGTCAGAACAAGTCCAAGTCGGAAAGGTCAAAATGGGTTTCGGGTCGGTTTTTATTTGTTTTTTTGTTTGTTGAACGAGGACAACGGACGAAACGTTTTAGTTTTTTTACTTCTTTTGTTTTTGTTTTATATTTTGAATTATGGTTTTTTTTATTAATTTTTTTGAATTTTGGGAGTGTTTTTTAAAAAAAAAATTAGATTACCTGCTATCCAAGTAAAATATCTAGGATTGGAACAAAAATGAAAGTTCAATGACCTGATTGGAACAAAAGTTTTTATCAGTGACCTGATTGGAACAACTTTCAAAGTTGGTTACTATTCTATGGTGTAATCCCTTTAACAAAAGAAAAGAAATGAAATGAAAGGGAAAGTTATGATTTTCTTTCGTGTTCCCGAATTTAGGGGTGTTTGGGATTCCTTATTTTTATCTCCTTATATCTTATTGACTTTTGTAAGTTAAAAGGGTGTTTGGATAATGTGACATTTTTTAAGTTTTTAAAGAAGGAAAAAGAAGTTTTGATAAGTTAGGATATTGTAACTTATCAAAAACTCCTTAAATAAGTCAAAAGGATGTGTAAATAAGGAATCCCAAACATGACCTTAATGAAAAAGAAAAGAAGAAAATTAGACATTTTATGTGTTTCTGAGATGGAAGGAAAGGAGAAAAAGTTACATTTTTACTATTATACCATTTTAGTAAAATTAAAAAAAAAAAAAAAAAAAAACCTTCTAATAACATTCAATTTGCCATAAAGATAAAAGACTATGTTTCACAACATTTATCTTTGTATTCATTAAAATCTTTGTATTACTATTGTAACTAAATTGTGTTGTTAATTTCTATGTATCTTTTATTATTTTACTAGTCTGCACACTTACGATAGATGTTCCATTATCAGCATAAAAAGCTTCAGTTGGGTACAACTGACTGAATACTCCACAATGTAGTTGTATTATCCTTGTCTACGACAACCAAAGCAACAAGCCAGCTCACAAGCCTAAAACGAACCTGAGCCTGAGCTTTACTGAGCTCAAGCCGGCTTGCAAGCCTAACGAGTCTATCACTTTTATACAAAAAATTATGAATATATAATATTTGTAATAAAAAGTAAACAAGTTGAGCCGGAGTCAAACTCGAGCTTGAAAAACTACTCACGAGCCTAGCTCGAGTTTTAGAAATAAAGATCAAAACAAGCCGAGCTCGAGCTCCGTATATGTTAAATGAGCTCGAGCTCCATAGTGGGTGAAATGTGACATAGTCTTTCCTGAGAATACCTAATTTCTTATCTCGTCCAACCCTGTGTACTCGCACATCCACCACAATATATACATCTTTGCTAACCCTAGCTTACATGTTGTGTTTCTTAACGGCCTAACAATATATTATGTGTAACATAGTCGATCGAACTTCAACCCTAACATACTCTCGTGGATGCTTTTCACCTACACCAACCTACCTGAATCCAATTGATTACACCATTATCTATGTCCACGACTCTTTTTGCAAACGATCACAAATACCTTAACATTGTTAACTATGAAATCACTTGGCTTTCAATGGTGATTTAACACATCCTCATCAGTTTTACCATTAAAGTCACATTATAAGTACCAACTAACAAGTCTTATAAGTTTTGTTCTCTAGAGATACTTGCCGGTATGGATGAGTTTGGGGTGGTTCCGGTATTGATCCCAAAAAATCCTGATCCCGAAATTCGGAAATACATGATACCAGTATCAGTTTGGTACCGATACGGTACCGATATTTCGTGAAAAATTCGGGAAATATCGGTATCGATACCGAAAATTCAAAACTTGGAACCGATTCGGTACTACTACCAATCGAGTACCGGAAACGCTATCCATGCTTGCCACTTCTCTAGCGTACGACTGGTTACTCTGCGACTCACATGATATTGGGCATGTTTGGCAAAATTGGCTGGTGGCTGTTAGCTAGAAGCTAGTAGTTGTAGCTACAACTTTTTAAATATATTTAGTATCACACCCCAACCTAAAGCGGAAATGCTAGGGCGCGAACTGATTTCTTACAGCTTACAAGTTACTATCATGTAATATAAACGATGACAATATCTATATATTAAATTAAATAATCCAAATATTCCAAACAACCAAAGTGCATCATTTGTAAAATAAAAACAAAATAAATTCAAATTAAGTCTTAATAATTTTTTCTAACTTAAAATCATCACTAAATCTTCATTTTGGCAATCAAGTCAAACGAAAATCTGCATATGCGTATAAAATAAAGTAGGTTTGTAAATACAAGGTTGAGTGAGTAAAACATTAGTAAATTTAAATACAATATAATACCAAAAGGTGCAAAACTGTCATTTGTAAGATAAACAATAAAGCTACTAAGCAATTAAGTGTGTTGGTAAAACCATTGTCTTGCGAAATGGGTTTTGGCTACTACGACGGTCGTATGACCATACTATTAATGTGATTATGATAGACCTCTCTGAATGTGATCAAATAAACAATTAGACATGGAGCAAATTAGGCATTTAATTGATATTCACACAATATTAAAAAGTTTGCTAATGTGAATATTAGATAACATATAAATATGATATGATACGCATATATGTTTATAAAAAGTGGGAAAATATGTAAAAAGGGGAATGAGTTACTCACCTTATCAAATAAGAAAAAAAGGGAATGATTTGATAAGAAAATAAAACATCACGCTCATTGAGAATTATCAATGAAAAACCCTAGTTAAGCATGATTGCGGAAATAAACATGAATTAAAGACGGATTCTATAAGTTGATAGGGATTCGGGATTTGATGGTGATCGTGTGTGTTTGTGAAAACTCTTATTATTTAATTTATTATTATTTGTAAAAATCAATTTCATTTACCAAGAGTTAAGATTGTATAATATAATATTATTTAAATATATACATGAAATATACTTATAAATAAAATACTTAAACAAATAATCATAATTTGATAATTTATATAATAATGTTTGTTTTAAATATTTATTTTAAATTAAAAACACATCTATTACATTTATTATAATTTTATATGTTAAAACCTTTATTTTATAAACATATTATATACATATATATAATATATATTAACGAAAGCACAAAAACCTTATGTGTCGCGATGCGGTCGCCCCCCCCCCCATTTGGAAGCCACAAGATTGCTTGATTTTTAAATGGAGACTTCTCATGCATTTGACCTGAATTCACGGGTATGAGTCTTACCAAACCCAGACAGTCCTTAAACATGTTATAACATCTTATTATATTAAAATTTAATCTCACCAAATATTTGATATGAAAATCCTGTAAAATAGGGATATACTAAAAATTAATATTTAATTTTTTAATAAATATACGATTATAATTAAAAAACAATTTTATATTAAAAAAAGCGGGTCATGGATTTTACCAAATCCATATAACTTTTAAACCGGGTTATAACATCTAATTTATTTGTGAAACAATTTTCATTATCAAATTTTAAGTATATAATTATTAACTTGCTTACGATACATAAAACTAAAATCAAACATATATATATATATAAACAAAATCATAAAAATCCTACGAGTCGCGATGTGGTCGCTCTCCCTTTTTTTGGAGTCACCATATTTGCTTAATTTTTAAATGGAGGCTTCTCATGCATTTGACCTGAATTCACGGGTATGAGCCTTACCAAACCCAGACACTCGTTAAACAGGTTATAACATCTTATTATATTAAAATTTAATCTCACCAAATATTTGATATGAAAATCCTATAAAATAGGGATATACTAAAAATTAATATTTATTTTTTTAATAAAGATATGATTATAATTAAGAAACAATTTTATATTAAAAAAAGCGGGTCACGGATTTTACCAAATCCATATAACTTTTAAACCGGGTTATAACATCTTATTCATTTGTGAAACAATTTTCATTATCAAATTCTAAGTATATAATTATTAACTTGCTTACGATACATAAAATTAAAACCAAACATATATATATATATATAATATATATATAAACGAAAACATAAAAATCCTACGTGTCGCGATGTGGTCGCTCTCCATTTTTTTGGAGTCACCAGATTTGCTTGATTTTTAAATGGAGGCTTCTCATGCATTTGACCCGAAACACGGGTATGGGTCTTACCAAACCCAGATTTTCTTAAACGGGTTATAACATCTCATTAAATAAAAAATTATTCACACCAAATGATTGATGAGAAAATCCTAATTTACCAAATATTTGATATAAAAATCCTATAAAGTAGGGATATACTAAAAATTAATAAATGATCTATTTAATATATATATATATATATATATATAATATATAATTTATAATTAAAAAACCGATTTTATAGTAAAAAAAATAAACGGGTCTTGGGTTTTATCAAACCCATATAGCTTTTAGGGGTTATAACATCTTATTTATTTATGAAACAATTTATAATCAAACCATAAGTATATTATTAACTTTCATACAATAAAAAAAATAAAATTTCAAAAAATAAATAAATATTAAAAACAAATAATATAAAACAATCCGCGTAATACGGGGGATAAAAACTATCTATAATATATATAAACAAAACCATAAATATTCTACATGTCGCGATGTGGCCGCTCCCCTTTTGTTTGGAGTCACAAGATTTGCTTAATTTTTAAATGGAGGCTTCTCATGCATTTGACCCGAATTCACGGGTATGGATCTTATCAAACCCAGATATTTCTTAAACAGGTTATAACATCTCATTAAATTATAACTAATTTACCAAATATTTGATATAAAAATCCTATAAAGTAGGGATATACTAAAAATTAATATATGAGTTATTTAAAATATATATAATTTATAATTAAAAAACCGATTTTATAGTAAAAAAATAAACGGGTCTTGGGTTTTATCAAACCCATATAGATTTTAAGTCGGGTTATAACATCTTATTTATTTGTGAAACAGTTTATCATCAAACCATAAGTATATTATTAATTTTCATACAATAAAAAAAATAAAAATTCTAAAATTAAATAAATATTAAAAAAATAATATAAAACAACCCCGTAATACGGGGGATAAAAACTAGTAATATATATATAAACGAAAGTTCAAAAATCCTACGTGTCGCGATGCGATCGCTCCCCCCTTTTATGGAAGCCACTAGATTGCTTGATTTTTAAATAGAGGCTTTTCATGCATTTGTCCCGAATTCATGGGTATGAGTCTTAACAAACCCAGACAGTCCTTAATTGAGTTATAACATATCGTTAAATTAAAAACTAATCTCACCAAATATTTGATATGAAAATCCTATAAAATAAAGATATACTAAAAATTAATATTTATTTTTATTTTTAAAAAGATATGATTTATAATTAAGAAACAATTTTATATTAAAAAAAAGTGGGTCATTGGTTTTACCAAACACATAAAACTTTTAAACCAGATTATAATATGTAATTTTTTTGTGAAACATTTTTTATCATCAAATCCTAAGTATATAATTATTAACTTCGTTACAATACATAAAATTAAAATCAAATATATCTATAATATATATATACGAAAGCTCGAAAACTTTACGTGTTGCGATGTGGTCGATCCACCTTTTATGGAAGCCATCAGATTGCTTAATTTTTAAATGGAGGCTTCTCATACATTTGACCCGAATTCACGGGCATGAGTCTTACCAACCCAGACAGTCTTTAAACAGGTTATAACATTTCATTAAATTAAAAATTAATCTCACCAAATATTTGATATGAAAATCTTATAAAATAGGGACATACTAAAAATTAATATTTAATTTTTTTAAAAAAAAGATATGATTTATAATTAAGAAACAACTTTATATTAAAAAAAAGCGTGTCATGGGTTTTACCAAACACATATAACTTTTAAACCGGGTTATAACATCTAATTAATTTATGAAACAATTTTCATCATCAAATCCTAAGTATATAATTATTAACTTCCTTACAATACAAAATCAAATATATATATATATATATATATATATTAGAAACGAATAATATAAAATAACCCATAATAAGGACGAAACTTTTAATATCCTGTGTGTCGTGCTCTGGTCACTCCCCGCCCCCTCTCAAGCCACCAGATTGCTTCATTTGTAAATGGAGTCTTTTTATGTGTTTGAACCGCTTTAACGGGTATAGGGCTTCTAATGAAACCCAGATATCCCACGAGTCATAACAACTCATCTTAACATTTTCCTCTTACCTCTGCCTGCGAGACCTTGCTCACGCCCACCTTATCGCTGGTGTGGATTGAAACAGGGAGAAGACTGAGTGAAGGTCATGGTGGATTGAAAGTTTTTCTCTATATATATATATATATATATATATATATATATATATATATATATAACTACTTAGATGTTTAATAAAACATAAACGAATGAAAATACATCAACATAAATAAACGAACATAATCGGATGCTCACGAACATAAATGAACAAACAAAATGCATGTTCATGTTTGTTCGTTTTTTAAATAAACGAATATGAACTTCCAGCCGAACAGTTCGTTAATGTTCGTTCTATTAGACCTTTTTCACTACAATCTCTAATGAAATGGTGTCTGATTTCAATGTGCTTGATATTAGAGTGTTGGACTGGGTTCTTAACTATGAACAAAGCAACAGTATTATCAATGAAAATAGGAGTGTTCAAGTAATTTAAACCATAGTCCATCAGTTGATTTTAAATCCAAAGGACTTATGCACAGCAGGCAGATGCAGCAATGTACTCAGCTTCAGCAGTAGAGATTGACACAGTTATCTGCTTCTTCCATTGCCATGACACTAGCCTGTCTCCCAAGAATTGTCATCCACCTGATGTAGACTTCATACTCATGTTGCAGCCATCATAGTCACTATCAGTGTATGCAAGTAGATCAAATACATGGTTCTTAAGATACCATATCCCCAAATCAGGTTTCTCTTTCAAATATCTAAAGATTCTCTTGACAGAAGTCATATGAGACACTTTTGGACATGATTGGAATCTTGCACACATACACACAGCAAACATAATGTTAGCCCTTGAAGCATTAAGGTACATTAAAGATCCAATTTTAGCTCTATATTCATGTTCATCAACAGGATCCCCCTTTTGATCAGCTATCATTTTCTCATGTGTGTCCATTGGAGTAGAAGCAGTCTTCAAGTCTTGACATTTGAACTTGTTCAGAATGTCTTGCACATACTTTGATTAACAAATGAATATGCCATCCTTCTTTTGTTGAACTTGCAATCCAAGAAAGAAATTCATTTCTCCCATTGAGCTCATGCAGTACTTAGACTTCATCACTTCTTCAAACTCCAAACACATATGTTCATTTGTAGATCCAAAGATAATATCATCAACATAAACTTAAACCAAAAGTAAATCTCTTCCTCTTTTCTTGTAGAAGAGGGTCTTATCAGTGACTCCACTATGAAAACCATTCATAAGTAGGTGATTTGACAGCTCTCATACCAAGCTCTTGGAGCTTGATGTAGTCCATATAGAGCCTTGTTCAGTTTGTACACTCTATAGGATACTCAGGATCCTCAAAACCTGGAGGTTGAGTGACATACACCTCCTCTTCTATTTTTTCATTTAAAAAAGCAGATTTTACATCCAATTGAAATACTCTGATATTCTTGGAAGCAGCATAGGCTAAGAAGATTCTGATTGCTTCTAGCCTTGCTACTGGAGAAAATACTTCTTCAAAGTCAATTCCTTCTTCTTGTAAGCATCCTAGTGCAACCAGTCTTGCTTTGTTCTTCATTACAATGCCTCTTTCATCCTTTTAATTTCCGAAAACCAATTTGGTTCCTATTGCAAACTTTCCTCTTGGCTTATCTACAAGTTTCCAAACTTGCAGATTTCTGAATTGAGCCAACTCCTCTTGCATTGCTTCCACCCAACTATTATCTTTCAATGCTTGAACAATGTTCTTTGGTTCAATTTGGGATAAAAAGCAGTAGTACAAACAAATGTTTGCAGATTCAGATGCACTTCTTGTAATTCTTTCATGAAGATCACCAATTATGTTTTCAGCACGATGATTTCTTTCTACAAAGGAAGTTTGAACAATTTGATCTGAAGAATTGTAGAATCAAGATTTGAGCCATTTACATCAGGTTTTTCAATAACTAAATCTGGTGGTGTTTGGTTCAAATCAGCATCTTCAACATTCTGTTGTGATGTTGAAGCAAGATCACTTCCAATGTTTAACGTTTGAAACAGAGTTTCAAAAGTTGACTGTCTATCAACTTGTTAATCTTGATCTTGTTGGTCATCAAGTTGCACATCATTCATGAAAAGATTTTCTTGATCTTGTGACTTATTAAGATTGTCATTTTGTTCATCTTCTTCTTCAGATTCATCATTGGTTGCCTTCTTAGTAAAGGAAAATTCAGTGTTCTTATCAGCAACCTTAGACCATAATTTGTTCAAATCAGCATTCTTTTCTGAAGTTTCTTCAGGGACACTTGTCCTATACAAAGTATCATCAAAATCCTTAGGGTAAATATTGAAGGATTTGATTAACTTTCTAGATCAAATAGCCATGTTTCTCCATCAACAGTGTTGAATTGATTTTCATTAAAGATTACATCTGAAGATTCAATTACACTCAAATGGTCTTTCACATAGACTCTGTAGGATTTTGAATGTGCTGAATATCCAATATATAAACAATCTAAGTGAGAGAATCCGCCATGGATCTAGCCATGTCGATACATCGATTATACAATACGAACATGAATAATTTAAATACGGTTTATTGATAAATAATGGATAAATTACATAATAAGTTATGGAGAGTATAAATAATAGATCTAGGACCTCACACCTCTCATATGTGTGATCTCTCTTAATTATGAGCATGGAACCACCTATTTATAGGCCACATGCTCCATTCGTTAAGTTAACTCTAATTCGTTATGCCTCCATAACGAATTAGACTCCATTCGTCAACATTCCATGACGAATGGTAATAACTTAACGAACTTTCCCTCATTCGTTATGCTTCCATAACGAATGGAGTTATACATTAACGAACTAGCCTATATCACTAACGAACGGACCTCATTCGCTATACAAACCATAGCGAATGGGCCATTTACAATAAATATTCAATCTAGACTATCTATAATTTATTCGATCGCTACGGACAACCAAAACAGTGCACTAACAGACACTCCCTTTTCCGTAGCTATCGAATACTTTAATCTTGAATACTTTAACTGCAAATCACCAGTCACCAAACCATGCACTAACAGACACCCCCTTGATTGATGATTTTCGGGCTTGTGCAGACAGACAATCTTTAAATCTTTTTTGCAAACTAATAACTTGTAGCCTCTCATATCAGATCACCCCCTCAAAGTGAGCAACTCTTGGAGATCATCTCAATCATCCATTGGCGTATGATATGGTTCAATCTTTCAACAATCAACATTAAGTCATCAGCTATCCGTCAGCACCGGTAAAGAAAACATATTTTTACGTTTAACCTCGTCACACCTCTTCATGAACAACTCGATCATTCAACATATTTCACTTCGGTTTTCCCTCTCTTGATAACGTTTATCCCAAATAAATCTTTGAAGCTCTTCCACATCTCGTTCGCAAAGATGCACTGATGTTTGGGCATATGATTCAGAGTTCCAACCTCCACTAATCAATCCATAACAATCAAATTCTTCAATCTAATGACAAGACTCGTATATTCTTCAATAAGATCAACCCATTCGAGAATCGTCCCCCTCAACAGAAGTAATCTGCCATTTACTCGTAGCCAACATAGTCAGGATCAAAGTCCCTCAAAAAGAAGTAAACGGACAGACACTCATATCCCACATAGTCAGGTTTCAATCTTTGAACAAATCAATCACCAATCGAAGAACAATTGCAGTCTTGGACTAAGTCAAATGTAGCTTTGCAAGCATGAATTACCACCCGAATTGCAGTAATTTTTCAAGAAACCTTGCAAACGTAGGAAGATGCAGCTCAAATAAACTCATATGAAAGTTTTTATCTCCCCCTTTTCTTGACAAATTCAGCAAGGTCTTGAATAATCTTCAAAGTTCACAAAACAAACTCCTCCTTAAATTACTCGCGGGCTCCCCCTCGGCCAATTGAAACGCGTACAAAGTCGGCCGGAAAATATATTACCAAAATTTGAGAGAAGAGTACCCAATACATTAGAAACATCCCAGAAAAATTTCGACTAAGAAAATTTTTCTCGATTTTCCCGCAAAAAATTCACCGAAATTTTTCGAAAAATAAATATTTCCGCCAAAATTTTCAAGAATGAAATCTCAATCACGAGAAGTATTCAGGAAAAATTTAGTGCAAGAAAAGTTTTCCCGCCAAATAACTTTTTTTTTTAACGAATCACCTCTCAATTCGTTATAAACATCCACTCTCAATTCGTTAACTTAGTTCGTGCTCTCCATTCGTTATAAATTAAACTCTAATTCGTTATAAATATCCACCATTTGTCAACCATTCACTGATTCGTTACATACTTAACGAATCTGCTCAATTCGTTATAACTTACCATTCTAATTCGTTATAACAGTTACACGAATGACTTCCCGTTCGTTATGATGTCCACACTTCGTCATACATAACAAATTAGTCTTAATTCGTTACCCATACCTTAACGAATTGCCTTGACGAATTAACTTAACGAATCGCCTTAATTCGTTACACTTACCTTAACGAATTACCTTAAAGAATTAACTTAATTCGTTAAATTTCCGTAACGAATTAGCTACAGTAAATTCGTCAAACTTCCATAACGAATTAGCTATAGTAACATAACAAATTGCTACAGTAACTTAACGAATTGCTACAATAACTTAACGAACCAGGTTGTTAGATCTGAACTGCTCGCCGGAAAAACGTTTTTCACCGGAAAATTCAGTTACTTGGACGGAAAAACATAGATCTGGCCGGAATCTGCATTTTCAAGCTTCATCCATGGCAGATTCATCATAAATACATAATTAACCATGAAAATCTACCCGAACACTCAGATTTTCACTCTAAACACGAATCCATCCACCAATTAACTTAACGATTACTTATTCATCACCAAATAAATCAACCCATAACATGCTCTTTGTAACACCCCGGCTTTAAGCGGAATACGCCGGGGTGTAACGTACAGATCACTCCTAGCTCGTAACACTATTTAAAGCGGCAATAATTATATCATTTCATTTCGTAACGTAACAAGTACACAATTATTCATAATTAAAAATAAAAAGAAACACTTCATCAAACAATAAATAAGTTCTTTATTAAAATATCCTAAGGTATACTAATGATCTTCATACTTAGCATGCCATCGATTCAACCTGTAGTACGTTGAAAATAATATATTTGTCAACAATTAAGTTGGTGAGTTTTCATAAGTTTTTGAGTATACATATATATAAAAACCACAATTCAACATTCGTAATGTAATAAATATTCAAGCGTAAAGTAAATGAAATAAATTAATGTCGTCCTCCCGTTCCTTTAGCCGGGTCCGTAGTAATAGGGGAAATGAGAACCACCTTACGAACAACCGAAGTCGTAACGTTAGACGGCGTAGGTACGTCCCGTCGGACCCTCCCACTATGTGTATGCGTTTGCGTAACTTCCACCATAAGAATAGTAAACACGTTGCAAGTAAGTTCACGTCTAATCATAAACAATATGCAAGAGTAATATTAACATGTATGCTAATTGTGAATCGGTTTGTAAATAAGCACATAACTAACAAGGTAAAAACTTGTGACACGCTACACCCCAAAAATATTAAAAGCGTTAAAATGGGGTTATGAAGAACTCACTTGGAATGAGAAATACGGTAACGAGAAGTCAGTAACGATTAAAGCAACTATGTGGTTACGCGAGAAGTCCCGATAATTTGTCCTGGTTATATAATGTAAACAACATAAATATCTAAAGTGAAAAGAATGAACTAAACATGAATTCAAAACAAGATAGGTTCATAATTGATTTGGGGATCGTTAGTTTGTTACGTATATTTAAAACGGGTTTTCAAAGGTGTAATTAAAACTTTTATTAGTTTATTTATTCTTATAGATCGTGTTGGAATATTAGACGAAACTATAAGTTTAACCATTTAAAATTTATATATATATATATACAAAAACGTTAAATAAACTCTATTTTAAAGGTTCAATGGGGTTCGGTTTAGTTAAACGAGTGTAAACAATATTTATTTTAATATAGTAAAGTATTTAATAATTAAAAGGTTTAAAAACAATTAACATTAAAAATATTAACAAAAACCGGGCCCGGGGGAATCGAACCCGCACCCCAGGCCGGTTCAAAGTGTTTATCCACAATGACTGACCATCTGGACCAGCCTTTAGTTTGTTTAGAACATAAGAACCAGTAATTAAATATGACAGTTCTGGTTATTCCCCAAATTCATTATAAACCCTAAACCAAATCGATCCCAATTGAAGATTATAAACGCTCTGTTGATAAAAGCTGATAGAGGGGTTTTATCAAACTCCCAAAACCGAACCCAACCCATAAAAAGATTACCTAATATGATGAAGTATTGAAGGAGAACAAGAACTAGGGTTTCGGCCAAGAACGCGATATCGAACGAGACCTAGAACAGCTTTTTAGATGCAATTGACTTGGGGGTTTGCTTCGTGATAGTGAGGTGATGGTGTGGAGCAATTTAATTGAGTTTTGGACTCGTATTTATAGGCTAACAATGTCAAGAACAGCCACGTTTATAGTTAACGAAAATGATCCGTAATTGATTCATTCTAGCTGTTAATTACGCGTTATACTATGATAGGAAGGAGCGTTTATGTTTAAGAATCATCCTAATTAAACCCAACCTGTGATTTCTGGGTCAACTGAATCAAAAAGAAGGAAAGGGGGGGGGGGTTTGATGGCGACGGGGAGAAAAGAAAGAAGAGGGAAAAAAATTGTTATTTGCAACATGGTCCCTCAAAATTAGTTTGGTGATCAATTGTAGTGAGTTGTATATTGTAAGGGTTATAAGTGCATATAATAGATACATTAAACGATTATAAATATTTTAATACGAGTCACGCGTAAATAAAGATAATACCGAATAACATAATTAATAACTCAACGTTTCATTAAATGCGACGATCCAATTACAAGCGGGTAATAAAACGAGTACAAATACTAAATCGAATTTGACGAATGTCACAGCATTCCCAACTTTTAAGAAATTTCGTATTGAAATTAGGAATCAGCATCCGTAGCAAAAAGATGCGGATACTTAGACTTCATTTGGTCTTCACATTCCCAAATGACTTCCGCACCGCGCTTAGATTCCCAACGAACCTTGACCAAAGGGATTCGGCTACGCTTGGTTTCCTTATCCATTCAATCCACTATTTCCATCTGTCTCTCAAAAAAGTGCATTGTCTTATCGATACGTACCTCGTTGAGAGGAATATGAAGGTTCTCGTCGGCTAGACACTTTCGAAGGTTCAAAACATGAAACACTGGATGGATGACTTGAAGCTCTTGCGGGAGCTCGAGGCGATAAGCAACATCTCCAATTCGTTCAAGGATTTTGAATGGACCAACAAAACAAGGGGCTAGTTTACCCTTCATTCCGAAATGGACTACTCCTTTCCAAGGTGAAACCTTGAGGAGGACAAGGTCGCCGACTTCGAATTCCAAGGGTCTTCGTCGATTATCAGCCTAAGACTTTTGGCGACTTCTAGCAGCAAGCAGATTATTACGAATTTGAGCAATTGTTGGGTCAAGAAATTGACCTAAGGGGAGATTGTTGAGTCAAAGATTTGACCTAAATGAAGTACATGGAAGATTGGAATCTTCTCAACCTCCTCTGAATTTGCTAAGTAATGGATCCGAGCACACCTTAGACCTACGAGCAAGCTTTTATTTGGCCGAGTACGATATTTTGCCTACCGGGCAAGGTTTACTTCAAATAGTCTTCTTAAGTGGTTATCCGAGCAGGGTTTGCAAATTAGTGTGTTTCCGAGTAGGGTTCACTAGTTTATGTAAATCCGGGCAAGGTTCATTTAATCAAGCAAGTCTGTTCTTCAGAAGCCAAGTATATTACTCTTCCGAGTAAGGTTTGGTTAACCAAGTCCAAGAAGCCAAGTGATCGGAAGACCGGGCAAGGTATTCATTAATAAGTATGATCCGAGTATGCTTGATAATCTAAAGGAATATTTCTAAGTAATATCGAGTAAGGTTCAGCTCGAGCAAGGAACAGTACTCCCGAGTACACTTTGCTAATAAGTTATTTTATAGCAAAGAGCTTAAATGGATCATTGAAGAACAAGGTTGCTCGTAAGAAGTTGTCGGGCAAAGTTTGGCAAATTCAAGAAGACTGAAGTATACTCGGTGAGTATTTTACTTAGTGAAATACTCTTTAAGTAAAGTCTACCCAGAAAATGATCCCGAGCACACTTCTATGTTACCAAGTTATGAAGGATGGCCGAGCATACTCGGAAAGACAAGATTGATGCAAAGCCTACCCGGAAGACTTGTTTTACACTTAGTTAATTTGAATATGTAATTTGAATATGTATGAATGTATTTAGGGTTTCTAGAAGGAATGACAGCTGTCCTATGTTGGCAGGCCTATAAATAGAATGTTTAGGGCACGCCGCCAAAGAGGACACAGAGAGCACAATACGGACAAGAAAGACACGCAGAGAGAGAGATAAGCCTTTACACTTTCGGATAAGAATGAATATTTTCTAGAAAGTGACGGCCGTCTTAGGATTCCAAGAAAACCCTAAATCGATTATCCTTTTGTATGATTAATATTATATAAATGGAAATCTTTTGAGTGAATCATAAGTGTGCTCTCTATCTTTGATTATTCATTGCAACCGTATGTTTGTTATTGATTCCGCCTTTAACAAACGGATATCTTTCTAAATATAGCAACCCGTCATTAACTCTCTTGTCGACACATCAATCTGTGTGAGTTATGACATGATTAATTAAGATCCAGTTGAAATCGAAGGGACCGACAACAATTTTGTTGGTGGTATCTTGTACCATTTCGGGTCCAGGAGCTGAGTCTCACCGACCTCGTTCCAACAAATAGGAGAACGACATTTACGACCATAGAGCGCTTCGAATGGAGCCATTTTGATGCTCGAATGATAACTATTATTGTATGAAAACTCAACCAACGGAAGATGAGTATCCCAGTTACCACCCAAATCAAGCACAAAAGTTCTTAGCATGTCCTCAAGGGTTTGAATGGTTCTTTCAGACTGACCATCCATTTAAGGATGATAAGCGGTGCTAAGATCTAGACGGGTTCCCAAAGCGGTTTGAAGCGAATTCCAAAAATGAGACACGAAACGACCATCACGGTCTGATATAATACTCAAAGGTATACCATGGAGACAAACAATCTCGTTGACATAGATTTGAGCGAGCTGCTTGATCGAATGCTTTTCCTGAATGGGAATGAAATGAACTGATTTGGTTAATCGATCGACGATTACCCAAATGCTATCATGTTGCCTCTTGGTGGTTGGAAGTTTTGTGATGAAGTCCATCGTAATGTTCTCCCACTTCCAGACTGGAATAAAAGGTTGCACGAGAAATCCAGCAGGTTTTTGATGCTCGGCTTTTACCTTAGCACAAGATAAACATTTTCCGACATAGATAGCGACATCTTTCTTCATGCCGGGCCACCCGAAAGTAGTTCGAAGATCGAAATACATTTTATCCGCACCGGGGTGGATAGAATATCATGACTTGTGAGCTTCGTCCATTATAAACGTGCGAAGATTGTCACGATCTGGGACCCAAAGGCGGTTAAGAAAATAGAGCAAACCATCACGCGTGGTTTCGAGTTGGAGTTCAACACCACACGACATCTCTTTGTACATATGACCTTCAGTGACGGAGATGTGTTGGGTGTCAAAGATACGTAGTTGAAGATCGTTTTGGATAACAACGCATAGAAGAAGAATGTTTTTAACATGGGTTTTGCGACTAAGGGCATCAGCTACTACGTTTGCTTTACCGGGATGGTAACGTATTTCGCAATCGTAGTCGCTAAGAAGTTCGGCCCATCTTCGTTGCCTCATGTTCAAATATTTTTGGTCAAAAATATGTTGGAGACTCTTGTGGTCGGTGAATACCACACATTTCGTCCCATACAAATAGTGTCTCCAAATTTTCAACGCGAATACAACAGCACCGAGCTTAAGGTCATGTGTCGTATAATTCTTTTCATTAACCTTAAGTTGTCGTAACGCATAGGCGATGACCTTGCCTCGTTGAATGAGGACGCACCCGAGACCTTGATACGAGGCATCACAATAGACAACAAAATCCTCATTTCCTTCAGGAAGGGCTAGGATAGGAGCGTCGCAAAGCATACGCTTCAAGGTTTGAAAAGCTTCATCTTGCTTAGCCCCCTACTCATAAGGTTTACCCTTATGAGTTAAGGCGGTGAGGGGTAAAGCGATCTTGGAAAAGTTCAAAATGAAACGACGGTAATAACCAGCGAGACTAAGAAAGGATCGAACTTCCGTGGGTGAAGTCGGGGTCTTCCAATTTTTAACGGCTTCGATTTTTACGGGATCAACATAAATACCTTTTTCGTTAACGATATGGCCAAGGAATTGAACTTCGTTTAACCAAAACTCGCATTTGGAAAACTTGGCAAAAAGTTGTTCTTTCTTCAACAACAAGAGGATATCATGCAAATGTTTTTCATGCTCAACTTTAGATTTCGAGTAAATGAGAATGTCATCAATAAACACGATCACGAACTTATCAAGATAAGGCTTGCATACGCTGTTCATGAGGTCCATAAACACCGCAGGTGCATTGGTCAAGCCGAAAGGCATAACCATAAATTCGTAATGACCGTAACGAGTTTGGAAAGCGGTTTTGGGTATATCATCCTCATGAACGCGCAATTGGTGATAACCCGAACGAAGATCGATTTTTGAAAAGCAAGATGCGCCTTGGAGTTGATCGAAAAGGTCATCAATTCTAGGCAAAGGGTATCGGTTCTTAATCGTGAGTTTATTGAGTTCATGATAATCGATACACATTCGAAAGGAACCATCCTTCTTTTTAACAAAAAGAACAGGTGCGCCCCAAGGTGATGAACTTGGGCGGATGAAACCTTTGCTAGAGAGTTATTGGAGTTGACTCGCTAGCTCTTGCATTTCCGAAGGTGCGAGACGATAAGGAGCTTTGGCGACGGGGTTCGCACTAGGCACAAGATCAATACGAAACTCCACTTCGCGAGTAGGAGGTAAACCAGAAACGTCGTTGGGGAAAACTTCGGGAAAATCACGAACCACCGGAATGTCGTTTATTGTCTTATTTTCTTGTTTCTTTTCCACAACGTTGGCAAGGAAAGCCACATACTTTTTACGTAAGTATTTTTTTGGCTTGAGTACACGACATAAGCTTGAGCCCCTTAGAAGGCTTTTCGCCGAAAATACGCAAAATCCGATCGTCGTCTAGTGGAATTTGAATATACTTCTCAAAGCACACGAATTCGACACGATGTTGAGCTAACCAATCCATGCCTACTATGATATCAAAACTTCCGAGTTGCATGGGAATGAGGTCGATAGAAAAATCATAGTCGTTGAGATTTAGAGTACAACCACGAATAACCAAGTCAATCAAGATAGATTTACCGTTCGCGACTTCAACCGTAAAGGACCTTTCGAGTTTAGAACGAGACGAAGAAAGCATAGGCTCAAAATCAAAAGATACAAAACTCATATCGGCACCGTATCGAATAAAATGGATGCATAAACGTTATTAACCAAGAACCGTTCACCACATCATTGTTATGTTGAGCTTGATTTTCATTGATAACGAATGCCCTCCCGCGAGCATTGGGGACGCAAGGTGTAGCTTGTGAAGTCGAGGCTTGATTGGCTTGAACCGATTGAAAAGCTTGGTTGGCCATAAGTTGCGGAACTGGTTGAAAGGCCTGAGCTTGATAGGCTTGAGCAGGGTACACAGCCGGAGCGGCCATTTGGACTTGATATGCGAGCCGGGGACACGCGTTGCGGAAATGACTAGGATCTCCACAATTGAAACCCACTCGAGGGGTGGGGTAAGCTTGAGCAATGGGTTGAGCTTGAGTTAAAACTCGGTTTTGGTTGAAAGTGTAGGGAGAGCGGGGTGGTTTGGTGAGGGTTGGATGGTTATGCATGAATTCGAAACATGCGCCTGGCAGGTGTCCGTAACGGGCACAATGGGTGCATTGTCGGCAAGGGATGCCGAGTTGGTGGTGTCGTTGGCAAATTTGGCAAAACGGGTGTGGTCTGTTGTAAGGTTTCTTTGGAGTTGGAGCTTGAAGGTTTTGGGTTTGGGTTTGGGTTGGTTGGTATTGAGGTTGAGGTGGGTTTTGTTGGGTTAAGGCATAGTTTTGCTTACCTTTCTTGGAATGGTTGTTGTTGTTGTTGCGGTTTGGTTTGGGTGTGGCTTCGGCCGTGACCTCTTTGGAAGGTTCGACCTCGGTTTTCTCAACACTCTCCTTGCGGCCTTTGAGGGTTCCTGCCTGAACGTGGTTGTCAGACAAGGATGCAGCAAGGACAACAGCCTCGCGAGGAGTTTTGGGGGCACTGCTTTGGACTGAGTCTTGGATTTGCCTTGGCAAACCCCGAACATACTTGATAATCCCACGAGAAAGAGGGGTGACAAGATGTGGCACCAAGACACTGAGATCGTTGAAGCGAGCAGTGTAAGTAGCGTTATCACCACCCTCTTGCTTAAGATTCCAAAATTCCACCTTAAGTTTCATGAGTTCATTGGGTGGACAGAACTCTTCGGATGATTCCCTTAAGTTCCTCCCATGGCAAGGCCATGGCTACATCAGCACCACGAGTGGATTTTTCTTGCACCCACCAAGTTAATGCTCTTTTTTCAAAGACACTAGAAGCAAAGCGTGTCTTCTTGTCCTCGTGACATTCGATATGGAGGAAAGTACTCTCCATACTTTGATACCATTACAGTAGGGAAGTGGTACCTTCAGAGCCATCAAACTTGAGAGGTTTCGTATCGGTGAAGGTCTTATAACGACAAGAGTTGGAGTTCGAACCCGAAGTGGCTGAGTTCGAATTGGAAGCAATGGTTTGGTGCAGTTGAGCCACCATATCCGGAAGCACAGCAGCCAGTTGCTTAGTGATCTGGGCTGTCATCTTGTGGCTGGAGTTTCTTGCAGGACGACGAGGGAAACGAGAAGACATGCTGAAAAGAGAGTACTACGCTCGTGAGTTATCGAGTAAATATTTCGAGAAGTGGAATACTTAAATCTTTTGAATAAAAAAAAATATTGATAATATTAAAATCACATGAAAATTTTATTGAAATTAGGATATCTATTTACCACCATGACTTGTATGAGATTTAAGAGCAGGAGTGCAACCATTCTCTATTCACAAAGGAAAATGGCCACATTCAACAACTTAAAGTAATGATTCGTATGACGTTTGCATGGTATGATTTGGCCTAACAAGTTTCAGCACCCTTTTCGAACCCTCCAGGTAAGCAACCGGGTCCCGCGTCTGATTGGGATTTATACGCATTGCTTATCCTTAGGTTTAAAAAACCTTGGTGTCAAGGGTTTGAGAAACAAGTGTGTCACCTTTCCAGTTACTACATACCCGTCATGTAGAACCAACTTTAAGAGGATTGAAAATCGTTTTTTAATAAATAAATAGATAAAAAAATAAAATAAATTGTTTAGGCATAAGCCTTGGAGTTTGTGTGTGAATAGGTGTACATGTGACGCCATAAAACGTAATAAATTCGAGCGTATGAATGAACTTTTAATAAAAGTGCGGGCACATAGCACATAGGGTATACATGCAATTCGGGGCCCTAAAATAAACTATAACTATACTAGGCTGATACGTCTAACAACCTATCTTACAGTTACGGCTCTGATACCAATCTGTAACACCCCGGTTTTAAGCGGAATACGCTCGGGTGTAACGTACAGATCACTCCTAGCTCGTAACACTATTTAAAGCGGCAATAATTATATCATTTCATTTCGTAATGTAACAAGTACACAATTATTCATAATTAAAAATAAAAAGAAACACTTCATCAAACAATAAATAAGTTCTTTATTCAAATATCCTAAGGTATACTAATGATCTTCATCCTTAGCATGCCATAGATTCAACCTGCAGCACGTTGAAAATAATATATTTGTCAACAATTAAGTTGGTGCGTTTTCATAAGTTTTTGAGTATACATATATATAAAAACCACAATTCAACATTCATAATGTAATAAATATTCAAGCGTAAAGTAAATGAAATAAATTAATGCCGTCCTCCCGTTCCTTTAGCCGATGCCGTAGTAATAGGGGAAATGAGAACCACCTTACGAACAACCGAAGTCGTAACGTTAGACGGCGTAGGTACGTCCCGTCGGATCCTCCGACTATGTGTATGCGTTTGCGTAACTTCCACCATAAGAATAGTAAACACGTTGCAAACAAGTTCACGTGTAATCATAAACAATATGCAAGAATAATATTAACATGTACGCTAATTGTGAATCGGTTTGTAAATAAGCACATAACTAACAAGGTAAAAACTTGTGACATGCTACACCCCAAAAATATTAAAAGCGTTAAAATGGGGTTATGAAGAACTCACTTGGAATGAGATATACGGTAACGAGAATTCGGTAACGATTAGAGCAACTAGGTGGTTACGCGAGAATCCCGATAATTTGTCCTCGTTATATAATGTAAACAACATAAATATCTAAAGTGAAAAGAATGAACTAAACATGAATACAAAACAAGATAGGTTCATAATTGATTTGGGGATCGTTAGTTTGTTACGTATATTTAAAACGGGTTTTCAAAGGTGTAATTAAAACTTTTATTAGTTTATTTATTCTTATAGATCGTGTTGGAATATTTGACGAAACTATAAGTTTAACCATTTAAAATTTATATATATATAATTTTGTTGGTTGTGGCTCAATGGTAGAGCACTCACTTTACAAGTGAGAGGTAGGGGGATCAAACCTCACTACCACCAACTTATATGGGAGATATGAGGGATGACCCTGGCTTGCCAGGGTTCAGTCCTGATCTCACCCGGTTTTACCGGCTCCTCGCTGTCGTGCCGTTTGGCGGGCGTGGGGGTCGGGTTTTTTCCAGTAAATCCCTCAATAGGTGGACCGCTAGGGGCTCCGTCCGTCCGGAGTAGTGGCCGGCTCGGGCTACCTTTAGCCAATGGGGGCCGCGTACGGGGTACCGGCGTTACTTAGTTGGCCGTTCAAAAAAAATTTTATATATATATATATACATAAAAACGTTAAATAAACTCTATTTTAAAGGTTCAATGGGGTTCGGTTTAGTTAAACGAGTGTAAACAATATTTATTTTAATATAGTAAAGTATTTAATAATTAAAAGGTTTAAAAACAATTAATATTAAAAATATTAACAAAAACCGGGCCTGGGGAAATCGAACCCGCACCCCAGGCCGGTTCAAAGTGTTTATCCACAATGACTGACCATCTGGACCAGCCTTTAGTTTGTTTAGAACATAAGAACCAGTAATTAAATATGACAGTTCTGGTTATTCCCCAAATTCATTATAAACCCTAAATCTAATCGGGATGGAACCAGTAATTAAATATGACAGTTCTGGTTATTCCCCAAATTCATTATAAACCCTAAACCTAATCGATCCCAATTGAAGATTATAAATGCTCTGTTGATAAAAACTGATAGAGGGATTTTATCAAACGCCCAAAACCGAACCCAACCCATATAAAGATTACCTAATATGATGAAGTATTGAAGGAGAACAAGAATTAGGGTTTCGGCCAAGAAAGCGATATCGAACGAGACCTTGAACAGCTTTTTAGATGCAATTGACTTAGGGGTTTGCTTCATGATAGTGAGGTGATGGTGTGTAGCAATTTAATTGAGTTTTGGACTCGTATTTATAGGCTAACAAGGTCAAGAACAGCCGCGTTTATAGTTAACGAAAACGATCCGTAATTGATTCATTCTAGCTGTTAATTACGCGTTATACTATAATAGGAAGGGGCGTTTATGTTTAAGAATCATCCTAATTAAACCCAACCCGTGATTTATGGGTCAAGTGAATCAAAAAAAAAGGAAGGGGGGCTGATGGCGACGTGGAGAAGAAAAAGAAGAGGGAAAAAAATTGTTATTTGCAACATGGTCCCTCAAAATTAGTTTGGTGATCAATTGTAGTGAGTTGTATATTGTAAGGGTTATAAGTGCATATAATAGATACTTTAAACGATTATAAATATTTTAATACGAGTCACGCGTAAATAAAGATAAAACCGAATAACATAATTAGTAACTCAACGTTTCATTAAATGCGATGATCCGATTACAAGCGGGTAATAAAACGAGTACAAATACTAAATCGAATTTGACGAATGTCACACTCTTCAATGGTGAAATCTTCAATTCACCATAATTAACCACCAAAATCCACAGAAACATACGGATTTCAATTATAAACACAAATCCATCATCCAATTAACTTAACAATCACTAAATCATCATAAACCGAATCAAAAAGTAACCATGCTCTTCCATGGTGGATTCTTCATTACACTATAACTTAACACCAAATTACACAGGAAGTTCCCTCTTCCATCAATAAACACGAATTCACCAACAAATCCACCAATAACACACTAAATTTCCAGATCTGACCAAAACCCGAAGAACACGAAGAACACGAAAAACTCAGATTCATACCTTAATCTATGCACCGAGAGCACCCTGCTTTGATACCAATTGAGAGAACCCGCCATGGATCTAGCCGCGTCGATACATCAATTATACAATACGAACATGAATACTTTAAATACGGTTTATTGATGAATAATGGATAAATTTATAATAAGTTATGGAGAGGATAAATAATAGATCTAGGACCTCACACCTCTCATATGTGTGATCTCTCTTAATTATGAGCATGGAACCACCTATTTATAGGCCACATGCTCCATTCGTTAAGTTAACTCTAATTCTTTATGCCTACATAACGAATTAGACTCCATTCGTCAACATTCCATGACGAATGGTAATAACTTAACGAACTATCCCTCATTCATTATGCTTCCATAACGAATGGACTTATACATTAACAAACTAGCCTAGATCACTAACGAATGGACCTCATTCGATATACAAACCATAGGGAATGGGCCATTTACAATAAATATTCAATCTAGACTATCTATAATTTATTCGATCGCTACGGACAACCAAAACAGTGCACTGACACTAAGAATTTAGACTGAAACTTGTTTAAATAGTCTTTTGTATTCAACAATGAGCACTTGCATCCAAATGGCCAGAGAAACTTTATGTGGGGTTTTCTTTTGAACAAAATCTCTAGGGAGTTTTGTCTTGACTTTTGTTGAGAATGACTCTGTTTTGAACATAGCAAGCAGTGTTTATAGCTTTTGCCCAAAATTTTACAGGCAAATAAGCATTTGCTATCATGGTTCTTACAGCTTCAATTAATGTTCTGTTTCTTCTTTCTGCAACTCCATTTTGTTAAGGAGTTCTAGGGGCACTGAATTGTTGATATATTCCTTTGGGTTTGCAAAATTCATCCATTACCCCATTCTTGAACTCAGACCCATTATCACTTCTCATTACTTTCACCCTCACATCCAATTGATTCTCCATCCTTGTTACACAACTCTTAATCAACTCAGCAGCTTCATCATTTAAGTTTAGAAATTAACCCAAGTATATCTTGAAAAATCATCTATAATCACCAAACAATATCTTTTCTTTCCAATACTAAGAACACTCACATGACCAAAGAGATCCGTGTGAAGCATTTCAAGTACTTGATCAATTGAGTTCATGACTTTTGTTTTGTGAGATGATTTGTGCTGCTTTCCCTTTTGACATGAAAATCACTTGTCATCCAATAATAATTCCCTTGTGGGTAAACCAATGACATGTTCACCTTCAACAAGTTTGTTCATATTCTTTAGATTAACGTGACAGAGCTTTCTATGCCAAAGTTTAGTTTCATTCTCAGTGGCTTTGGACACAAAACATGTACCACCTCTAGAAATGGCATCTTTCATTCTTAGTTCATATAAGTTTCCATTTCTGGGAGCAACCATCATGATCATATCAGAAGGAATTACAATTTCAGGTTTGAGGATGAAACAGTTTGAATCATCAAATCCAACCTTATAACCTTTATCACACATTTGAGAGATGCTTAAAAGAATATATTGCAATCCTTCCACATAAAACATTATCAAAAGATACTTTGCCATTTGTATGAATGTCTTTCCCTACAATTTTCCCTCTATTTTCATCACTCCTAAATGTTTAAATTTTTCTTCATAGTTGACTAATGACCTCTTGTCACAAGTCTTCTGCCTGAAACATCCACTGTCTAAGTACCATACATCATTCATTTGGATGGACTGTTCCTGCACATATTAAAGAAAAATGAATCAGTTAAGTGATAAAATACAAGCTAATTCAGCTTGCAAATTATCAGCAACAATAACATTTGTTGCATTTGGTTTGGGATCCTCGTATGCTTATGTATTCTTCAATGACAAATTATCTTTTCTTAATTGTCTCTTGTGCTTCAGACCTTGGTTTCCACAAAAATCCATGTGGTTCAAAACCATTTTTCAGTAGAAATTTCTCATCTTCATTAAGTGCATTTGATTTCGTTTTGGTGAGAAGTTTCTTCACAGGCTTGCCTTTCTTTTCACAAACTATTGACTTATTAGAGTCAGCAGATTTTTCAGATGATTGTGACTTAACAGATTGAGATCTGTTGAGTTTCTTCAATATTGGAGCCTTTTTCTTATTATTCACAACTCCTTTCTTCACAGTTTTTCTTCACTTTTGACTTGATCCTCTGCCTTCTTATCGCCCTTGCTTAAGTATTCAGTATATCTTCTCTTGTAAAATGCAAAATCTTGTCCAAACTTTATGCTGTCAGGAACATGAAATGGTTCAAGAGTGAACCTTTCCTGACATGAGTTAGTGTGATGACCATAGACATCACAAATCTTGCACCAAACTTGACCTTTGAATTTATCACCTGAGCTTCTCGTCTTATATCTTTCACTGGGTCTGGGTGGATCAACACCAATAGTTTTCTGATGTGTGATTAGACCATTGAAGTTGATTTTAAAAGGCAGAAATTGTTCAATCTTTGTCTCTTCCCTTGACACAGTGCTTTTCACAAATTTGACTTCTTCCGACTTAATTTGACTATCCTTTTTATCACTTCTGTGTCTTGACCATCCCCTAAGGTACTCATCCATGCTTTCCACTTCTCCAACATCAAATAACTCTTGGTTAGAGAAAACTGGATAAACAGGAAGAAATAGATCATAATTCTTCATGGTTTCTTTAACTTTCTTATTTTCTTTGACACTTTCTCTTCTTTGTGGCACTTTGTATGTTGATCTTTCAATGTTATTCTTTTCCTTTGATCCAACACATAGATCAAATGATTTGTGTTCCCTTCTCATTTGTTCATGATGCTTCTTCATTTTGGGTGTGATCTTGGGTAGTAGAGGGAACTTTTCTTTTGAATCTTGTTCACTCCTTTCCTTTTCTTTTGAGCTTTCACAGCTTGAAACTTTATCACTTGAGTCACTTAAACCATCTCTATTCAGCAAATCATAGTCTTGATCATCTAAAGACACTTGTATTCCAACAGATTTTTCAACTTTTGTTTCTTTTGACTTCACCACAAATTCTCTCTTGTCATCAACTTCAACCACCTTGTATTTTTCAATAAACTCCTTTCTATCTTTAAATACCTCTCTGAATTGATCAAGGTAAGCACTTCTCTTTTCCTTATCCATTTTCAATGAGTAGTTATCATTAAAAGGTGGAGGCGCAACTTTATACTTACCCTTTTACTCTATCTTTTTCAACAAACCACAAATATTTCCATTTGACACCAAATTATTTAGAAAATCCACTTCAACTTGAAGTTGAGTATTCATCACTTTCTCATCAAGATACATTTTCTTTAATTCTTCAATTTCAGTGGTGTATCTTGACTGAAGGTTGTAGCTGTCCATACAGTCTTGTTTTAAACTTTTAATTTGGTTCTCATATATCAACTCACTCCTTTCATACTCATTAATCATGCTTTGTTTCTTAAAACATTCACTTTGCAAGTTACCAATTGTTTTTCTCAAAGAATCATTCACTTCAAGTAATTCAAGATTTGTGGGTTTTGAATGTACCTAAGATGAAGAGGACTCAGCTTCATTTTCAATTTTTACCATGAATGCCACATTTTCCTTCTCTATATCCTCAGCATGGTTACTCTTATTAAACACACCATCTTGCTGTGGTTGAGCTAAGGCAACATTTTCTTGATTTCTTGGCTGATTGGCATTGCTTATATTTTGATTTGCAGGAGCATATGGAGCACTTGTTGGTGTCTCTAAAAAGGTTGTAGTTGTGGGATCATGATGTGTGGGTAAAAATATGTGTATTAAGTGTGTAAATTCGTGTGTTTTGATTAGTTATATATTGCGAACACGATTACTTTGAGTGCGTTTGTGGTTACAGGTGTGCGGAGCTTAACGGAGCTTAAAGAAGCTAATTTGGAGCATTCATTATGGAGTGGAAATGAAAGTAATGATCTATGAGATGATAGAGAATTGATATACGAAGACATGGCCGCAAACGGGGAGGAAAACGGAGTTGAAATGAAGATTCTATGAAGAAAAAAGTATTTGGTCTGATAGCACCATAAAGCAGAGTTCATGGACCGTAAGCTACGGTGGCCAGACCGTAGCTTACGGTCTGGTCTGACGGAAAAAGGGATTTTGGGTGATTTTCTTCTATATTTAAAGCCCTAAAACCCTAAAGTCAAAGGCGTTCAATAATAATTAGTCTTGGGACTTCTTGGAGGCTATCTTACACCATCAACACTCATCCTAATCACAAGATTGATCCATGAACACCATCTCCAACATCCTAATCAAGAGCATGAAGATCAAGATGCAAGGCTAAAGGCTTCATAACCATCTCCGGGTGTAGGGTTGAGTTTCATGTTAGGTTTTGTTATTCTATACTTCAACATTGGCTTTGTAATTGATCAATCATTCGGGTGATCAATTCTTTGTGTTTGCTTTTGTGCTTAAACGGTTTTTATTAATTGATTACTTAATCTTTTGTCAGTTAACTGATTTGTGGTCATCAATAATTAGGATTAAGTTCTTTCGTCATTGACCCATTTAGCGTTAACCATATTATTGATTTTATGTTTCAACAAGTAAAACCGACTATCAGATAGATTTTCATTAAGCCGTGTCAATTGTTCGGATTCAATTCTGACGATCAACACAGTCAATCGTTAAGTCTTTTGATTTACATATTTTATAAGAAACCGTCCAAAGAAGTTTATCAATTCCTTAACTTGCTGCAAAACTCGAACCCTGGAGTTTGGTTATTTTTATATTATTGTTTTCAAACTAATCAACTAAACCGCTTGACATCGTCTGTCCACTTTAAATATTTTTATAACAAAATTCGACTTTCACTTGCACTTTCCACTGATTCCCTGTGGATTCGACACCTTACTTGCCCTAGCTAATAAAGGTATTTTATAAGTATTTTTGATTGACCTTTCGACATCGATCAAAATGGCGCCGTTGCCGGGGAATCAACGCGCAAAGTGCTAGTCTAGCTTAGTTATTAGTTTTTGTTTTTTTAATTTTTCTTCGTTGATTTTACGCGGGGTGCTAGTGTTTTTGTTTGTTCAGGTAACTTCACAAGTTGATGCCGACGAGATATTCCCGTGAGAAATAGCCGTTCCAATTTGATCCCGAAATCGAGAAAACAACAAGACGAAACGAGCAGCTCAGAAACTTATACCAAACCAAATGCCCGAAATCATAACACCAAAAGAAGAGACCATGAGTAACCGAAACCGAAGGGACCCAAATGTTTACCAACCACATAACCAAGAACAACCAATCCCACAAAACCAGTACGTTAACTGTGAGAGAAACCACAATTTGTTCAACAAAAGAGATCTTAACCGTAAATCTAGAAACATGGATGACAACTTTCAATCAGATCCGCCCCAGTAACCGTCAAAGACACGATGATTTGAGAGAGGAAAGACCCGAGGTTAATCGTGCTCGTTCACGAGTGGAAAATTAGCAGATAGGGGACGACCTTGGTTTCATTTCTGAGGATGAGGAGGAGTTTAGAGATGAACAAGGGGGTCGATATCAGCAACAAGATCTCTGTGATGACCAAGAGATTAGACAGAATCATCCGGAAAATCAGAGAGATCGAGCTCTAAGACAGCAACCAAAAAATGAACAACCATATTATGATTTTGACGATGGAGTTCCAAGGGCATTTGTTTCACCGCCAGTCAGAGGCGTTCAAAGCCACTTCATTCCACAAGTGGCTACGAATCCTCTACCGATCATCATTCCAGTCAGACGTGGAATAACTTTTTCGGTAAGGCAAAATAGTTTGACGGGATTACCTACATTTCATTGAAAGGCTACAGAAGAACCATACATACACTTGAATGACTTCAACTCAATATGCGCAATCATCTCGAGTCAAGGTTTTACTGCGGAAGAGGTGAAGATGGTAGTCTTCCAGTTTAGTTTGAAAGATGCGGCGAAACAGTGGTTTCTATCATTGCTATCAGCTAGTATTTTCACTTGGGGAGACTTGGCACAACAATTTTTAGATGAGTATTATACTCCACAGAGGCCCACAACAACATTCGAAACTTTCAACAGATCACCGATGAAAATTTCTATGAATCATTCCAACGGTTTAAACGATTGTTGAGGACTTGTCCGCATCAAGGGATCGCCTTATGGGAGTTGATAAAGGCATTCCATGATAGTCTCTCAAATGATGTTGTTTGTGACCTCCAAGCCACAATGGATCTTTCCTTGCAAATGATGAAAATGAGGATTGGGGATATTTGGAGAGACATGCGAGTAATTCAAAGAGACAAGCACAGTCGAACAAGATGTCAAAAAGGACGGTGGTAAAATCAGTTGAAAATCATGGGTCAGATGATAAAATGGATAGATTGGAAAAGAAGATGGATAGGTTGTTAGTAGCAGGTGTACAAGGAGCTGAAAATTCGGGAAAAACATATCCGGTATGTGAAGGTTGTGGTGAATTAGGACACGAGGTTGCAAGTTGTGGGGTTGGGCAAGATGAAGAAACTGAGGAAGAGGAGGTTAACTATATGCAGGGTGAAAGGAGATACAATAACATGAATTCGAATACCTACCCGCCGGGCCTCAGAAATCATCAAAACTTCAGTTATGGAAACCCGAACACACAACAGAACACGAATTTTCAGGGCGGTTCTCAGAAGACAGGTTATTAGTCGAACCAAAAACAATATAGTAATAGTTCGGGCAGCGGTCAGAGTGGGCACAATCAAAGGGATTCTAGGGGTTACAATAAGGGTTATCAAAAGAGTTATCACCAGGGGTAAGGAAATTCTTCGGGAAACAAAGAGGAGTTATTTAAGGATGTGATGGAGTTATTGAAAGAGATGAAGGCAGATCAAGAGACTCAGAATAAGGCATTGAATAAGAGGTTAGAGCTTCAAGAGAAGGCAAATGCTGTGAGAGATAAACAGGTGAGTCAATTGGCCGAAGAAATGGCGAGCCTAAAGCGAAATCCATCCAAGTTACCAAGTGACACTTTGAAGAATCCTAGCCATCAAAACAACAGCTCTTCAAGTGGAAAGAACACCCACATTAACCAGGTAAGTACTCTTAGAAATGGTAAAGTTTATGATAACGGGGTAAATCCATCATCATTCTTCGAAGAAGGACTGGCGGAAGATTTGGGAGAAAATGGGAACAGTGATGATGAGGTGGAGATTATACAAATAAATAAACCGAAAACGTTAATTAATAAAAATTTAAACAAATCGATAAAAGAAAAAGAAACACCAACCACCAAGGAGACGGGGCCCATGGGTAAATCCATCCCGTTTTGTCAGGCATTGGTGAATCCCGCAACATCATCACCAAAAAAGGGGCCCACATCAGGAGGAAATGTGGGAAGTCTTTAAACAAGTAAAAATTAATTTACCCCTCATTGATGCTATCAAACAAGTCCCCGCTTATGCTAAGTATTTAAAGGACTTGTGTACTCAAAAGTGAACTCACAAGATGCCCAAACATGTTGATTTAACGGCTAACGCGAGTTCGGTTTTGACGGGAATCCTCCCACCCAAGTTGCAAGATAAGGGAACGCCAATAATACCCATTCAAGTTGGCTATTTTAAAATGAAAAGGGCGTTATCAGATCTTGGAGCAGGGGTGAGTATTCTCTTGGGAAGCTTATATGACCAATATGATTTTGGTCCCCTTCGAAAAGCCGACACCACTGTGGTGTGAGCTGATTTGACACTTAAACATCCTAGAGGAATTGTTACTGATGTGATTGTTATGATCGAGGATTTTATTACCCGGTCGACTTTATGGTTTTATATTATGTTACAGTTGACCTGAAACGGCAACCGAACGTGATTCTCGGTAGGCACTTTTTGGCAACCGCTAATACTTTAATAAATTGTAGAACCGGAGTAGTTGACTTGTGTTTTGGGAATAAAAATCTTAGGTTGAATGTTTTTTCAAACGTATCTAACCCTCTGGTGAGTAATGAATGCTTCGCCGCTGACATCATTGACGGGTTGAATCCTCATGAAAATGAGGAAGATGCCACAGAGGAGTATGTTATTTGTTGCAAGACTCTAGTTGAGCATTCACATCAGTTGGAGAAGGAAGAAAAAGAGGTGGAAATTTATGCTGCAGGCATCGGAAAACCGCCATGGTTTCACCAGGTAGAGAAATTACCGGACACTATCGACTCCAAATTGAGACCATCACTTGAGAGTCCACCGGCAGTGGAGTTGAAGGAACTCCCAAAACATCTAAAATATGTGTTTTTGGGAGACAACAATACTTTACCTGCCATCATAGCTTCAAACTTAGAAGAATCTCAAGAAAAGGCTTTGATGGAAGTATTGAAAGAGTTCAAAGCAGCAATTGGATGGATGATTGCAGACTTGAAAGGAATTAGTCCATATATCGTGATGCATAAGATTATCACGGATCCCGAGGTGAAACCTGCACATGATGCACAAAGACGGTTAAATCCGAACATGCGGGAAATTGTGAAGAAAGAAGTCCTGAAGTGGTTGGATGCGGGAATTATTTTCCCTATCTTGGACAGTACTTGGGTAAGTCCAACGCAAACGGTTCCAAAGATGGCGGGCATTCAGATAACCCGTAATGAAAAAGGTGAAGAAATTGCTACCCGACCGGTGACCGGGTGGCGGATTTGTGTTTACTACCGGAAGTTAAACACCACGACATCTAAAGACCATTTCCCTCTACCGTTCGTTGACCAAATCATCGAAAAATTATCAGGTCAGAAATTTTATTGCTTTTAGATGGCTACTCGGGGTACAATCAAATTGCTATCCACCCCGATGACCAACATAAGACCACTTTCACATATCCATACGGTACTTTCGCATTTAGGAGAATGCCTTTTGGTTTGTGTAATGCCCCGGCCACCTTTCAATGGTGTATGATGAGTATCTTCTCAGATATGGTCGGGGAATCACTCGAAATTTTTATGGACGATTTTTCTATTTTCGGCTCATCTTTTGATTAATGCCTAAACGAATTAACAAAAGTTTTAAAAAGATGTGTAGAAACGAATTTGGTTTGAAGTTGGGAAAAGAGCCATTTCATGGTTCAAGAGGGAACGGTTTTAGGACATGTCATATCGAGTAGGGGATGGAGGTTGACCGGGCAAAAGTTAATGTCATATCTAATTTGCCACCCCCTACAAATGTTAAAGGAATCTGGTCATTTTTGGGACATGCCGGATTTTATCGACGATTCATTAAAAATTTTAGTGTCATCATAAAATCGTTGTGTAAATTGCTTTTAAAAGATGTACCATTTGTTTTTGATGAAGATTGTTTAAATGCATTTAACGTTCTTAAAAACAAACTAGTTGAGGCCCCAATTTTACTATCACCTGATTGGTCACTTCCATTTGAAATTATGTGTGATGCAAGTGATTATGCGGTTGGGGCTGTTTTGGGTCAACGGGTGGATAAGAAGCCCGTTGCCATATACTATGCAAGAAAAACCCTTTCTGATGCTCAAATATACTACACAACTACAGAAAAGGAGTTTCTCTTAGTAGTATATGCATTGGATAAGTTTAGATCCTTATATTTGTGGGAGCAAGGTTATTGTGTTTTCAGATCACAGCACTGTTAAGTATCTGATGAAGAAGAAGGATGCAAAGCCGCGCTTAATTGGATGGATTTTGTTGATCCAAGAGTTTAACGTGGAGATCCGTGATAAGAAAGGAAGCGAGAATGTGGTTGCTGATCATTTATCTAGACTGACGGGTCAAGAGGAAGAGAATACCAGGGCTATAAACGATCCATTCCCGGACGAGCAATTATTTGTTGTTTCTACTTTACCATGGTATGCTGACATCATTAATTTTCTTGTTGCAGGTACCATCCCAGAATTCTGGCCCAAGAAAAAGAAACATCAATTCATGTCTAAGGTGAAGCAATACGTGTGGGAAGATCCGGACTTGTTTAAAGTAGGGGCTGATCAAGTCTATCGGAGATGCATTCCAGATGAGGAGATTCGAAGTGTGTTATCACATGCCCACTCACTTGCATGCGGTGGATATTTCAGCGGGCAGAAAACGGGTCATAAAATTTTAGCTTGTTGTTTTTATTGGCCTAGTTTATTTAAAGATGCCGCAGAATATGCTAAAAACTGTGTAAGATGTCAACAGTTAGGTAGCATTTCCAGGAAGAACGAGATGCCCATCCAACCAATCCTCATTGTGGACATCTTTGATGTTTGGGGAATTGATTTTATGGGTCCGTTCCCAAATTCCTTCGGGAAGTAATATATTTTGCTGGCAGTTGATTATGTTTCAAAATGGTTTGAAGCAATCACCACAAAATCGAATGACCATGCCGTTGTTTGTAAATTTGTCCAATCAAATATTTCTCGAGATTTGGCGTCCCTCACATTATTATCAGTGATGGGGGTTCTCTATTTAAAAACTTTAATTTTGGCAAATTACTTAAACGGTATGACGTAAACCACTGAATAGCCACACCATACCATCCTCAAACGAGTGGTCAGGTTGAGGTATCTAGTAGGCAAATTAAAGAAATTTTACAAAAAACGGTAAGACCCGATAGAAAAGATTGGTCAACAAAATTAAACGATGATTTATGGGCTTACCATATCGCTTTTAAAACGCCTATCGGTACCACCCCCTATCAGTTGGTTTACGGGAAAGGATGCCATTTACCTGTGGAACTTGCCCATCGTGCTTTATGGGCCGTGAAAAATGTTAATCTAGACTATTAGTGTGCAGGTAAAGAAAGAAAGTTGAATATATATGAGCTGGAGGAGCTGCGGGATGAAGCGTATGAGTGCGCGTCAGCATAGAAAGACCGGATGAAACAAATGCATGATGCAAAGAATAAGAGGAAGACTTTTGAAGAAGGACAACGAGTTTGGTTATACAATTCGAGAGCAAAACTGTTCTTTGGTAAGTTAAATAGTAAGTGGATGGGACCGTATCAGGTGAAGCATGTCGGTCAGTTTGGCGAGCTTGAAACTGATGATTTCGATGATCATCTAAGGCAGATTGTGAATGGGTATCGGTTAAAGCCATATTTGGAATATGCGGACTTGAATAAGAGCATACATGAGTCGGTGGTGAGCTTCATAGCTACTGCACCATCATATTCAGCCGAGTGATAAGGGCCTGGTAACGTCGGGTTGTATACTTTAAATTCAGTGCTTCTCGGGAGGCAACCCGAGCTTTTTATTTTGTTTCTCTTCTTCTAGAAAAAAAAATAAAAAATAATAAAATATAAATAAATAGATAAATAAATAAATAAAATATATATTCCATGGACCGTAGCTTACAATCAGGAGTCCGTAGTTTACGGTCTGACCGTTGGCTAAGGTTAGTAGGATCTGCCTTACGGTGAACATGCAGACCGTAGCTTACGCTACCCTGGCCGTAGCTTACGGTAGGGGGTTTTTGAAATTCCAAAAAAAACATATTTTAATTTTATTAATATTATTCTCTCTAATCTCCACCACTAATTTAACCTACCTACTTCTTCATCTTCTTTCTTTCTTCTCATTCTCTTCTTCCTCCATCTCCATACCAAAGAACACCCATAACCCATAACCCATAACCCTAACTCTCTCATTACTCAACCAAATATCTTGATTTCGGACTCTAAACTCATTATTTTTTCGAGAGGAACTCACCCGTGGTGTCGGTTTTTGTCACACCCTTAAAATCCACTAACGGAGTTTTACCGTCAGAGGGTGTGAACTAACAGGATCGGAATCATTAGTTATAATCAAACACCATAAATAAAGTTTTCAAACCACGAAAACATTTAAGTTCAAATGAGTGCGGAAGCGTAAATTCATAAACCAAGTGTTGCGTCATGCAAGACGACTTAAAACCCAATTAATAACAGTTTAAAAACAAGTTTGCAAAACGAGTGTTCAATGAAATGCATGTTCCTATACCGCGCGCCCGCCTCGGCTACCTGAGAATAACATACTAAAAGTGTCAACACAGGGTTGGTGAGTTCACATATATAAATAAAGAAAATGTTTGCGTTTAAGTGTTTGCGTTTTGCGTTTGCGTTTGCGTTACCAGATAATGTTATGTCAATTATATATCGATAGGTAGCTAGCCTATAAAACAAGTATTACTAAGTGTTCAACACCGAAGCTGACTGTTTATCAATTGCATTGCCACCATGTCTACCACGACCATGGAAAATGTGTTAGCCAAGATTACACCCACTCAACCTGCTGTCGAGTTTAGAGTTGGGTGGGGTTTTTCAAAACCCAGTAGTACTACTCAACAGTGACTCGCTATTATACAAATACTAAATGGTTCGATGTTATGAAGGACTTTAGTTGGTTCGTTTGCCACTTAGCCTTACAAGTGATATATAACTAATAACAAAATCTAAAGCGTTTTGGAGTATGTTATCTTCCCCAAATAAAAAGCGTTTAAAAGAGTAAAAAGGGGACGTGAAACTCACTGTTTGCGAAGAATTCAAAAACAAGTCAACCGAGAGATGCGCGTCACAGAAAATCCTCACTAGTGCTCTAAAACAGAAATGAGATTTTCTAAGTATTTAAACTATTATTGAGTCTCTAGGCTCGGCACATAATACCAATGCATAAGATACGTTTCGTGTTTCGTTTGTGAATTATGTGTGACTCGACAAACACATTGGTGACACGTTAAATGTGTAAACAACTACTTAAGTATCAAGTACTAACATTGTACATTACTAGCAATCATTCCCCACAAGGGCAATTTAGTCAAAAACATAGCAATTATCTAACAACAAGCACGTTTCATGTATTTTCACATAGTTCAGCAGCTAGTTTTTTCAAGACAGATTTCTACTTGGAAGATTACTCTATTCAACAGATCATAATATATCAATTAATTCACCAAAAATCATCACAAAAGCACATATGAGTTAGGTTTCCATAACTATTTTTATTGTATTTTTATTCCACATAGATTTCTCACAATGATCAAAACATTACAGTAAACTCACAGCAGTCAAAATCATGCGCAACAGAATGATATTTGTTATTCCTGTTAAATGGTAATTTCAATTAATGCAAGACCAATTGGGTTAGAATTTTAACTCAATATTTTAACTACCAGAAGTTGAACTAACCCATTTGGTCTTGTAGTTTATGCGATATGATAATTACAAAACAGCCTAACAGCAGACCTCACAATTCAGAATTGCACTTCAGTTTTGTAAAATAATAAAAGTTAACTTTTACATGTCCAAAAATTACAAACTTGGACTTTTTAGAAACTAGACTCAACCTAGTACACATTAGTGTTAATAATGTTGACCAATTACCACATTAACATTCAGTTACAGTCGTCTAAACATAAACTTAACAATCTGTCCAGTACCAGTTTACATCAAAACTCAACATAACAACAATCTATGAATCATAATCCATGCATATAACACTCTAGACACAAGATTAACAAACCATGCATATCAATCTCACATTACACACATAGTTAGGGTTTTTCTTGAAAGTTTAAAATCAAAGAACAAGTGATTAACAAGCAACAATGACACAACTAGTTATCAATTCACTAACAAATCATCATCAAGCATATAATCAAACCCTAAATCATCTTAATCATCAATTTCGTGAATTAGGGTTTTGATTAACCCATTCAATATTATAATTAAACACCTAGAATGCATAGAGTAGTTGTTAATACCTTCCTAGCACCTTAATTCTTCAACCAAAAGCTTGAAAAATCCTTGTATGTGTGTGTGTATGTTTACGGCAGCCAAGAAGAGAGGGAGGGGTGGCGATCGAGTTTGGGAGGGGGGAGGGAGTGTAGGGTTTTGTTATTATTTAATAATAATATGTTACACAATGGCCCCTCTACTTCTAGTTATTAAATTTCTAGCATAAAATAGACTTTTGCATCTTGAGTTAATGTTCTACATATAAATGTCAAATAATACATAAATCTAACACATAATTATCAAACACTTATTGTTTTGATGTTTGTCGTTTGTTCACCAATGGTTTGAGTCAACTCGTTTGCGTTTCGGTGCAATCCCGAAAGAATACATGTGTAGTGATTGTCAAGCGTCATTTAGAACCCTAGTTTAAATGTAATGAGATGTGCGTTATAGTTCTAGTGATCTTAAGTTTGAATTGACGGAGTTTGGATTAACGGAGTTAACCTGAATTGTCGAGTGTCACATCATTCCCATGTTGAAAGAATTTTCGTCCCGAAAATTTGAGTCAAGTCGCGATGGGTGTCTGAAAAAGCAAGAAAAATTTTCAGTTTGTCATATCATCCCCTAGTAGAAAGAAATTTCGTCCCGAAATTTAATTCATACCTCTAGTGATTTCTGACGGTTTGACGGCTTTCGCGGTTTTCGGTGTTTGGTCAATCCTTCAAAAAGGTGAGGATACTTTTTCATCATTTGGTCCTCGCGTTCCCACGTGAACTCTGGTCCATGTCTCGAGTTCCAACGAACCTTAACGATTGGAATTTTGTTGTGCTTGAGTGTTTTGGTTTCCCAATCCAAAACTTCGACTGGTTCTTCGATGAAGCATAGTTGTTCATCAACTTGCAACTCGTCCAAAGGAACTGCTTGGGTTTCATCGGAAAGGCATTTCTTCAAATTGGATACATGGAATACATTGTGTACGCTACTGAGTTCCGTTGGTAAATCCAGTCGGTACGCTACCGGATCAATGCGCTCAGTTATCCGGTAAGGGCCAACGTATCGTGGATTGAGTTTGTTTCGCTTTCCGAAGCGAACTACACCTTTCCAAGGTGAGACTTTGAGTAATACTTGGTCGTTTACTTGAAATTCAAGAGGCTTTCGGCGCTTGTAGGCGTAACTCTTTTGGCGATCTCGTGCTGTTGCCATGCGGTTTCGGATTTGGACAATCTTTTCAGAGGTTTCAAGTACTAATTCTGGACCGGTGATTTGGCTATCACCCACCTCTGCCCAGCAGAGAGGTGATCGACACTTTCGTCCGTACAACGCTTCAAACGGCGCTGCTTTAATGCTTGCGTGATAACTGTTATTATACGAAAACTCTACCAAAGGTAAGTGAGGTTCCCAACTTTTTCCGAAATCCAACACGCATGCACGCAACATGTCTTCCAAGGTCTGAATGGTGCGCTCACTTTGCCCATCCGTCTGAGGATGGTATGCTGTGCTCATATCAAGGAGGGTGCCTAGTGCACTCTGTAGTGACTTCCAAAAGTACAAAGTGAAGCGGGAATCTCGATCAGATATGATTGAGACAGGCACTCCGTGTCTAGACACTACTTCTTTCATATAGATGCGAGTCAGTCTTTCCATTTTGTCTGATTCCTTGATTGCTAAGAAGTGTGCAGACTTAGTCAACCGGTCAACGATCACCCAGATGGTATCGCATCCCGTCGGTGTTTTGGGTAATCCCGTGATGAAATCCATGGAAATGTGTTCCCATTTCAACGTTGGAAGTTCCGGTTGCTGTAGCAGACCAGATGGTTTCTGATATTCTATTTTGACTCTTGCACAAGTCAAGCACTTGCTCACGTAGATGGCAATGTCGGCTTTCATGTTTGGCCACCAGTAAAGTGCCTTTAGGACGTGGTACATTTTATCTGAGCCAGGGTGGATGGAATATCGGGACTTGTGTGCTTCGTCCATCACTAGGGTTCTCAGCTCTCCGTATCGAGGGACCCAAATCCGGTTTTCAAAATATCAAACCCCGTCCAATTTGGTTTCAAGTTTCTTGGTCATGCCTCGCATGAGTTCTGATGGGAGATTATCGTCTTTCAAGGCTTCGAGTTGCGCATTACGAATTTGATCGGGTAAGTTGGCGTGAATCGTGAGTTGTAATGCTCGCACTCGTCTAGGTTTATCGGTTTCTTTTCTGCTAAGAGCATCGGCCACTACATTGGCCTTGCCAGGGTGGTACTTGATGGCACAATCATAATCCTTAAGCAGCTCAACCCAACGACGCTGTCGCATGTTCAGATCCTTCTGATCGTAGATATGTTGGAGACTCTTGTGGTCGGTGTAAATGGTAAGCTTGGTACTGTACAAGTAATGCCTCCATATCTTAAGAGCAAACACCACAGCTCTGAGTTTCAAGTCATGGGTCGTGTAGTTCTTCTCGTGAATCCGTAGTTGTCGAGAGGCATAGGCTATAACCTTCTCGAGTTGCATCAGCAAGCAACCGAGACCTTGTATCGATGCATCACAGTGCACTTCAAAGTTCTCCGTTCCCTCGGTGAGGGCTAGGATAGGGGTGCTACAGAGTTTGGTTTTCAATAGTTGGAAAGCGGATTCCTGCGCGTCACCCCAATTGTACTTAGTACCCTTGTGCGTCAAGGCGGTGAGGGGTTGAGCAATCTTTGAAAATCCCTCGATGAAACGTCGGTAGTAGCCAGCCAGTCCTAGGAATTGTCGCACCTTAGTTGGAGTCTTTGGTGCTTCCCAGTTTTTGATGGCCTCTACCTTGCCGGGATCGACATAGATACCATTCTCATTCATCACATGTCATAAGAAGTGAACTTCGCGAAGCCAAAATTCGCATTTCGAGAGTTTAGCGTACAGTTGTTCCTTCTTTAGCAATTCTAGGATCAACTTCAGGTGTTCTTCTTGGTCAGCCTTGTTCTTGGAGTAGACGAGGATATCATCAAATAAAAACAATCACAAACTGGTCGAGGTACGGCTTGCATACTCGATTCATGAGATCCATAAATACGGCTGGTGCGTTGGTTAAGCCAAAAGGCATAACCAAAAACTCGTAGTGACCGTACCGAGTTCTGAAAGCCGTCTTTGAAATATCTTCTTCGCGCACTCTTAATTGATGGTAACCAGATTTCAGATCGATCTTCGAGTAGTAACTCGATCCTTGCAGCTGGTCGAACAGATCATCAATTCGGGGTAAGGGATAACGGTTCTTGATCGTCACCTTGTTCAGCTCTCGGTAGTCGATGCACATGCGGAAAGTCCCGTCCTTCTTTCGAACAAATAAGATAGGGGCTCCCCATGGTGATGAGCTAGGTCGGATAAAACCTTTATCCAACAAGTCTTGCAATTGAGTGGACAACTCTTGAAGCTATGCCGGTGCGAGCCGATACGGGGCTCGTGCTATGGGTGCTGCACCGGGGGTCAATTCGATTTGGAACTCGACTTGTCGAATAGGTGGGAGTCCAGGCAAATCCTCCGGGAAGACTTCCGAAAAATCTCGCAAAATCGGTAAGTCTTCGATTCGCTTCTCCTCCGCGGGTTTCTCGACAATATGGGCTAAAATTGCTGGATGACCCTTTCATAAATATTTCTGCGCCTTTATGAGGGTGATGACGCTGGTGGTCATGCCGCTCTTCTCGCCCTGGATCGAAATGATTTCGCCGGAAGGGGTAGTGATGTGGACTATCTTGTCGTGACATATAATCTCCGCTCGGTTCTCGGATCGCCAGTCCATGCCGACAACGAGATCGAAACTACCCAGTGTAAAAGGTATGAGGTCGATATCAAAAGTATGACCCGACAGTTTCAACTTACATCCCGCTAGTACGTGAGTTGTTTCTATAGACTTACCGTCAGCTAATTAAACAGGAAACTTAGCATATAACGTGGTTGGAGTTAAGTCTAAGAGTTTACTAAAGGCTTTCGATACAAAACTCCTATCAGCTCCAGTGTCAAACAAAACAGAAGCAAAACACTCGTTCACATGAAACTTACCGGTAACCACATTCGGATCGTTGCGGGCCTGGCCCGACCCAATGACGAAAGCTCTACCCTTACCACTACTTCCGCCACTGTTGTTGCCTCCATTGTTCTCATTCTGCTTTAGTTTGGGGCAATCCTTCCTGAAATGACCCTCTTGACCACACTCGAAGCACCCTTTTGTCGCCGTAGGCTGTTTAGGAGCACCCTTTGCCGCTAGGTCTCCCCTACATTCTTTGGCCTGATGACCCATTTTTCCACATCTCAGACACTTGATACGGTCGCATGAGCTAGCATGGTGATAGTTGCACTTGTTGCATTTCGGGTACTTCCCAGCATAGCCACTCGAACCCTGCCCACCACCGTTGTTGTTATTGTTGGAACCCTGATTATAGAAGTTCCGAGCGAGTTCAGGTTTACGGTAGTGTTGTTGCTGTGGGAGGTTCGATGATGAGGACCTGGTGTTGTCGAATTTTCTCTTTCCATTACTCGGGTTGTTGTCAGTGATTGAGTTGTCTCGGGTTTTAGAGGTTGAACCTCTAGGTGGTAACGCACCTTGTGCCACTGCCTGGTCCGGCAGTTTGTGAGCTAATCGGATCGCTTGTTGAATTGTAGCCGGTTTGGAAGACGTCACCATACCCTGAATTTGTGGTACCAACCCATCGATATACATCTCAATTCTCTTACTCGGCGGGTCTACCATTCGTGGACACATTACTGTTAGCTCATGGGAACGGGTGGTGTAGGCTTCAATCTCGGAACCCACCATTTTCAACGACCAAAATTCAGATTCCAACTTCGCGATTTCCTCTCTAGGACAATACTCTTTCCGCATCATATTCTTGAACTCTTCCCAGTTCATAGCGTTCGCCAAATCCAACCCAAGAATTTGCACATTGGAGTTCCACCAAGTGAGGGCAGAATCCTCCAGTGTCCCAGCAGCGAACTTAACCCTGCTGGCGGGTGGACAGTTACACATCTCGAAAGCTGACTCTGCCTTCTCAGCCCAACGAAGGAAACCTATGGCTCCCTCAGTGCCCTTAAATGAATTGGGCTTGCAATCCAGGTAGTTCTTGAAAGTACAGGCTCCGGCTAGACCTCCGGCTTGATTCTGAACATGTGCGGCTAGAGCTGCCGCCGCATGGTCATTCAATAGGGTTTGGAGTTCTGCTGCGGTTAGGTTGATGTTACCGCGACCATGTCCAGCGTTTCTTCCAGCCATCTCCTAGAATCACAGCATAAAATGTTAGACATAAATTCTCGGTTTCAAATGCAACACACCATACATGTAATAAAAGGTAGGCAAGAAAGAAAAAAAATAAAATAAGCAAACATCACATCACAACCATATAATAATCCAAATAATAATTCATGATTAAAACCATTGTATTCGCTACAAAGTATTTAAAACCAATCCTTAAAATCATAGAAAATAATAGTTTGGATGGAGACAACCCCTCCATCTAGGTGTTATCATTCTCGGATGTCATCGTTTGAGGACACCTCTGAGTGTGCCTCCGGCTCAGCCGGTTCTTCCTCCGGTTCCTCTTCGGGTTCCTCCTCAGGTTCTTCCTCAGGTTCTGCTGCATTCTGGGCAATTTGCGTCTGTAAGATATCACAACGCTCTAGAGCTATCTCTGTCCGGGATCTCGCCACAAGGAGTTGCTCTTGCAAATCTATCATCTCTGCTTGCATTTTTCTCATAATCTTCATCTGTTGATTATTAGCATCCTGCACTTCCTTCATAGCCGCTGTCAGGCGGGAAATTTCCTCCCTAGCCTCGGTTCCATCTCTTATCAATCCGGAAACGTTCGCTCTCGCCGAGCGCATAAAACCCGTGTCACGCTCTAAACAGGAAACAACAGCTGCGAGAACACGCTCTATTGGCTCGGTTATGGGTGGTAGAGTGTTGGGGTATGCAGGACGGCTCGGGTGAGGTAGTGTGGGGACTTGCTCGCGATAAACCATAAGCCTGATTGGACTCTGGTACCAATCCCAGCTAACATCGTCATCGTACATGCCTCCAGATAGGCGATACCTCTTCGGTGCAGGGGCTTCTAGTTCCGGGGCTACTTGTGGTGGCGACGAGGTAGGTAGCTGCGGTTCCTTTCCATGGGCATGAGTCACCTGGTCGGATGATGATGATGGTGGCGTCGACATCCCTACAGGTAAGTCGTGTATGCGCGCGTATGAGTGAATGAGGTAAAGAGATAAAGATAACGAAAGACTAAATAAAATATATATGCAGTGCGCAGAAATTATAACTAATGGATCGTTGCGGTTATAGTCTAGTATGCATGCAAATTCTAGTTCACTATAACCAATGGCTCTGATACCAATCTGTCACACCCTCAAAATCCACTAACGGAGTTTTACCGTCAGAGGGTGTGAACTAACAGAATCGGAATCATTAGTTATAATCAAACACCATAAATAAAGTTTTCAAACCACGAAAACATTTAAGTTTAAATGAGTGCGGAAGCGTAAATTCATAAACCAAGTGTTGCGTCACGCAGGACGACTTAAAACCCAATTAATAACGGTTTAAAAACAAGTTTACATCAAAACTCAACATAACAACAATCTATGAATCATAATCCATGCATATAACACTCTAGACACAAGATTAACAAACCATGCATATCAATCTCACATTACACACATAGTTAGGGTTTTTCTTGAAAGTTTAAAATTAAAGAACAAGTGATTAACAAGCAACAATGACACAACTAGTTATCAATTCACTAACAAATCATCATCAAGCATATAATCAAACCCTAACTCATCTTAATCATCAATTTCGTGAATTAGGGTTTTGATTAACCCATTCAATATTAAAATTAAACACCTAGAATGCATAGAGTAGTTGTTAATACCTTCCTAGCACCTTAATTCTTCAACCAAAAGCTTGAAAAATCCTTGTATGTGTGTGTGTATGTTTACGGCAGCCAAGAAGAGAGGGAGGGGTGGCGATCGAGTTTGGGAGGGGGGAGGGAGTGTAGGGTTTTGTTATTATTTAATAATAATATGTTACACAATGGCCCCTCTACTTCTAGTTATTAAATTTCTAGCATAAAATAGACTTTTGCATCTTGAGTTAATGTTCTACATATAAATGTCAAATAATACATAAATCTAACACATAATTATCAAACACTTATTGTTTTGATGTTTGTCGTTTGTTCACCAATGGTTTGAGTCAACTCGTTTGCGTTTCGGTGCAATCCCGAAAGAATACATGTGTAGTGATTGTCAAGCGTCATTTAAAACCCTAGTTTAAATGTAATGAGATGTGCGTTATAGTTCTAGTGATCTTAAGTTTGAATTGACGGAGTTTGGATTAACGGAGTTAACCTGAAATTGTCGATTGTCACAGTTTTCATCAATTCTTGCTCGATTTTTGCCGGATACGTAAGGGTGTGAAGAACCCTGAAAATAAAGTTTGGGGATTTTCAAGTTTAAGTGTTTTTTTATTGTAATTAAAGTTTAGGACATCAACTATCATCACTAAAAAGGTATGTATTTAACTTGATTTTATATTGATGAAGCCTAAGGTTTGTGATGAAGTTCAAGTTTTACTTTATGCATATTGATTGAGGTTAGGGATTGTTATGGTGATAATGTCTCCACACTTGTAAGATTAGATTTGTTAAGGGATTAGTTTATGGATGTTATGGGTTATAATGATTTGGTTATGATGGCTTGTTGAAATTTTGCAAGATGAAAATTGATAATAAAGTGATTGATGTTTATATAATTAATGGAACATGTTGGGTTAATGACATAGATCAACTTTTACAAGTTAGAGTTTGAAGTGGTTTTATAAACATTGAATCAACGAGTCATACACCCATAACCAACAACAAGTGTAGGGATATTTGGAAGGTCTATCATGTTATTTGACTTGCATTGTTTTCTTGCTTGTGATTTTGTAGGATGGGAAGGACCAGTGATAATAGGAAAAACCCGCCAAGGAACAAAGGGAAGGCTGCCTCATCGTCGGCCGACCCACCGCCTTTGCCCAAGAAAAGATTAATTTTGAGGGATTCCGAGGACGAGGAGGATCCCATGCAGGAACCATATGAAGATGAAGGAATGGCGCCTCCCCTTAAGCCAATTTTGGGCGGGGCCCGTTATCGGAATGGATCCATATTGGCAAGCGGAGTTGTTTAATGATGCGATAGAAAAGTTGAAAAACAAAATAGATGGGTTTATGTGTGAGAGACGGGTTTCGAGTAATCTCTTGAGGCCGTTTGGTATTATAACCATGTTTGAAAACTTAGGTTGGGAGGCATTGTTGAAGTGTTATGATGAAGAAGATAAGGAAATTTACATGGATGCCATTCAAGAGTGGGACGCATCGTTGAGAGTTGATTGGGAAGTAATACGTACAAGTCAATGAGGTTGATTGGGAAGACAAATAATAAGGAGGTGGTTATGTCGTTGGACAATTTGCAGAGGATAGCACCATTTGATTCTAAACCATCAGGAGAGTATGTGTATCCCTCGGAAGATGAGTTGTATGTAAACCCGGATAAACATCCTTTGTACGAGAGAATGAAATTGGATCTCTTTAAACTGGGATGTGCCCATACGATGCTGCGAAACAATCTGAAGTTGCAAGCAAGGTTGTTGTTAAGTGTGATGGTCTTTAATGTAATGCCAAAGCGAGGTGACGAAGCTCAAGTCAGAAAATGGGAAATTCCAGTGTTGCATGCATTGATAACGGGTACACCAAAGATTTCGTACCGGTATTTGATTATGATGAATATATGGAGGGCAAGAGAGATGAAGTTAAAGTTAATTATCTCACACTGTTGTTTGATTACAGCTTTATTAAAGGCAAGGGGAGCGATTCGAGCGGATAAACCAACGGTTGAGAAGACTCTGCGTCTTTTTGATAAAGAGCAGTTGCAGAAAAAGAGTTTGCTTTATCATGAGGAAGGAGGATATGTTTACATCCAACATTTTGATACACAAGTGCAGCTGAAGGCATTAAATAGTGGGCATGGTGAGGATGTGATTGAGGAACACTATGTATTTTCTCCGGATAGTCGGGGTCATCAGGCTCCACGACTGGCAGTAAGAAGTGATCAGGGGGGGAGTTCATCGGGGCAACCACAATGAGCCCTGGCTCAACTTCCACACGAGTTGGTGCAAGATGATGCAGGAATGGTTGACTTGTTACAAGCTTCGAGGCCACCGGTTTATGGTTGTTGGGGTAGTGAGTTTCAATGCATATTTGACCAACAGAATCAGAACGCAGAGATGCGGCGAAGGGAGACCCGAAGATTGTATGACCGAATGGAGTCATGGAATCAAACCCACGCGTATAACTGGCAGCAAGAAATCAGTGATCGATATGAGAATGATCGCCAGAGTCGGGCACATATAGCGTGGCATCAGGGTGAGCCGGTGGTGGATAATCCACCGATGATTGACTACTCATCCTTGGGGCAGTTTGACGGGAGTATACACTATCCACCACCTCACATTCATCATTCGAGGTGGGTGGATCCTCGTGCAAATGCAACTCAGAATGCTGGTGCACGAAGTTCGTCAGAAGCGTTTAACTTCTCTACACTATGAGGTCTATCTTTGGTGACCCGCAACCGCTATATTTTTGGGCACTCGTTAGTCTGCTGATAAGGTCCATGTGTCTCTCTATATATTTTATGTTTTCTTGACTGATAATTGTGTTATGGGTGGTCGGGTGGCATGATGAACTTTCGAGTCGTGTGGTTGATGCTAGTGTCTATGCTTATGTTTAAAAAACTTCGTGTGTTTCGTTTAATGGTATGCAACTTTATTTAAATCTGGATATGGGTAATTGGTTGTCACTTGAATTGCAATTGGTATGAATATCCCGTGTTTGCATCTGTTTTTGAAACTCTGAGTTACATTGAGGGCAATGTAAATCTCAAGTGTGGGGATGGAAAAATATGTAGAAATTAAAATTTTTAGCCTTAAAGTAGCTTGATTGTGCGCAAAAGTCGGAATTGTAACTTGTTAATTGTTAGTACTGATGCCAAATAGAGGTCTTTGGTCACGGTCAATTTTTAAGCTTCTTGAAAGGCTTCCCATGCAAATATTTTTCAAAAATTAGACAATTAAAATAAACCGTTTAGATGGGGATAACGTGTCATGGGGATAGGTACACATGTTTCATGTCAGCAGCCTAATTCCTCCGGTACGTGTGTAAGATTTGCCTTATATATAATACACATATAATATATAGTATATACACATGTCATTTGAGTGCCATTATTGAGAGTAACCAGTATGCCCATAATATCTAGAACTTGGTTGTCTCATGCATTTCGAGATCTTAGTTTGGCATGAATGCAAAAGTGATAGAGGCAATTAGGTTAATCCTCGTCTGGATGAGTGAGAGTATGGGTATTGGGGGTTGAGCCTCATACGTTATATATATGAGCGTGGATAATAAGAGGGGTGGGGGGTTGGTTCCCTTAGAAAACATTTTAGGACCTATTCTTTCGTTCAATCAACCCCAGTGTTATATTGCGAGACAATCTGGCTTAATAGGTTCCTTTGTAATTGTTTAGTATTTATAAATAGGATGTATTTATCATTATGTTTATTGTGAAAAAAATAAATAAAAAATAAATAAATAAATTTGTGTTAAAGTTGCAAAGTTCAAGTATTACGAGTTTAAAAAAAAGAAAAGAAAAAAAATGATGAAAAGTCAAAGAAAAGCTCAAAAAGAGTCAATGTTCTAGTTAGTATTGGTTGTAAATGAAAGTCAGTGAGTTTGTTTAGTTTTTTAGTCGTTGGAATAAATTAAGTCATTCTTTATTTAGTTGTTTAGTAATAAGCCAGATTGGATCGTCTAAGCTACTTAAAAAATTCCCTTCCATACCCTTACACTTAGCCCCGTTACAACCCGTTTTAAGTCCTATGGATTTGCATTTGTGTCAAAGCATTTATATGGGTAGAGATATGACTTGCTTCCAAGCTTATTACTTTGTGGTCATACTTGGTATAGAGGGCAGAGGTATAGTAGCACATTTTTGCTAGTCCAGATATTAAACCGAGAGGAGAGATATTATATTATGAGAGGTATGAACATGTGTGCCTTAACCGGAAACAAAGTACACTCATTTGGGCGGTTTCAAAGTTTTAAAATGTATCATTAAATTATTTTGTGGGTTATCAACCTTGACAGTGTCAGTTTTAGGAATTGGGTATGACCTTATACCTCATTAGTATTAATACTGATAATTGATGAACTGTCGATCAAGGTGTATGTGTTGCATGAGAGTTTGCTTGAGGGCAAGCAAATGATAAGTGTGGGGATGTGATGTGTGGGTAAAAATATGTGTATTAAGTGTGTAAATTCGTGTGTTCTGATTAGTTATATATTGTGAACATGATTACTTTGAGTGCGTTTGTGGTTACAGGTTTGCAGAGCTTAACGAAGCTTAAAGAAGCTAATTTGGAGCATTCATGATGGAGTGGAAATGAAAGTAATGATCTATGAGATGATAGAGAATTCAAATACGAAGACGTGGCCACAAACGGGGAGGAAAACGGAGTTGAAATAAAGATTTTATGAAGAAAACAGTATTTGGACTGATAGCACCGTAAAGCAGAGTTCATGGACCGTAAGCTACGGTCTGACCGTAAGCTACGGTGGCCAGACCGTAGCTTACGGTCTGGTCTGATGGAAAAAGGGATTTTGGGTTATTTTCTTCTATATTTAAAGCTCTACAACCCTAAAGTCAAAGGCATTCAATAATAAATAGTCTTGGGACTTCTTGGAGGTTATCTTACACCATAAACACTCATCCTAATCACAATATTGATCCATGAACACCATCTCCAACATCATAATCAAGAGCATGAATATCAAGATGCAAGGCTAAAGGCTTCATAACCATCTCCGGGTGTAGGGTTGAGTTGCATGTTAGGTTTTGTTATTCTATACTTCAACTTTGGATTTGTAATTGATCAATCATTTGGTTGATCAATTCTTTGTGTTTTCTTTTGTGCTTAAACGGTTTTATTAATTAATTACTTAATCTTTTGTCAGTTAATTGATTTGTGGTCATCAATAATAAGGATTAAGTTCTTTCAACATTGACCCGTTTTATCGTTAACCATATTATTGATTTTGTGTTTCAACAAGTAAAACCGACTATCAGATAGATTTTCATTAAGCCGTGTCAATTGTTCGGATTCAGTTCTGACGATCAACACAGTCAATCGTTAAGTCTTTTGATTTACATATTTTATAAGAAACCGTCCAAAGAAGTTTATCAATTCCTTAACTTGCTGCAAAACCCGAACCCTGGAGTTTAGTTATTTTTATATTATTGTTTACAAACTAATCAACTAAACCGCTTGACATCGTCTGTCCACTTTAAATATTTTTATAACAAAATTCGAGTTTCACTTTCCACTGATTCCCTGTGGATTCGACACCTTACTTGCCCTAGCTAGTAAAGGTATTTTATAAGTATTTTTGATTCACCTTTCGACATCGATCAGATCACTTGTTGTTGATTATGCTGTTGAAAGTTGTTGTTGTTGTTGAAGTGCCTCTATTGACCTTGATTCTGATTTTGATATTGAAACTGATTTCTTTGTTGATTGTTGTTCTGGAATTTCCTTGGCTGATTACATTCTCTTGCAAAATGACCAGGTAATTGGCAATTGTAGCAAATAGCCTTGGATGTGTCAAATCCAATTCTATCATTTGGTCTTGAAACCTATGACATATTAGTTCTATTATACAGCCTTTTACTCCTCATAGCTAGCATTGCAGCCTGCCACTTCAGATCCATATCTTCCAAATCATCAGCGTCAATTTGTTCAAGATCTTCTTGAACCACTCTAGTATGAATCAGATTCTTGGCCACAAATTCATTATAAGACTCAGTAAACATAAAGAAGAGAGCTTGATAATCATTTTCATGATTCACATTTCCAGCAACATATGGTGCTTGTTCACTGGACATTGATGATGTATCACTATCATATATCAAATGGACATTGAATCATGATTGTCCACCTTGATTGCTTGACTGGCCAGCAACAAACACTCTTGGTGTTTCAGCACCATACTAACTTGGTTTTTCAATTATAGGGACTTTTTGTTGGTTGTTCGTTGACAAATTCCCCTAAGGTGCAATGAGAGCATTAGACACTTGGAAGCTTGGCTTGTCTTCTTTAATCATGTTATTCTCAATCATCTCATGCTCAGCAACTTGCAAAAAGCAGATCACATCATCAAGCTTGACAGTTGGGAAATTAGCTTTTTCCTTGATAAACTTGCTTGCAGTATACCATTCTCCAGACAAAGATGACAATAGCTTGTTGTTTATATCAAAATCTGTTATTGCAAGATCAGTGGTTCTTATTTCATTGACAATAGCAACAAACCTCTGCAAAATAGATTTCAACCTTTCTCCTTCCTTAAACTTGAATCTATCCAGCTGTTGCTTTAATATGTCTTTCTTCATGTCTTTAAGTTCAATGTTTCCCTCAAATATTTCCACAATGGCATCAAACATAGCCTTTGCAGTAGTGTGACGAGCCACACTAGTCAAATTCTCCCAAGACAAACCAAGTTTCAAAATAGACAGTGCTCTATCATCTTTCTTCTTCATTTGTCTTTCAACATTTTGATTGTTGTTAGTGCCATCAGGGAAATATGGTCCATTTTTTATTGAGTTCCACATTTCCACATCATTATAGCACACGACAGCCTCAAACAAAACTTTCCACTTAATATAGTTTTCATGTCCTAACAATCTTGAAATTTTGTTAGTAGAGACACCTCTTGTTCATCCATTGTTCCAGAAATGTTTTTGGTATTTTGAAAGATTTTTGAATGAAAAATTACTTAAAATTCAAGAGACTTTAAAATATAATCAGATCTATGAAATAAATCCTCAGATCTGATGAATCTGGATGGATAATAATAAGATCTAGACACAAAAGTAAATAAATCAAAGTAAATCTGAGTAAAGAGCCCTTTTAAACCTCAATAAAACAGTAGATCTGAGAAAAATGAAAAAACAGGGTAGCTGACATCACAAATCAATGGAATAGTTGTCAGCTGGCGTCATTCTTCATCTTCAAAATCAACAGTTTTCAGCAACAAATCAGCACTAGTTCTTCACAAATGCAGCAACACTTGCTCTAATACCACTTGTCGGTCCCGATTATCTCACTTAAGCACACACTAATCAGTCTCGTAACCAACACAAACGTGTCGACAAGGTTACTAAATTCTGCTTTTGTGAAAAACCAAAGAGTACTAAAGGTGGAATCAATAGTACTCAAAATATTTCTTAATGGACAGAAATGTAACACACACAAAAGGTAACTCAAAAGATGTCCATTAATATTATGAAGGATACAATGAAAATCAGTTAGGGTTTCTAGGTGGAATGTATGTATTTATGGCAGCTTTTCCGTACAAATATATTCTTTTCAGGAAAGAGACAGCTGTCAAATCACAATATTCGCTCTGTGTCCGTTGTCATAGTCGTGCCCTAAAGTTTCCTTAAATTGGCATGCACTAATACCTTCTAGAAACCCTAATGATTGATTGTTAACATATTCAAACATATTACAAATTATTCTAAGTGTAAACAGGTCTTCAAGTAAACTTGTAAGCTTTTGTTGTCCTTGTCGAGCAAACCTGGTATCCATTAAGTGTGCTTTGAACAGTTCTCCGAGTAAGCTTTACTTTGAATATTTTCCCAAGAAAATGTTCTTCAAACAAACTTCAATCTTTATGATAATATCAAACTTTGCTCGGTATATATCCTATGAGCAAACGTTTTCTTCTTGGGTCTCTTCAACCTTTTGTAACTTAACTTATTTGAACAAGTTCAAATGTGCTGGTGACATTGTATCTTGCTCGAGGTTGAACATTGCTCGTTAGAATTCCTTAGAGTAATTTCTTCATTAGCTTCCTTCAAGTTTGCTTGGACCGCTGTTTTAACAAACCTTGCTCGATCCACCAAATTACTTGGTTTTAGCATGGTTTAGCCAAGGGTTTTCTCTGAAACCAATCTTGCTTGACCTGAAGAACAACCTTGCTTGATGAAGTGTAGTTTGCTCGAACTAACACTTAGAAGACTTCAAGAATATAACCTTACTCGTAAATCAAAATACCTTGCTTGACTAAGTTTAAGTTTGCTCGAATGTCTAAGTTTGCTCAGTGTCCATACTTAGCCTTTTTCCAAGGAGGGTGAAAAGATTCCAATCTTCTTTTACCATATTCTTATCCCAATAATTTTTAGGAAACTGGTGGTGGTGGTGGTCGTGGTGGTGGTGACTACCATGGTGGTGGTGGTGGTGGTAGTGCAATATGTCACATAAGCATGCCACATATATGCCAAATAAGTCTGCCACATCATGAAAACTAACGACGTTAGGATTTCGTTAGTCAGGGTTCACTGGTAGAAAAAAATGATAAACGATGGGACTTTCATTAGTCATTTCGTTAGTTATGATCGGCAGTGGCTAAAAGGTGATAGTTGAGATTATTTAAAATGAATATATTATTTTAAAAGTGGTTGTAAATTGTTATTGACACAATGTTTGATTAAATAAACTAAGAACAAACACAAAACCCTTCAACAACCTACAAAACTTCCATCTAACAACAAAATTCGTCCTAATTAAGGGGAATATTAACTTAGGGTTTCTAATTGTTAGATGAAACGAATGATTTGATAAAGAAGACGAGAAAAGAGTTTCTCAAGACGGTTTATTATCGTTATAGCGTCACTTTCAAATGACGGCTTCCAAATATTACCCATTTTAGAATATAAAAAAAGAATTAAATATACAAAACTTCATAATACAAAATTTATGTATAAAATATTAAAAACGTATACATTATTAATAAAAAACAAATTTTTAAAAACTTAGTTTTTACATATGATCATAAAATTTTCGTTAATATAATTCATAAATTAATATAACTTCTATTATATTTGATAAGAATAAAAACTAATTAACAAATTAAATGTTCTTTTAATACAAAATAATAACTAAACTACAAAATCTATAAATACAACAAATACATAAAAAAAATAATAAAATCACAAATTAAACATCATACTAGAAAAATATAATTAATCATTCACCCAAAAATTAAATGTTAACACATGACGTACCCATTTCAGATAGACGTGGAACTATAATTGGCCTAAAGAATTTCAAATACATCAATTTATTAAAAGCTCAATTCACTATCAAGCACAAAATACATATTTTAAACAACAAAAAACAAAATATTGGGCAACATTAATTGACAGACACATGAGAGCCCATTTTTTGTGATCCATTAAACAACATGTACGTTCTACATCACCAACAAACCGTAACAACTCAATACAAACGAAAATAACACAAACCATATAAATTTCTTTATGCATTCATGTATATTAAGACGAAAATTCGCATCTTAAATAACAAAATGTTGGGTCATGTTAACTATTAGACCAATGAGACCCATTTGAGATATAAACAAAAATCAAAACAAACTATATTTTAACTACAGCTAATAAATATAACATGTTTTATAAGTTCATGTAACCTTAAAGTTTAATACCTAAACACATCCTACATGAAAAATATACATAAACAATAATTAAAAAAAACAATTATTAAAAAAAAACTAAAAGTAATCCGCGTAACACGTGGGCTAAAAGCTAGTATACACACACACACACACATATTTATGAATACATACATACATACATATATACATACATACATATATAGTTTTAACTAAAAGAAACAGAAAACGTCAACCTAAACGTGTTAGTTCCATAAAAATATTACTTAATTATCCTTTTTATATTAATTATATTAGATTTTATGTATTAAAAATATAAACAAAAATAAAATGCCAAAAAACCGACTAGAGGCTCGAACCCGCGCCTCTAGTCGTCCATATGAACTCACATAATTGCACCAGCCAACAGGGCTGGTGTCTAACCCATTTGAAAGTTGGAACCAAAAATTTAAATAAACAACCCAGTTGATGTGTGTCTAATGATGCTCTTTTTATGGAACTCACAACTAAGCTTTAAATTTATAAAACGAAACTTCAAACGAAACCACACACAACCGGCCAGTGTACCGATCGTAAGTAGTATAGAACTAAGGAAGTCCGAGTATCGAACACAAGGATACGTGAAAATGTCTATGATCACTAAACCCTAGACAAGACCTTCCTAAGAAAAATATTTTTTTAAATGATTTTTTATAATTAAACTACTTGACCTAACTTACTTTAACTAAATTAAACGACTTAACAAGACTTAACGAAACTTTACGAATGAAACTGACAATGGAGAAAACGTCTATCTAGGTAAGAATCATATTGAATGTCTAACAAGCTAATGGATTGAATACTCTCACGAAACCGATATCTAAGGATGACACAACTAAGGTTCGCTCAAGAAAGCTAGATCACCTCTCGGTCTCACTAACAAACCCTAACTTATACTTAATTGATTTTAAGAACAAATCGGGAAACGAGTTGCTAAAGTGTTCTAATGTCGACTCTCCCCTAGGTCTCACCGACACACGACCCTAATGGAAACAAATACTACGCAACCAAGGATAGAGGAACAATTTGGTTTAACTCAAACTAGACCAACTAATCGCTCACAAACCCAAACCCGACAAGAACCGAACCCGCTCTCGCGCAATGCTAATCCTAACAGTAAAAGCTATGAGACACTTTACTTCCTATCACCTATCCGTCTCTAAGAAGGTGCCTACCCGCTAAATTCAATCAATTAACACACCCAATTAAACCCTACGGTTGTACACCCCGCAAACAATCTCTAAACACGAAGTAAAGAATCAAACAAGCAACAATCATCACAAACTAATTCAACCAATCAAAGCAAGGGGTTTATGAGTATAATTAATAAAATTACAGCCACTAAACACAACCTAATTCAATATTAAACCAAACTTTCAATAAAAAATCAAGTCATGATGATCAAACAATCCATAAAACTCACTAAAACCTAACAATATTCATCAAACCTATGAAGAACTAACAAGTTTAGCCTCTCATGATTTTTGGACAGCAGGTATACATCAATGTAAACACCATATTAATCATCACAAACATCATTAAAATCATTCAACAATCTATGATAATCAGTAACAACTCAAACCCTAACTCAATTGCAAAAGAAATCAACTTTAAAGTTCAAAATCAAAGAGTTATGAATACTAACAAGAATACAAGGTTTATGAATGTTATACTCAATTATTAGGGCTGAGATTAGTGATTAATATTAACCCTAGCTGTTGTCCAAGGTCACCCTTAATGATCTTCTTCTTCCTCTAGCCGCCACTAGCCTCCACAACACTTTTTGTCCTTTCTTCTTTTGGCTGCAGATTGCGATCGGACTGGGGTGTTAGCTGCTAGCTGCTGATGATTTCGGCTAGATCAGGTCTAGGGGCTGCTAGGGTTTGTTATTTATGTTATTATATAATAAATCATGCATGGGCTTCACACAAATGGATATGGGCCAAGCCTTTAACTTGGTTCCTCAAGAATAGTGCATAAAAGGCCTCTAAATCTCTTTCAAAGCCCATTTCTTTTCTCTTTAAACCCGCAACCTACAAAATATATATTTATGTAATATCATGCTAAAGCAAGTTAAAAACATAAAATATTAGATAAACAAGCGATTAAAACAATGATAAATAGCGCGGAAAACTAGTGTGTTTTACGACACATCACCAGTTCATCCCCAAATCAATATGAACCCTAGAATTTACAATCGGCCAAATAGTTTGATGTTTGGCCGAATTGCCAGAGGGTTATTATAAATGGATTAACGACGAATAAGAATCATACAAAAATTACATTAAATAGTTAAGAATTGATGGTCAATTAGATTGAAACAGGACCGGCTCAAGAACGGATTTGAAACGTTAACAACAGATATATATAATTCAATTACTTAAAGGGTTTGGTTTGCGAGGCTTGCAGGAAGGTTTGCACGAATTTAATTGAATGTATAGATCCTAATTGGTATAATACTAAATTGTTATAAGACGGTAACTTATTTGATCAACAAGATCGATTTCTGATCTCGTACTCTAATTAACATGTCAGTGTTGATCGTTTTAGGCAATATAAACGATTTGGTGAATCAATTGTGATTATAATCCATTGATTAAGGTACAAGAAAACATACGGGTCACGGGATTGGATTCAAATACGGGTTTTAACTAGGATATGGGTTTAGATCCTGAATATGATATATATTATTTAATCTAATTTGCAAATTAGTCTCTGCAGTTCATACATGGATACATTATGAATTAAAACTAAGTGCATGGTTAGTTCTGTATATACACCAAAGTTATATTATATAATAAAATAAATATGATAAAAAAAATAATAATAATTCGATAAATGCGATATTTTATTGATTAAATTACTCGAACATAGAAACGGGCCGGGTAACGGCTATCAAAACAATAAACGAAAAATTTGGATTGTTACATTTAAGTGTTGGTAGGGTAGCTGAAGCTTTTAATAAAACTAGCTTGGTGGTCGCATGGTGCGGTAGGGTGGGCGCACAATCTGAAATCAACCACATAATCAGTGTCGATACATGATTTACATGTTGACAGTGCACACATAACTCGAATGTAGACGTGTAATTTGTGCAAAGGCACCGGTGGCGAAAATCAAGAAGCAAAGCTGAAATATAGAGTAATTTCAAATAGATAAATTTTTAAACCAACCTGTTTTGATCCTAATCCCGTTCCGACCCGACACTGTTCTAATTTGAAACATGTTCTGACCTAACCCCTTTCGACTCAAAACCGTACCGACACGAACTGAACCAAATTAATCATTTTTTAATCGACTCGTTCCGACCTTAATTTGGTTTTACACATGAACCGAGCTCGCCTGACTCAACTTGATGCCGATCCTAACCGGTTATCACGTAATATGTTAATGTTTGAAAGTTAAAAAAGTATAACAGTATCATACTCAAATTAAAATAATAACATGCTTGTTTTTATAATGTAATTTTTGTAAGAAAATATTAAGGTTTGGAAAAGTTACTCGGTATGTGGGATAGTTGGTTTTGAAGAAGGTTTAAATGTATAAATACTGTATGAAACGCTAGTAGTTGCATCAAATAAAATGGAGCCCTAACCCCTTTTGATTCATTCATGTTTTGTATTTGTACCCGTTAACTACTCAGTCTGATCGGAGGAAGAATAATTGCCTTCAAAAACAACAATTCAAGGTACAATTGTCTTGGTCTCATCTCAGTCCTGTCATACAATCGTTAATCGTTCCTTGCAACTTCTATGCTAAATCTCAACCCATTTATTTATATAACAATTCTCCTAGGGTTTCATTAACATACCCTTAACTCAGTTTCTAATTTGTTGCTTTCAATAACAGACAGCTTGCAACATATAATAATGGACGACATAGTAGACGCTATGAACAATGCTTATCAAGATTTCGTCCTTGCAATCGCCGCCACTCTCGAAGCCAAGGAGGCCTCCGCTGATGCCGCCTTGGAGAATCTCAAACAAACCCGCGAACTGTTTCGCGTCGCCTGCGATCAGTCCGAGGAGTTCGTAGAGTCTGTCAAGCTCAGAATCGGCTCTGAGTGTTTGGTGGATGAGGCCACCGGGTCAGTGCCCGGGAAGCCTGGTCAGCCGGTCACCCCGGGTTTGCCACCGATTAGTGCGGTTCGGTTGGAGCAAATGAGTAAGGCGGTTCGGTGGCTGGTGATTGAGCTTCAGCAGGGGTCGGGATCTGCAGGAATCTTGGGGATGCCGCAGCATTCCTTTGATGCTAGGTTTCATGAAGATTCGGCTCAATAGGTAATTTAATGAATGAAATGTTATCTTTAGATGGCTTTCAATGTGTCGGTTGTAAACACATAAACAAGAACTTCGGTTTACTAGGGTTTATGCGCTTTTTGCTTTCAGTTTGATGTTGAAATTGCTGTATTTTTTGTGGCTGTTTCAAGTTTAATGTCGGCAATTAGTTGGGAGGCAAGAGTTTTCGTAACGGGTGATTACTAGTAGGACTAGCAAACGGGTCGGGTTGTTTTTGTGCAGGTCGAAACGGGGGTTTGGGTTGGGACGGTCCGGGTCAGAAACTGATTAGATAAGTTAGAGGTCAGCCAAGTTATTCCCTTTGATTGTTGTTGGTTTTATTCAGTCACCTATTAATAACCTTAGCAGCCTTAAAAAATGGCTTTTTTTTTGTACTTGATCAACGTCAACATTTGCTTGAATACCAACCAATTAAATAGGTTTGAAACTGATAATACTAATGTTGGGTTGGGACACATTCAGATCCGTTGTAGCTGAGAGAACACTTTGTTCTGGTACATGAATCATCTCTACCACTACTTGGAGCCTAGTTGACCTGGCAAAGAGACCACCCGGTTATCAAATTTTTGGGTCATAACGGGTTTCTTTCATAACATTTTTGGGTCATATGGTTTTTTTTGTTGGGTCGCTATGGGCTGAAATTTGGAGAACAAAATATCTAGGCCGGTCAAGATGGGCTGAGCTAAAGGAATGAACGAGTCACATTAGGCAGCTATAAAACATTTCTCCTTATCTTCTTTTAACACCGAAAATGAACTTCTTCTTCCTTCATCTATGTTTCCATTGCAGCTTGAGATTAAAAGAGAGGATTTAATGTTTACATATTTTTCGTTTTACATGATACTTGCTGAATTTGAATTGGTTTAAATTGTGCTCTCTCTCTCTCTCTCTCTGTGTGTGTGTGTGTGTGTGTGTTCTGATCTTGGAGATCTATACAAATGTGATTAGCTACTACTACTATCAGTTAGCACTAGTGTTCAAATTGGTGCGGATCTTGTCTGTGCTGATGAGTATATGAATCATAGTTGGTGTTATTGCTGCAATGCAATTTATTTTAGAACAAAGAAAAAAAACCATTTTAAAATTGGTCTGTTCAGACCAGAACCCGCCCTGACACGATCTAAGATAACCATCTTTTAAGTCTGTTTGGGCCGAACCATTACCTTTTTCCTAAAATGGCTCCCCGCTTTGACCTGTTACCTGCGGACCACCCTGCCGGCTTGCCCAGGACTAGTATTACGTGTCAAAAACAAAAAGCAACGGTCTTGCAATATATCTACTTTATGGGTGTATATAGGAAATTTGTAGGTTAACCCAAATTTGTTTCAGGATCGGTTCTGGTTCTGGAAATTTGTTCACCTCTAACATCATCACTAAATCATGTGCTTTGGTGGGACAACACATGTATGATCTTTATTAAAAATCTGGATCAATACTTGAAAAAAAATGTAGAAAATCATGAAAGTAGCTATTTGTTTCTTGGTGTGTTACCTCTTTATAGTTATACAAAAATTTTACTTAGTGTAGTTATGATACACGTAATTTTGTAGTCATGTATCTTCTTTTGCATGAGCGACAGACTGTTGCCCACTAATAAAGGCTTAAGTGCATGTGATACGGGGACTTAGTGTCGCGTATGAGCTCTTCACTCATGCATCATGATTAAGCGTTCATTGGTAGTAGTAGTAGTAGTAGTAGTCGTCATCAACGGATAATCATTTAATACATACGCGATTTGGACTCCCGTGTCAGTCGGAGCAGTCATGTATCAAGCACAGAAATGGCAGCGTAATACTTTAAGATAACAACTCTATTTTATAGACAATTTAGGAACAAAACCATATGACACTTGAACATTAGTCATGTAGTATCACTAAAACTCATATTTCCTACATTAAAGGTAACTCAATTCCATAGGCATGATCGAGCTAATCTTGTCCGATGACTTGGGACATCATCCGTTGGAACATCCTTTACACAGAAGCTAGAAATGTCGAAGTAACGATGAACTGCGGGGCAAATCTCCCTTGGCGGTTATTGCAAGCCAAACCAAAGGAGTAATTACCCGGTAATGCATTCATATACTTAAAACAACCTTTAAAGGCACTTTAGTTGATAGAATTCATATTCCTCCAACTATTTATAGGCTATTACCAAGTATTCTAGCATATACTTACAATATCTCTCCCCTACCCTTCATCTCTATTTATTTGTTAAGAAGACATTGAACTGAAAATATACTAAAATAATAATAATAATAATAATAATAATAATAATAATAATAATAATAATAATAATAATAATAATAATACTTTATGCTAGTATCCTTTTACCCGACCTTTACAATTTGAAAAGACATACAACAATGAAGAGTTGGTGTATGCATGAAAATGGGTATATTTTGGGATATGCCAAGAAAGTTTTGATATTTATTCTTGTGTTGGTAGGTTATTGTAGAAAGTGAGACTGAGTTCCACAAGATCATTTGAAAATGTTCTCGGTCAAAGTTTGAAAACGTAATAACTCTTACGACCCTAATACTTTATTATACGTTTCAACACAATATTTCATAGATTTATCCAAATCTTCAGCTCGTTCTTCTAATCCACTATGTTGGCTTTCAGTCGAAAAGTATGTGGTTGCCTAATTTGACTCAGCAATCTCCCCCGTGGCACTGGCATGCCAACCATTCTCAATTGGTGTAGCTTATGAAGACGGACGGGCACTAGCATCTCATCTCACAACCCTCGTGAACAGACTAGCTTCCAACTTTATCTTTGCCCCATCACATCACATCACCGCACCTTGATAGGATTATTCATTAAGATGGATGTCCCAAACATAAACACATCCATTGGGTCAAAGATCTTGATGTCGTTTCTACGGATAATAGCTTCCCCTATTTGATCGTCACAAAACCAATTGAACAAACAGGCAAGAAGAATTAAAGGTAGCAGGCTTGACTACCAAAATAACTATGCCCTTTCCGTTCTGAGGGTGGTCCGTATCTCTCTTTGATCTCTTCCTTACATTTAAACCTATCATCACACCCACGACTACGATAAAGCACCTTTAGCATAACTACTAAGGGTTGATGAGTGGTTGCACATTGAATCAACGAAGATCCCAACCTATCATCGTCTACAAGTCATGCTCATTCTCAAAATCAAACTCTGTCATGTCTTGTAACCACAAACATCTACAGTATGTAAACCACCACCACCTATCGGCGGACACTTTCTCTGGCACTCACAAATACCAAAGTCAGCCAGAGATTGTCGGAAATACGCTACATATACCCGACCCGACGTATTTAGGGTGTCAAATTATAATATGGATTCTCGAATAATACCCAAACTAACCTATGATTATAAATAAACAAAACAACCCATAACAATCAGGAATATAACATCTTGTAACTGAACCTGGTTTATTAACTATAAATTTAATTCATCATTTGTTAATTACCTACCTAATACAATACTAAGTTTTGTGTTTTTCACTTGAACACAATAACCATTAACCACACCATATCAATCTCATTATAAACCCGTGGTATACTCTGGCATAAAAAAATAAAAATAAAAAAACAAACCTAAGCCCAAGCTGCTAGAGAAGACATTAATCCAGCTCCTAGAAAAAGAGCAATATAAGACACCACTTGCAACCTAGTATTACACCTCATCCTCTTACTCAAAAAATCAGCTGCAATCAAGTCCACCAAAGCCATATACACCAATATCCCCGCGGATATCGAATCCAAGACTCCTTCGACCACTAAAGCCCGCGGGCTATTCGGGTTATAAAACTTGGATATACCCGTCCCGATACCCACACCTATTGGAGCCGTTACTGCAAAAAAACACGCCATTATTGTAGAATGAAGGCTCCCGAATTTAGCCTGTGAGATGCACCCCCCGAGCGCGAATCCTTCAAAGAATTGGTGAAAAGATAACGTGCCCAACAAAGGTCTTATTGTGCATGGGCTTTGTGACACTCCGAGTGAAAGCCCGATTATTATCGAGTGTGATATTATTCCGAGTTCCAAAACCTGCAAAATGTATGAATAACCAGTTATTATCCAAACAAACCAGAGGTGTGAACAAGTCAAGCTGCTCACAAGGATCATGAGCTACTTGAGATCAACTCAAGCTTGACATATTGAGCTTTAGTAGGCTCGCGAGCATAAACATATACGAGCCTGTAAATTTTTATAAATATAAAAAATTTTGTTTTACATAACAAGTATATATTTAAATAATAAATAATATATATTTACCATATCTATAATTATAATTATAGAATATGAAACAACCAACTATATCTATATGTGTACAAAAATAAAATCACTAAGTATTATTTATTAAAAAATATATTAATTTTCATTTTATATAACAAATATTTAACTACATAATAAATACTGTTATACATAAGCTAATAACAATAACAACTATATAATATATATTTAGTTACACATTAGACCATAACTATAAATATAATTTAAAAACTATACATGTATAGTAATTAATAGATAACAAATGGGTGAGCCCAGCCGAAGCTCGAGCACGAAAACTTGTTAGCATGCTGAGTTCAAGCCCTCTTACATTAGACGTTACCTGAGAAACAACAACATGTCGAATGCCACTTTCATCATCATCAAACCCGTGTGAGTGTGAGTGTGAGTGTGAGTGTGAATGTGAATGCGAGTGTGCATGTGAATGTGAGTTCTCATGTGAACCGCCCTCACTCAATTGCCCTTCGCAGCCCTCTGTCCCAGTTGCATGATTATGCCTATGTTGCGCAGCATGAGCATGCATTCCCACAATATGAATCCCACCATCCTCTTTACCCCCCGCCACCTGTACAATCCCCGACTCCGAGGCCAAGTCAAACGAGTCAACTCTAGCCGCTTGCACCTGCCTCTCGTGCTTCCGTTCATAATACTGAGTACTAAGAAAATCCGCAAGCAGCGTGCCTAAAGCCGCCATCATTGCAATAAACCCTGAAAACGGAAAGTTGGACCACGGGTTTTTAGGAAGACACGGGTTGGATAACGCTGACGTGGCGTCCGGTAGCATGTGAACGAATCCAGTTGCTAAGATCACACCAGCGGCAAAGGCCTTGGCAGCAAAGAAGAGGTTAGTATCGGTTCTAAGAAACCGCCGCTTCTTTCCGATCAATGGAATCGCGACTCCGATTATTCCAGCGGTGAGGATGGCGGCAATGGCCACGAATTTGATTATTAACGCCGCCTTTTCGTCCCGACATGATTCTAGATCGGGTGAGTCGTTGCAGCTGACGGTTGACATTGATTCAGTAAGATTTTTTAGAAACGAGCCTGTTTGAGAATCGAAATTAAACATGAATCATTAAAGCCAAGTAAAGGCTGATAAATCTTCACAAAATCAAAAAATAATAATAATAATAATAATAATAATAATAATAATAATAATAATGTCGTTAAAAGAACATTTGATAAACAAACAAACAATCAAAAAAGTGTTAAAAAGAAGATGATTTTTAATACACTTTTTTCTAAGTCAAAAAGTTTAAAATTGTCCAAAGACATATAAACAAACAAGTGGTGTGCATATAGATAGGGTGACTAGAATTATACATACATACATACATCTTTAATCTTGAAACTTAATATCCACCAAATTAAATAAATCAATAAATAAATAGTTACATAATCATCAAATTGAAAACCCTAATCAATCAAAAGAGGGTTTTCGAAATTACCGGGTAAAGTCTGAATCTTTGCTTCAAATTCTTGCGAATACAACAAAGGAAAGACTTCCTGAAACAAACCCAGATCAGATATCAAGAAAGAAACAAAACCCAGAAGAAGAAGAAGAAGAAGAAGAGCAATAACCTGAAGCACTGACATGGGATTGAGAATTGGGGTTTTATTAGAATCCAGGGATCCGTAGGAGGAATCAAGTTTGTTGGTGCGCAATTTGTATTCAAGAATGTGATCAGAAATGTCGACATATTTGAGAGATTCGGTGGAAAGAGGACATGAAATAGTTGTGACTTGGAGGCTGTGTGTCGACATTATATAACTACTTTTGTCTCTATATTTAATATGTAGGTGCTTCATCTTTTTGCCATTTCTTCATTTTGGACCTTTATCATTTTTATTCTTCACCTTTCTTTTGCCTTTTCATAAAACAAGGTTTTTTTTATAAAACTTTTGGGAATAAAGGCTTCAAGATAGGATAATGATGATGCTAGAGAACCTACGACTTCGACGTTGGCGAGTCCGGATATGTAAATAAATTGTACGAGGTAGGAGAATACACGAGAAGCGTAGAGTTATCCATGAAAGACGTGAAGAGTGGTTTGAACTTTGAAGCATATATCGAACACAAAACCTAAAATGTTATTAACGTAAATGTCGTGCTTTAATAAATAAACAAGTATTTATATAACTTAAATACATATAGATAGTGTGGGTAAAAGAACATGTTTAGTGTTGTGTGTTTTAATTGTTTATATGTATCGAAAACGATTATTTTGACTGGTTTTATGTTTACGGGTCCCAGATCGTAGCCTACGGTTCTGGCTGATGAATTGTGACCGTAAGGCAGAAGACATGTCGTAGCCTACGGGTCCGCCGTAAACTACAGTTCCCAGCCGTTGGCTACGGCTGGGTCTGGCAGGAAATCCGATTTTTTTTTGTTTTTCTTCCATATTTAAATGGGGATAAACCCTAAATCGATTATTCATCATATCCTATCATCCTTGGGCGATTTTGGAGCCGTTATACACCATCCTAACACCCTTTAATTACCATAATCATCCATGCTTTCATCCTTCCACTCCATAATCAAGCTTATCAAGATGCAGATGCAACGCTAAACCATTTGTTACTATCGCTGGGAGTTGTAACAACTCGGGTTTTCATGTAATATATTAAATACCAAGAAGATCAATTATCCGAACTTCGAAAGTTCAAAGAAATGATTGATGGACATAAACGAAAGAAATTTGTCAAGATCATGAAGTAAAAGAATAGCATTACTCAAGTATGAATATCTTGAAAGATATTAAGATGAGTAAGTTAAAAGGATTCAATATACTGAATCCAAGAAGCAATCTTGTTAACATCAGTAAATGTTTAGAATACAAAGGTAAAGTAAATAGTTAAACACAATTGGCCACTGTGCTTAGCAATTTACAATTACTTAGGATATTCTGGACTATTAACTTAATACATCATCCAAATATACAAGTTAACAAAAAATCATAAATTGCAACCATGCAAACAGTTCAAGTTAAGCTCAAGCAGCAGATTAGAAAGAATTTGATAGCAAATCAATAGGCAAGAAATCACTCACAACGAATCTCGAGGACGAAATTCATTCCAAGGTGGGGAGGATGTAACATCCCCAAAATTTTGATCCAAATTTGACAACTTAGGAAAGTTGAAGGATCAAATTTATTCTTAAAAATAAGTGATGGAAAAATCTAAATAAAGAATTTAAAGGAAATAAGGAAAGTAAAAATATTCCATGAAGAAGTTATCCCATGTTAAGAAAAAGGAAAATCCATCCCACATGGAAAGATGGAAGAAAATGTAAGCATTTCACATGGGTATAAATAAGGAAGATAAAACCGAAATGGAAGCTCTTTTTAAAGAAGAAAGTTCCTCTAGTAATATTCTTTAATGTAAGCATGCACCAAGTGGTTCTAGCGGAGGTTGCGTAGCACCCGACGCGCACAGCGCACGTGCTCAGGCTCGGGCTCAGACGAGGACGAGGACGATGGTGATGGCGATGGCGATGGCGAAGGCGACAGAGAAGGGCGTTGGGCGCAATGTGGCGCTTTGATGGCGCACTTTGCACTTCGCACGCTCGCATCGCCGCGCGATGGCTGTCTCATCAAACCCAAGAAAGGGCGGTGTCACGATACGCGATCACCAGCATTCACTACGTCATTGCGTATCGCGATGACGTGGTCTGACAACTCATGACACGTGTCCACCACGTGGCAGACGTCGCTAGCCACGTGGCGACACGTGGCGCTCTCTGAACTACACGAGTCATCGTGATACGCGATGACCATGAGAAAGGGGTCCATCGAGTATCGCGATGGAGCCCAAATTCAGCCTATAAATAAAAGGTTCACAGTTCATTCCTCTCACACCAAATCACTTTCTCTCTCTAGAATCTTTCTCTCTCTACATCGAATGTCGAATCCGCCTAAGGCCAAACTGATGAAATTGTGACAGATGGATTACGTGGCCAGTAAGCACGTTTCCCAAAACTAGGTTATTGGAAACCGAAGATTTTCGGTGGTTAAATACTCGGTATATACAACCATCTTGCCAGGCGGAGGCTTTTCGGCCGTGGTCTTGGCAGCAGGGTATTTTGGCCCCATTTCGGCGCTATGCCGTAAGTAGAGATGAGTTTCTCAAACTCAGGTTTCTTCCAGTTGATCTCGATATGTTCTATTTAGGGCGACATCTTCTTCCCTTGGGCCAATATTTCAGGAGTTAAAGGAAAACAACGAGCAATGATGGCTAAAGGATAATGCACAGAAGATTGCATATGATAATAATATCAAGTTTGGAGAAATAAGATAAAGATGATGAAGAAAGGGTGATAAAAGTTCCCTAAGAAACCCAAAAGTCCTATTTATGCCCATCGCAGTTAATGCGATGGGAAGGTGACAGTGGAGAGAGAAGGTGAAAGGTTCAGTAAGAATGTGACACGTCACGCGGGAAAGCTGAAAAAGCGAAAAAGAAGGTACAATAGGGTACAGTTGATAGCTGGCACATACGTCATATCACCATGCGGCGTCTGCAGACATGTTACATCAGATTTTCCCATGTTTGTCTTTAAAAGACAGAAACATCTCCACAAGCACACTCAAAAAATTCAAAATTCCCATAAAAATATCTTAAGTCCAAAATTTCACCCGCATAAAACATCACGTAGAAGAAACAATGGACTGGGGGAGTTATAGAGGTAGGGTAGTGAAAAGATCCAAATACTCATAAAGGATCATCCGCGGGTCATTCAGGGCTTCCTCAGAAGTCACCCGCGGAACATTCCCGTCACCCGCTTAACTTATGTGAAGAAGAATAATGAAAAACCTTCCCATAGCGAGCTCACGGTGTTCTTTTTTGTAGGTTTCCGTCACCGGACTTGTTGAGTTGTTGCTCGTGTTGTTGTGTTACTTTTTACTTAACCCGTATTCTGTGGAACCATCGGTCTTGCCTATTTGGGTTTAGATCCGTGCTTCTTCAGACGGGAAACTAAAAACATCGTCGCTGATGGTTTTTGAAGGATTAATATTGGAATTTTTTTAAACTTTTGGCATATTTTCAAGTTCTCTATCTTCAAATGGTCTATTTTGAAAATATTTCCTTGTTAAAAAGAATGTACTCTTAGGTTTAAATCTTAATTGTGACCAACAATAGTAACAGTAGTAGCAGTAAATAATAATAATAATAATAATAATAATAATAAAATTAAAGGTTTTAGGTTGGGTATATATGGTGTGCTTTCCAATAAGGGTGGTCTCTAAGTTGGGGTTGACGTGGCATACTGATATGCGAGCTTTGTTTTAGGCGTGTGCCAACTTAGCACCTCACTGTCCATGCTACGAAAATAAAGATAATTGGATGAGCCAATGCTCGTCACTAATCCCAATGATCGTTCCAGAAAATGAAGATATTATGCTTGTGGCCATACGAATTCTACTTGTTGAACATACAATTATATCAAAGTGCTATAACCCATTTTCTGAGAATCATGGAATGACTCATCTACAACAACCTTTCTGACAGAAAAAGACTCATCATATGTTTATCGTGCATATCTTGTTATTTATAATATAAAAATATTGGGAGAAACGTGCATAACTGTTTTGTACATTGTGCACCTAACTTTGTACTTGGTTCTAATTGGACCGCAGAGTCCACTACAACACGCTTCATATATCGCTTTGCATACTCTGCTTTCCACAGTCAACCACGTGCACTCTTCCACCACCGTCACAATCATAACTTTCGTTTCCATCGATTTTGTTTCAACAACACAGATGGGTAGTGCATTGTCGTAAATACGGAACCTTTGTGACGGTGGCGATGGTGGTTGTTCAAAAGTTGACTATGCTAATCTGGCATCCGTTCGAAATCAAGATTTTAGAAAAAACTCGGATCAAGAACCTTAGTTTCTCCCATAAGGTTTGTTGTTCTTTAGTAATTTCTGTTTATTCATTTAATATATTGGATTAGGTATTAGGGTTTTTGATCAAGTTTGTGTTTTTAATTGTTTGATTAAAATTTTTAGCATAAAGATCTTTTAACATCCCCTCAGTTTGATTTATGGACCGGTGGGGTGAGTGGTGATCTGCTACGGTTGTTGTTGTAGTTTCAGTTAGGTTTATTGCTAATTTTGAATTTTTTTGGTAGGGTATCTCTACATTTCTACAAACGTAAAGCTTGGGTTGCCTGCAGTTATTAGACACACTTGAATCTAAACTTTAATCACACCACCGATATTTGCAATGTCAAATCTCACCACCTATGGTATGTTTGATGTTACATATTATGCATACGTATGAAAATTATAGATTTGGTTTTTGTCTCTGTTTGTTTATAAATCATATATTTTATGGTTTCAGTATGCTTTGGATGTCATCAACCATGGTATGGGACATGGCTAGAGAATAGCTTTTACATATTTTTACTCTTATAATTAGATTGCATTAATTCACCATTGGTTTATGGTAAGAGGTTTTATTCATACGCTTTGGTTTCTAATGATGATCTTTTACTGATATGGAGAAAGCTCGATAACATTATGCAGGTAGGTGGAAAGCCATTCATTGACTGGTTCTAATTTGGATCTCTAGGTGTTTGGCGTGATGGTGGGCCTGGTGGCGCACACTCACCAATTTTTGCCATAGATAAAAAGGGGGGGGGGGGGGGGCAGAAAGCCTATTTGTTTTCACAAAACCAAACATCCACCGCCAGCCACAATATTATTGATTCGGCCAACACTTTTCTTCACTGGCTGAAGATCACGGTAACCTATCCTCTTCAGCTGACTATATTCGGGTATTGATTTAGGTTAAAGAGGCGTTATCAAAACTTTACATGTTCAATATCATTATACTTATTTAGTGTTTAAATTGTGTATTGGAAACTTGCGTAATATAATCCTTTACTTACTAACGTTTCAAAGAATTTACAAGCTTTAGCGTGAAGTTATGGCTTGAAGTTTGATGGTTCGTTTTATAAAAATAATACGAGAGATGCAAGTTGTTGGTTTGTAAATAACTCTGAATGTGGAAATTCCTAATATGTGGTGCTTGCTTAGTTGGTTCAAGCATTTCAGTTAGAAATTTTCGGATGGATTTGTTATATTGAAATGTTTGATTCTAGAGGAAATGAAATTATTGATTTGAAAATGTTATTGTTTTGTGTCCATTTTAATCGGTTGTATGGCTAGGAATATGCACACGGGTTTACCAGCCAAAACCGAACTGAGATTGCATTCAATGCCATTACATAGACCCGTGAACTAACATCTATGTCTATATCGAATCCGGGTGATAGTCAGGTTTAATGAGTCTTTAAACAGACTTGAAAACTTGGAAGGCTAAAGATGTTTTCTTTTCTTTTTTGTAATCATTCACGTACAAACCAATTGCAACATGAATATAATTACACTTTCAAACTATACATACAATCATAGGTTTAAAATGATGAGCATCATTATGTGATGATCACATTTTTTATTATCAACATGATGATACAAGTGAATACATGTTAAATGATTTGTCGGTTTGACTTTTTCAATTCAAAGTTAAAAGTATTATAAATTTATAATTACACCTTTTATGGGCTGCAACTACACTTTTTGTGCAGATGTAAGAGGCTGTTACGAGTTAAGCTGTGATCTTCTCTTGGTGCCACGCGGCATAATCTGAGGACGGCAGGTGCGAGTTTCTCCAGTTGCAACTACTATTGCAACCATGGTGGTCCAATAGACAAATATGAGCTAAACAAGTCGGTCGGGTAACGGCTCAATTATATCGGCTTCGTATAGGTGTGGGTGTTTGGAGTGAGTATACATCCAGGTATTAAGAGGCTGTGATGATTTAAGTTTTCGTCCACTCAGCCATCTCTCCCAATTGAAAAAGATAATTACTATGTTACATTACACTTCAAGTAAGGATTACATTATTTCTTTCACATTCTTTATCGTTATTATAGAATTAGCAATTTCATTTAGATGCTCGAAAGATCAAAATAGAAAGATAAAAAAAGTAGACCTTTTTGCTTTTATTTTATTCGAAGTGCCTTTTTGGCCTGGCCCGGTCAATACCCACCCGGGCCTTTTTTTGTTACAAAAAATTCCCTTCATTTTTTTATTTATAGGCAACATACTCTAAATAGCCAATTTATTATCCGTGTAACAATTTCCGTTATGGGGTTTACATATATTTATCATTTTTGTTATAATGGAAATTGAGAAGGATTTTTGATTCAAAAGAATAAATCAAGAAAAGGATAAATCAAGTATGTATCAATTTGTATTTTCTTATGTCGTTTGGCAAACCAAATTTTAGATTCAAATCCAAGAATCATTGACGAATTCTCAGTCAACGAATATCCTGTTTGTCATAAATTTTGGTTTTTTTGAGTGTAAATATACATTTTATTTTTCAATAGAAAAGTGAGGGGAAGCTTTTTGACATTGTGTGTTTTGAGATAATATACAATCAATCGAAGGGACAATCAAAAGGGGAAAAGGGGTTTCTTTTCTAATTTTGATAAGTTTAGTTAGAAAAAGGATTCAAAAGGGAATGCAAGTACAATAAACTATTATTGAGTAATCCAACAAAAAAGGTAAAAATTTCTCAACTTTTATCTTATCCATGTAAACTTTGATTTAATTTTACAAACAGGCTCACCAAAACTTGATTTCTAGATAATGTTGTTTTGACGACATGGGAATGCGTTTTAGTTTTTCGTATTTTCAATTCTATATTTGAAAATTGATTCTTAGCATTTTCATCATTAGTGATTTTGAGAAAGTTTCTGCTTCACAAATACTGAAGCAACAATGCATTTGATTGGAAATGTAACATAAAAACTATGTCTACTGAGGACGAATGCTTGAAGCTAAAATTTGAAGAATTGCTGCAAGATGCTGTTGCTGAACTGATTGATAGATGATAATGTTGAATCAAAGAACTTGGAAGGAGAAAGTAAAGACATTCTTAGAATCACTAATGATGTACAAACAGTTGCAATACAAGAACTGTATTTTGTAATAAATTTTGTTTGTTATAATCGTGTTGTTTTTCTGTAGCGTTTGCAATTTGTATCAACAATTAGAGTTATAAGACACTACAAAGCGCTGCATAAAACATATGTGTTTACTTTGTAATTAAGGTTACATTTCGATTTGTTTTAAAGTTTCATTATATATTTCTTTGTTGCATTTATGTTTTGAGTCACATTAACATTTTTAGATGTTTACGGGTTCATTTACGTGTTAACACTCAAATTGACTGTCCCGCGCCCCCGCAACACGGGGGTTAAATTACTAGTTTTTAGCTAATAAACGTATACTTATTCTTTATTTATGTGTCTTCGATTATACTAATTATGTGGTTAGGAATATATTACTTTTCTTGAGATGAGGTTATCTTTCGCTACGTTTATCAAAAAGGGTACTTTTTCAACTTTAGAATTTATGGCATCCCTTAAGATTTATCTTATCAAAAAGGTTTAACGGAATAAATCAATGTTAATCACACTTGGAATTATATTAGGTTCGTAATTTTGAGATTTGTTGTGTAACAAACTAATATAATTACATTACAGAAAATGGAGAAAATGGAGAGAGGTTAACCATTTGTAAATTGCATTAGTCTATACGGTATCATTCAAGAAGGCAAGCAATACCACTAGTAATGCTGAGATGACATCAATGGCCTCATTGAAACACCACATCCATACTCCCCGGACCACTTGTGGTGGGTCTCAACGAGCCAACCCACAGAAGCCATTGAGCACCACACCCAATGCCCAAACATTTTTTCCTTTCCTTTATTGATTTCTTTTTCATTTATTATTGATTTTAAATAATATAAATAAATAGAACAGTGATAAATCGAGAATAACACAGCTTGAATGGTAAGGTTGAATGATGAAGAAAAATTTAAGGTGACGCTAATGCGACGAATGATCCATATTGATGAGAGTGATGTATAACGCATATCCTTAAATTTGTAAAATTGTTTCGTTCTATGTAAATGATTTAATAAAAGGAATAAGTTTTTCCCATAAATTGTTTCAAATTTAAATGTATTGTTTCAAATTTAAATGTATTATACACATAATTGCATAAATGGTATTTTTAGGCGATTTGATTACAACTTTAAAACTTAATGCTTCTACAAAAGTTGGATTCATCCTTTTAATATTTCATACCTAGTTACACAGATTCTGACTAGATCACTTTTATTCCAGATTTTTCAGCATAAACTTGATCATATACACCACAACTAAACATGCTAAGCGAATGATTTTAACCTAACAAGACATGAAAATACCATAAAAAGTACAAAAAAAATCCACTTGAAATCTGGAATCGGCACACAATGCCCCACTAGATGTATTGCACGCCCGTAAACACTACATGAATATCGACCTTCGGCCACACATGTGGTCTGGGCGATTTGCCACACTTCGGCTTAAATGTGTGGCTAAAAGGTATTTGACCATGTTTGAAAACCTTCCAGAATGTTTTGGCCACACATATTATTCTTCATGTGACAATTCTATACCTACTCAGGTACTTTTCGCCACATCTTTGAAAAAAATTGTGACAAAAACTAGCCACATTATAAAAACGTGTGGCGAAATGTGACCTACAGTCATAGTTTGTTTGATCTTTGATACATGTGACCAAAAACACATGCATTAGCCAAACTGTGACATTTAACTAGCCATATGTTTTAATACTGTGGCCAAATGTGACAAACGGCTACTGTATTGATAAGAGATGTGTCTAAAAGGTAAAAGATATAGCCACTTATATTACGTTGTGTGACCTAATGTCACATTTTCTAGCCACATTTTTAATAAAGTGGCGAAATATGACGAACAACCATTGTATTTATTAGTAATGTGGCTAAAACGCTTAAAATATATGGCCACTTATACGAGGTTGTGTGACCAAAGAGTAGTTTACTTTTATTTTTCCTAAGTTTTTATTGTCACGGATACACTTATTTAAGTGTGGCTATAGGTGATAAATTGTCACACTTAAATATTTTTAAGTGTGTCCAAATGTAATTAATGGCCACTTATAGGAGGTTGTGTGACCAAAGAATAGTTTACTTTTATTTTTCCTAAGTTTTTTATTGTCACGGATACACTTACTATGTGTGCCTATAAGTGATAAGTTGTCACACTTAAATATTTTTAAGTGTGTCCAAATGTAATTAATAGCCACTTATACGAGGTTGTGTGACCAAAGAGTATCTTAGTTTTATTTTTTATAAGTTTTTTATTGTCACATATACACTTATTATGTGTGGCTATAAGTGAGAAATGGTCACACTTAAATATTTTTAAGTGTGTCCAAATATAATTAATGGCCACTTATAAGAGGTTGTGTGACCAAAGAGTATGTTAGTTTTATTTTTTCTAAGTTTTTTATTGTCACATATACACTTATTATGTGTGGCTATAATTGATAAATGGTCACACTAAAATATGTTTAAGCGTGTCAAAAACGTAATTAATGGCTACACGTTGATTGACGAGTGGCGACGTCATCATTGCCTTTACAGTTTCTTGTGCCGCCAAATTCAAATTGTCAGGGAGATGTACCGGCGGTTTCCGATGGTGTTTAAATACCAGTCACAATCACAATTACATTCACAATCCATAATCAGAATCCACTATCACACTCACAATCCACCTTTCTTCCGATTATAATTTCCGATAATGGCTACAGCTTGGCTCGGACGTGCACCGGGTGCTCAAGCCCCTATCTACTACGACCCCACATTTTTCACGATACGATTCCACTTTTTTTCCGGCGCCTTCCGAAGGAATCAAAGGGTGAGGTATATTGACTATGTCAACCCTCAAACCTTCTCGTACCAACAACTTAACCGAATGGTTAGGTGGCTTGGGTACACGACTGTTGATTATTTCAGCACTGAAATGGTAGTGCTGGGAATTGAGATGGCGTACATCGAGTTGAACGACTTGGAGCACTTCAAGGCAGTGTTCGTTTATGGGGCATTCCATTCTCAGGTGAACCTTCGCCTCCATAGGCTTAGGGACTCCACCTACACCTCCGATGGCATGTACGAGAGGATCATGCCCTCTCATACTCCAGAGGAGAATCCAGATGTAGATTCGGATACGGAATCTACAGGGAGGTCTACGATGGATGTCGATGTAGATTATGAGACGGAGTCGGATACTAGGAGCTAGTTATAGTTTTATGTAATTTTTGGTTTTCTATATTAATGTAAATGTTGTTATTGTAATTTTTATATTTTGGTATTAATATGTTTATGTTATGTGAATTGATTAATCATATTATTTTTTTAATACATAATCACTTATATTATGTGAATATTATTGATGTAAATGTTATTATTAACTGTAAAGCGTGGAGCTTTTCCAAAGCGTGATATATATAACTGGTGGCTGAAATTTAATGACTGGTTTTTTTTAATACCTAATCACTTATATTATGTGAATGTTATTATTGTAAATGTTATTATTAACTGTAGAGCGTTAAGCGTTTTCAAAGCGTGATATTATTAACTAGGAGTTATTATTGTAAATGTTATTAATTATTAACTTTAAATGTTATTATTATATTTTGGTTTATGCGTATGTATAACGTATTGGATGTAGTTTTTTTAATTAACTTTAAAATAGATGTTAGTGTGATTGAATAACAAAATAGACCTAAAATTAATTTTTGGTAGTTGAGACAGTAATTTATTGTAGTTCAGTTGATTTGTAGCGTATCTAGTAAGATATACTAGTTTTTTTATTTTAATTAACTTGAATGTAGGCTATTATTACATAAATATATTTCCAAGATTTTTGACAGGTATTAAAAGCGTACAAAGCGTGTGATTTACTAGTTTTTTTTTTATTTTAATTAATTTGAATGTAGGCTATCATTACAAAATATATTTCCAAGATTTTGAACATGTAGTAGATATAAATGTAATTAATTTCCAAAAATAATTAGCTTCTGTGCGTTTCCAAAGCGTGTGGAAACCATTTGACATGTAGTATGCAGTTATAGTGTGTTATACACTCAACAACCAACTATATAACAACAGAGACTTTATTGACTACAATAAAACTGGTGAGTGAAATTTATTACACTTCTATATATTTTATGTGAATTCCAAACTTGGCCAAGCAGAAAAAATCTAAGGTTTCCACAGATCTTAAACTTTCCAAAGATCTTAGATTTTGATAAAATCCTTTCCAAAACTCAATGCCATCACCAAATCTTAAATCTAAGGTTACTGGTGATGGCATTGAGTTTGGAAGCGGTTTTTCAAAACTGAATGTTATTTGTTCAAAGGCTTCTTCAAAGTCTGGAGGGTACAATTTTGGTATGCAGGTTAGTGAAAAGAAGGGCATAATGGTCTTTTTTTTATAAAATGAGTTGATAATGTTTTGCAGGAAACCAGCTGTTGAAAAGTATGTTGAAACATAACCAAATAGAGGTTGTGCAAGAAACAAAACTATCGGACGAGAAATGATGACTGTCACTGAACACCCTAGACAACATGATGCATTTTTGGGCTTTCTTTGTATTAATGTAACTTTGATATCGCACGAGTTAGTTATGAGTGTAATGACTTTATTGATCTTACTATGCTACACTACAAGTCAATTGTGACTTTTATCGATGTAACATGATGTATGTTTGAACTTGACACCAATTGACCAAAATAGCCAGAAGATGAAATGAATTCAACAAACTGGCCTGTACGTATAAGTAGTAATAGTATTAAAAACAACCATTATTTCTTTAGTTTGAATTAATAAGTACAAAGTAAAGAATGATGATATCATGTATCACAACTATATTTAAACATTATTTACATCTAACTAGCTGAACGAACACAACTGCTGGGTCGACAACCCCGACATCGGTGTCAATCTCCATTACGAATAGTTGTAGGCTTTTTCCCGGGCCTCCAGTAATCATCCGGGGACTCATTACGAAGTAGTTGATTTGGTTGTACAAGTGGCAATGTATTACCCTAATGAGGGAAAGTTACCGTACTAAATTCCTCATTGACCTCGTCATACGAATGCCTATAATTCTTGGGTGGAGTCATGGGGACAACATGCTTTTTTCTATCCAGCTGATCTTGAACATAAAACACCTAGCATGCTTGCGAGGCCAATATGAACAAATCATCCTTGTGGCCAAATTTGTTTAGGTCGACCGACGTGTAACCAAGAATATCATATTTGACATGTTTACGGTCAACCCATTGGCACATGAAGACCGGAATTCTTTTAGTATGATAATCTAGGACCCATATCTCTTGCAAAACCCCAAAATAAAAGTTTTGTCCATACGTCACCACGTCTTTTTTGATGTGCATGTCATCCGCCTCTACACCAACCCCGCTGTTCTGGTAAACTCTACTATCATGAGATTTTGTACGAAATTCAAAACCGTTGATGCCGTACGAGTCGTATTTGTAAACGTTGCGGTGTGCTCCGTGTGCAATCCACTTTACGGTTTTCGATACAGAACCTGGGGAGCCCGCTAGCTCTCTTTCAACCTGAATTTCATTACAAGGATTAGATTCTTCACCTACATTGCAGAAACTATAAAAGAATTTTAAAAATTATAGAAGACTTAATAATTGATCTACCTTGTCGCATAACCAGTCACCAAACTTTAAAGTATGCTCCTTCTCCAGCAATGCTTGTCGTTTACCAGGCATTTGGTTTTTCAAAGAGGTCTTGTGTTGTCTGCAAGTAGGAGTATAATATATTATGAATTAATATATATATATATGGGTGCAGTTACTGTACGCTAATTCCTTAACGTACGGAATATTCTGATTTAATATATGGGTGCGTTTGCTGAGCGTTTAAGTTGATTTAATATATTGGTGCGTTTGCTGAGCGTTTAAGTTTTCTATATCAGTAACTGCACCCTATATATATATTTATATATATATATATAATTTAGAGTATATATGTTAGTAATACTTACTCGATATACGACGCTATTTCAGGCGTATTCTGCAACACATAGAAATGTGCTCTCTTGAAAAGATCAGGAGAAACTTCAACTGATTTAACGCCCGTGACAGGAATTGTCTCCCCATTATCATCATGCTTATCACGTGGAATACCAATAGTACTCTTGATTTTTTTTGATATTCGCTCAGAAACTCGATTGTTTCTTCCGCAATGTTCTCCTCAGCAATGCACCCTTCTGGATAAGTTTTGTTTCGCACTTGCCCTTTGATAACCTTCATACACCTTTCAAAGGGATACATCCAACGAAAGCATGGTGGCCCACATAATTTTATCTCTCTTACAAGGTGCACGGTTAAGTGAACCATGACATCAAAAAATGATGGCGGAAAGTACTTCTCTAGCAGGCACAGTGTAACTATTTTCTCTTCCTGCATCTTATCAAGCTCTTCTACAATGATTTCTTTGCTACAAATTGACTTGAAAAAAAAAACAAAGCCTAATTATAGCATTTCTCATTGGTTCTGGCATGATGGACCGTATTGCAAGAGGCAGAAACTGTTGCATAAGCATGTGAAAATCATGTGATTTAAGGCCTTGTAGCTTCCTTTCTTTAAGATTCACCAAACTAGAGAAGTTGGAACAATACCCTAGTGGAGCCTTCAGTTTATACAGTGTTTCAAGAAACATGTCTTTTTCTTGCGCTGATAATGTGAAGCATGCTGCGGCAGTTCTGTATTGTTGCCTTTTGCTTTCGGTTGCAACTCCTTTTTAATCCCTAAAAACTCCAAATCCTTTCTAGCTGCCAATCCGTCTTTTGTCCTACCGGGAATGTTCAGCAACGTCCCGACAATACTTTCTGCCACATTCTTTTCAACATGCATCAAATTAATACAATGTTGGACAGGTAAATACTTCCAATAGCTGAGCCGTTGGTACCATATGTTGAACTTCTTCCAATATTGGTGCGGCGTTGTGTTATCCCTTTTCCTCTTACTCCCACTTAGGGATTCAGATCCCTTTCCCCATTCATTGTTAATGTTTTTGACCTCGTCGTATATCTCTTCCCCTGTCATAGGCTCTTTAGCGGTTCTCATCTCCTCTTTTCCGTTGAACGTCGTTGTTTGTTTTCTAAAAGGGTGGTCATGTGATAAATACCTTCTGTGGGCAGCATAACTCTGCTTATTTGTGTGATAAAGTCGAACACACTGAGTGTCGCCCCGACACACCACACAACCTTTGAATCCACTGTAAGGGCAACCACATAGTGTACCAAGAGCAGGGTAATCATTAATCGTCCATAACACAACTGCACGTAGTGTGAACATTTCTTGTTTATATGCATCATATGTTGGCTCCCCGACCTCAAATAAAGATGCTAGATCGTCAATTAAAGGCTGTAAAAACACATCAATATTGTTTCCTGGCACTCCGGATATTAATAAGGAAAGCATGATGAATTTTCTTTTCATACACATCCAAGGTGGAAGGTTGTAAATGACTGCTAAAATAGGCCAGACACTGTGGTTTCTGTTTCCTCTATGTACGTCGACCCCATCAGTGAAAATCCCTAGACGAAGATTTCTTGGATCGCTTCCGATGGTATCGGAGTACCTGTCATCTATGGCTTTCCATGCTGGTGAATCTGATGGGTGGCGTAAAACACCGGGTTTATTGGTACTTATGGCGTGCCATGTTAAATTCTCTGCTGTGGTCTTTGATTGAAAGAGGCGCTTGAATCGTGGAATAATGGGAAAGTAACACAGTACCTTAGCGGGCGTGTTTATGTAAGTTTTGTTAGTCTTCTCATCCACCTTCCACCTTGACTTGTTACAAACTGGACATGCTTCCAAATCCTTGTAATCCTTATAGTAAATAATGCAGTCATTTATACACACATGTATCTTTTCGTATCCTGAGCCCATTGCCTTCATCATCCTTTTTCCCTCATACATATTATTTGCCATTTCGTTATCTGCAGGTAGCATCTTTTTCAACAATTTCAGAAGTTCATCAACGAACTTATGAGATACCCCGTGCTTGCTCTTCAAGTTGAGTAGTTGTACTAATGCAGACAACTTGGTGAAGTCAAGACATCCTTTATATAGGGGTTTCTCAGCATCAACAAGTAGTTGTAGAAACTGTTGATACTTCTTGTCGCCTTTAAAATTGTCTTTTGTAGCATTTACCATTTCCACAGTTTCACAGGCATCTGTTGGAATGTTGGTGTCAACAAACCCAGTATTATTATCATAATTAGTTGGAATGCAGGTGTAGGCAAACCCAGTATTATTAACATTAGTTGGAATGTTGGTGTCGGTTTCTCCATGTTTTATCCAAGTAGTATTACTCTTATCAATTCCAAACCTGTACAAGTCATGTTCTACATCGTCTACACTAAGAGATACGTGGTTCACATACCGAACACATGGACATGAAATAGAAATTGGTGGTGATGTCTCATTGCAATTACGAACTGCAAAATGTAGAAATGCCTTAACACCATCTTTATATGCTTTACTGCACCTGTCGCCTACTGACATCCAAGACTTATCCATCTTCCAAGAAATTTTTTATTAACTGTGTCATCAACGATACACACACACACACACACACTAATTAACGCCAATAAATGTAGCCGACTAATTAAAAGCGAAAATATTTGGTACTCACCTGAGATTAATGAAGCTGTTTGGTAGAATTTATATTGATGAGAGTTCAATAAATACACTAGCAGATCATTTATTAGGGTTTAGTGAGATTTTATTTGGTTCAATAAATACTAATTGATTTGGGAGTCTTCCAGAAGATAACTCGATTTATTGGCGGGTAAAAATGAAAATTTTAAACTTCTAAATTTCTTTATATAAATATTAGAAGAGGTTCTATTACGTTCTCAGTGTGTAGCTCAAATGGTTGAGGCACTTGTGATTAAACATAGATTGCAAATACCGCGAGTTCGAAACTCTGGAGGGAACATATTTTTATTAATTTTTTATAATAACCTCTTTTCAATGAAATAAATACACTGTGATTTTGAAAACACTCAAACTAAACTACTCATTAAAAGGCTTTAAATCCGTTCAGAAACATTAAAATACATCATAATAGCTGGTCTAAAATCATAACAAAGTTTCTTAGCTTTTAATTACAAAACTAATTAAAAGCCCTAAAAACAACAAGAAGCAAATAAAATACAATATCTTCACTTTTGTTTCTGATTCAATCAGTGAAGCTACACTTCTAGCAAGTTGATCCTCTAATGACTTATTTGCCCTTATCAAAATAGGAATTATGTCTGTACATCTTATGCACACATCAGATCTTGTGGACGAAACACAATCAGACCATGTAAATAAATCACATTTTTTTTGCCCTAAGTTAAAAAATATAGAGTTTAGGGTCAACAATTTGCAATTTCAACTTTATTTGCAATTTCACTAACCTGAGATGCACAATTGTAGAACCTCCGACCTGGATTTTTGGTGGTCCTTGATGTTCTTAGAATGGCTTCTTGACCACAAAAACAATAAACCCGAGATCGATTGTTACTGGATGTTGTGGTCCGCGATGTGGTTTCTTCCATGGTGAAAAAGGAGTTTTTATTGAAAACAAAACTAGATATATAAGTATATATATAGGAGGGTTTAGAAAGGAGTTGTTGTACACATGCGTGTTACCAGTGTTTTAGGATATTTATATATGTTTTTGTACAGTAGCGTGTTGCAAGCGTAATAGACTCTTTTGAACAAATATATAACATATTTTAAGCTAATTGATTATACGCATTTTTAACAAAGAAAGATGAGAACCATTAATTCATATTTACCATTCATCAAAAGATGCATCACAAAAAGTACCATTAATTACTATACATAAAGCATTTTAAGATAATCCATATATTTACCATTCCTCAAAAGATGCCTTACAAAAAGTACCATTAACTACAATGCATCACAAAAAAACCAAAAAGAGAGAAGCTAACATCACCATCACTCCGACTTGTCACAGTCTCCGCCCCATCTCCTTAAATCTCATGTTGGTTGACACCGTAGTTATGGTGTCAACCAGGGTCTCACACACTGAGTCATAGCATTCAGACTGTTGTTGCTGATAATCAGCAACCATTGCTCGAAACTCAATGTCGTCTTCCCACAACATGAGGTTACAGGATTGGAAGGTGTTTGTTTTTTCCCAAGCGAGTGTAGCCCTAATCGCTTCGACTTTTTTCAACAAAGAGTCGTCTTTCTCTTTCTGAAAATCCATCGTTTTTTTCACTATGGCCTTCACGGTTTTCTCAGAAGAATTCATTTTTATTATCTTTCTGAAACTGCTAGTGTGGTTGAATAACCAAACTTAATATAGTTAAGTTTGATTTGTAGTAAGATATAGTAAGATCTAGTAAGATATAGCTTAACTTTAATGTAGGCTATCATTACCATAATATTTTTCCCGGCATTTTTGACAGGTGACGTATAATTGTGATCAATTAATTCTGACAGGTGATATAAATGCAAGTAATCTCCAGATTAAACAAAAATACATGAGACAAGTTGTTGCGTTTTTCAAGCGTGGGACACCCTTTTGTTTTTTTAATACAGTTACTATTCATCCGGTGTTTTTCCCAAGCTTGGGACACCCTTTTGTTTTTTTATTACAGAGTTACCATTCGTCTGTGTGCGTTTCCCATGCGTGGGACACCCTTTTGTTTTGTCTGTGAGCCTTTTGGTTATATATACCTACACCACATTTGTGAAACTCATAAACCTACATAATTTTAAATTATTTTTTTAGTTAATAATGGATTGCTTGTCATCATCATCATCCAGATCCTACAAGGCTGCCCTTAGAAGGCATATTGAGGCTCAAATTGAGATAGATAAAGCTTGTCAGGAAACTCTTACTGAAGAATTTGTAAAGACTAGCAACAACTTGGATGCCAGGGATGTCATTGCAAAAGTTCTTACTCGAATGCTCGCTAGTACTATCCGAGATCTTGTTGTTTTGTTTATGCTTGATGTAGGACAGAGAGAGCTTGACGAGTTAAAACTTTTGGGCAAGGCAATTCTTGAACTGAATTGCTCAATGGAATTGAAGTCGAAGTTTCTTATGTCACTCAGAGATTAGTATGTGATGGTGTTTCATGGTGTGTTTTTATGTGTGTCACCCAGAGATTAGTAGTAATAAAATTTGTATGTTTGTGATGGTGTGTTTTGGTAATAATAAAATTTTTATGTTTGTGTTAAAACATTGATTCAACATGTAACTATTATCTTAAAGTGTATTACAAACTGTTAACAGAAGACTAGAGATCTCCATAACAAGTATCTTAAAGTACATAGCAGTCAGTTTTGAAATCATTCAAATTTTTTGTTGCCTTATCTTAAGTTCAGCAATCAACTCTTCTCCGGTTAAACGAGTGTCGTCATTTTCATGGAATAGCAGTGCAATCTTGATAAGATATTTCTGTGTTGGTTTGTATCCGAGAGGAGGATTTTGCAAAAATACTTTAACCTCAACCCTTTTAGCTGTCTTTTTTGTTCATGGCCTTCCTTTTGGAGATTACACCCCCATGGTCTCTTCCCATCATATTTCTCCATGTGTCTCATAGCAAAAATACCACAATCTATTCCATTACTTTTTGTTCTCCATCTCATCTTCAATCTATTGATTGTTGCTACTTGGATTTGCTGAGTAATGGGGTGTTTGATTGTTTTAAGATACATGCAAAAAACGTTTCTTTACACAAAATAGAAAGCAATTTAAGTATTTTGACAACTTTTATAACAAGTATGTATGTTTTTTGGGTAAAGGTATATATGTTTACCAGTATATCAGGAGTCTTTCCGTATCTTTCTTCAAAATTCTCTCTAATTGCTTTTGATTTGTCTTCTAAGCTTTTAAACTTTGCATTAGCTGATATTTCTTGATTTGCACTGTTGTCAAGTAATTCTATCACTCCTGTTTGAAGATTGAAGGTAACCACAAAGAAATGATCGCGTTTTATTATTGGCACGAGCACTATAGCAACCTCCTTGAGTGATAGAATTACACTCCTTTCCATTTCTCTTTCGATGTTGTCTGAAAACACATCCAGTCTTTCTTTGTCTGTGAAACCCCTTGACTCAGAATAATGGTCACTTGTCTGTATAATAATTAAAATGCAGATGATTAAAGCGTTTATTGTGCGTTTTCTAATAGTGCAAACAAAATAGATTAATTTGTACCAGCACATTGCTTGAAGCAAAGAATCTGAACGGTGATGCTGCAGATTTTTCCTTTTCTTCATAGTTCATTATATAGCTGAATGCATCCATTGCATTGGCGGCTATATAAATTCCACGACAGAAGCTTTCACAGACCACCTTGAACGATTCTATGTGAGTGGACTTGTAGACCTCCTCCCAAATGTCTCCAAGACAAAAAAACATATACTCTGAAATTATTTCTTCATGTACCGTGACACTAGCGGATACGTCAACCTCTCTCAGAAGATATGGAGAGTTCAGTGCATCTGGGCTATCACTTGTTGACAATCCGGTGTCAACTGTTAAACATAAAACAACTTACATTAAATTTGACTGAAAGTAATTGCAACTATAATTAAATACCTTCAACCCCTTTTGGTTTTTATTTATAATTAAATACCCTCTTTTAATGTCGCAAGCACTGTATTAACAACTTCATCAACATCTGAATCAACTGCATCACACAAATGTAATAAGTTTAAAATAGCAGCATAAGTGTTTTAAGAGTGTTTTAAGTCCGGGTCAGAGGTGCTGTGTTCCACCTGGTTCCTCTTTGACAACAACCTGTCGATTTTTGTGTCAAGGTCTGAATCAGAGTCTGCTTCCACAACATGTTTTGTTTTCCCCACCGGAGCAACTTTTTTAGTCTTCCTTTTATCAGTCTTGTTTTTTTCGACAACTGAATCACATACATACAATAAAACACGGGGGTAGGGGATAACAACACGAATCACAAGGAAACAGAAAACTCTTATCAAACATCACAATGATAAATTCTCATACCAAAGCCATAACACGCTAATCATACGCATATAGCATGCTTTAATATTATACATAGATTTAAAAAAACAAGGATATGTATTACAATAACAACACGCTTATCAAACGCATTAATACATAAGAAGATTAAAACAAATGCTTACATTTTAATATTAAGTAAACCTAAAACGCTAAAAAATTCATAAAGTAACACCTGTTTCATCTTCATTCTGAGACCTATCGTGCTTTTGCTTCGTCCTTGGTTCCATTCCAGAAGTAGATGAGTTAGGGTTCTTCATTTCGGTTCCGTTCCAGAATAATTAAACCACTCGAGCTTGTGCTTGTGCTTCACAGTAGAAACGAATCGTCGACGGTTTTTAGGAATTTTGACTTACTTATCCACGTTCCAGAAGTTTATGAGTGACTTACTTATCCACGTTCCAAAAGGGTAGTTTTTTGACCCTTTTAAAAGAAGGCGCGTGCTTTTAAATTTTAATTGTACGGTTAGTATTTTTATAGTAGCAATATATATATATATATATATATATATATATATATATATATATATATATATATATATATAATATTAGTGGGTGGTGGTGGGTTCAGGTGGTCATGATGGTGGTGAACGGTGGCGGAGGTGCGGTGGTTCGTGGTGGCGGATGTGTGGTGGTGGGTGGTGGTGGTGGGCAGTGGGTGGTGGTGGTGGTGGTGGGTGGGTGGTGGTGGTGGGTAGTGGGTGGTGGTGGTGAATGGGTATAAATAAATGTATATATATTTATATATAATATTAGTGGGTGGTGGTGGTGTGGTGGGTGGTTGTGGTGGGTGGTGGTGGAGTGTGGTTAGTGGTTGGTGCTGGGGGTCGTTGTGGCAAATGTGGGCGGTGGTGTGTAGTATGATTGCGGATATGTAATACATGAGATAATGACGGTGCTATCCCGTATGATAACCATGATGATTGGCCAAATTATGACGAGACGATGCTAATATAACTACCTGGGTTGGTGGTGGTTATCATATTGATGCTGCTAACCTATATATACAGTTTGCTTACGCCAACCCATACGATGGCGATTGTAGCTCGTACGACGAGCATAAAGTCTATGATGATGATCACACATATATATGATGAGGACCAATTATATGTACCTATATGACAATACGCCACACAGGCGCGCGCTCACACACACACACATATATATAATATATATATATATGTTGATGATAATGGTGACACCGATGTTTAATGACATGTAACCCGTATGATCGACGACGACCATGATAACGTATACGATGGTCATACTGATGGTAGCATGTACGACTGATGATGTCGTTTGATGACGACAACAATTCATAAGATGGTGCCGACAGTGATCGCTAATATTGGGCGTTTTGTTTACGATAACCCATACGATGCTGACTACATCCCGTACATGGCAATCGGATGATGATGATGCTGATGATGATGATGGAGATGTGTGACGATGATGACGAAAGTTATAGCGAGATATATGTTACCCGTATGATCAACGCCGACTACGATAGCCTATACAATGACCATGTTGATTACCCGCACGTCTGATGATGATGCCGTTTCATGGTGATGGTGATCGATGATTATGATGATGATAACCACTATAATACATGATAACGATGATAACTTTATGATGTTGATCATCATCATAACACATATGGTGATGATGATAACCTAGAAGATGATAATGATACAAAACTACATATGATAATGATAACACTAGAATGTTATGAGCCTCTCTATTACGAAGTTGTAAATCTTATCCAGAAAATCTTACTAACGGTTAAGATAATACTTCAATAATGGATAAAATTTCAAATTTATTTAAAAATATGATTTATTAAACGAACTCAAATTTTATCGAAATTTAATACCGGAATGTTAGTAAAAAAAAACTAAAAGTAAGACTATGTTTTTATACTATTTTTTTAAAAAGTTATAAAACAAAAAACCAAAATATATAAATAATTAAATGTGTAGAAATAAATAAAACCAAAATTCAAAACCCTTTTAACTTCAAAACCCTAAATCGACTTCTACTTCGCTTTACTGTAATTCGTAGACATCGCTTATCCTGGTAAGAACATAAAAATGCCATGTATCAATAATGGAGTTAAGTTCCTGGTAGATATCGACAACGATTTTATGAGTAGGATGGTATGTTAATGTTATCTGGTAAATTTTTTTTATGAAACATTTTACAGTTTTGCAACATATACATTCTAAGAACATTTTTTGTGTTACTTATAGCTCATTCCTAAAGCTGTTCAACCAATGTTTGCTAACATGAAATCGAATACTGGCTGTTGTTTGATTTATGATCAAAGTGGTAGAACGTTTTCTGTTGTTATAATCAAAGTACTCGATGACTTTTATTTTGGAACCGGTTGGACTGAATTAATCAGAGAATGTTGTATACAAGTTGGAACATATGTTGTTTTTGAGCTTAAATCAAGATCTATGTTGAATATGTTTACTTTCAAAAGAAACGTAAATGATCAATCCGGTACTATGATATGTATTCCAGTCAGAAACCGACATGTCCATTACTTGGTAAGTTTTAATTTCTGTTATTAATGATTGTTTCCAAATTCAAATGTCTTTTAATTAACATGTTTAATAGGATTTCCCTGAGTGGTATGTGATTCAAGAATTTGGTGACAATTACATGAATTCGCTTTTCGAGCTTATTGCTCCAGATAGATATATGTTTAATGTTTCATGTCTTTGGGATGGAATGGGTTGTAGGCTAGAGGATGGATGGATTGAGGTTTTTAAACAAACCAACTTGAAAGGTGGTTCGTTTGTTGTGTTTGAAATCATATCAGATAAGACATTTCATATTAATGTCTTTCATGAAGATGGCATAGAATTTTACCTTCCTGGTCTAAATCAGTTGTTTCTCAACTATCAATTAAGCAATCAAGGTAGTTCCTCCCAAAACCCAATTCATCTTGATGAGCAAGATGATGACTCTAAAATCGTCTTCCACATGAACGTCACCAAGAAATTGGTAAATTGAATTTTTAAATTTCTTTTTTATTTACAAGTATATTTAAAATTTGCTTTTCACAGCGTCTTCCGCGTCACATTGCCACCAAGATTGATACTTATGATGGAATGCCAATCACTTTGGTCAATCCCGAAGGTTGTAAAAAAATGAGACTTCATGGTGAACTGTCGGACCTGAAATTCAGATATCGGTTACCAAAATAGAAAAAATTCAAGGTAGAAAATGAAATACAGATTGGTGATAAGTGCAGATTTGAATATGACTTCAATGAAGCTACGTTGTTAGTTTCAAAAGTTGATTAGTGATTTGGTGATGTTTGGAACATTTGGGAAATATTTGGTGACATGTTTGGTGAATTTGGAACATTTGTGATTTGGTTGGTTATTTGTATATGTATGGTTGTATTGATACACTTTTTTGTTTATTGTGTTGAATGTTGGTTGGTTAGCTTTTAAATTCTTTAATTTTATAGTTTCTTGTATCATCTATTTTGTTATTCACTCTTATTTTGTTTCATGGAATGTATTGTAATGGTGCCTTTTGTATGAAAACTTTTAATGAATGGTAATTATGGTTAAATCTAAAAATAAAACAAAAAACACTTTGTTAAAAAACACTATTACGCTTGTAACACGCTAATATACATAAACATATATAAATATCCTAATACGCAATACACGCTTATCCAACCATCTTCTGTCAAAGTGCCTATTTTCAGCCACAGGTTCTCTGCCGTAAATAATATACCAATAATCTATTGGTTCTTAATTAAAAGGGAGGCAAAACTCAAAAAGCTCCAAAATATTGGCTTCAAATATTCAAAAACTCCAAATTACATTTAACACTCCAAAAATCAAATTACACTCCAAATTATTAAAAATTTTCCACTCCACAAATCAGCCGACAGTGATTTATACTCCAAATTATTAAAAAACAATCGAAGATGAAGCTTATAGATGAAAGAATCGAAGAAGAACATGTTTTATACTCCGATGAGGAAGCCAACTACGACGATGACTCTCAATCAGACGACATTGAAGGCTACTCCAGCGAGGAAGCCAACGATGACGACGACGGTCTAGCAGACGAGGTTATAGGGACGATGGTTATCGAACCCCTCAACAGTTTGGAGGTTATCGAACCCCTCAACAGTTTTGCTACTACGAAAAAACCTACAAGAGGGTTGACGAGGTTACCTAAGATGCGTACCCAATATGCAAACACTGGTGGTGTCAAACTGGCAGTGGAGTTTGATAATCTGGGTAGGTTCACTAGCCAAAACAGATCAAAGTTTGCAAGTTTTTTAGGGGATGTTGTAAAGGAAATAGTTGGCTTGAGACATTTAAGTTGGAGGGAGGTCACAAAGGAGCTTAGAGATAAACTGTGGGAACAAATAACGGTTATTCTTAATTTTTATTTGTGCATTTTATATTTTGAGAAGTAATTTACCTTTATTGTATTATATTATGCAGAAATATTTTGAGATTGAGGCGTCTCACAGGCCTTCTGTGATGAATCGGCTCGGACACCTTCTTCGGGATTTCAAAAGAAAAATGTATGCCAAATACATTATGCCGAACATCGGTAAACCTCTGAAGCTGAAGGCGACACCCAAGAGACACATGACGATGATTAGGCAAGAAGACTGGGATCGCTTCGTTGAGTACACACAATCAGAGCTGTTTCTGGTATAAATCCTCTACTCTGCAAACATAGATTGATCAACTATATATGGTTTATATTTTTTGTTTAAATATAATGAAATGATTATAATGTGTGGTTGAAGAAAAAATCGGCTTCATCAAAGGGAGCTCGAGCAAAGAATGTTTTTGATCATCACATGGGACGAGGGGGTTATACCTACCTTCGAGAGAAACTGGTAATCACCGTCAGCTGCTTTCTCTCTAGTTCAATAATTTGTTGGTTATGTGTCTAACGCATGACCGTCAGCTGCTTTCTCTTGAATATTTTACAAGGTCAAAAAGAAGGAAATTGGACCGGATGAGATCCCCGGACGTGCATTAATGTGGATGAAAGGAAGGGAGGACAAAGATGGTGCATACAAGAATGCTGTTGTCGAAGGCGTGGCAACCAAATTAGTATGTTTTAGTATTAAACTTTTTAAATCATGTTAAAGTCAATTCATTGCCTTATATTGGTGTCAAAAAAACTTGAGTCTGTATAACTTGTCTCAAAACTTTATGTGGATACATAAGCGTGTTACAAGTGTATTATAATATTTGTTTTCTTGTAGGCTCAGCATGAGGAGCAGATCGCCTCCGGAGCCCTAGCACTTGAACCGTGCACAGATGCCATCACCTTAGTGCTTGGCAAAGAGAAAGGTGGGTTTTTAAAATGGATTGGGTACGGATTGACAACAGGTAAATATTGGGGTGTGAGTCGGGTAAAAGGCTTGTTTAAGCAACTGATTGCCCAACTTGAGTATGAGGCTGTGCAGAGAGATGAAGTGGTGAACAGGTTGACGACTCTACTTGAATCCACGAGTGCTATGCTAGCAAGCCGTGAGAAGGAACTGTTAGCATTTGAGACCAGGTTCAGACATCTCGAACGATTGTTGCCGCAAATGTCGGCAAGTCAAGTCAGTGACGTATGCTACATATTATTAATGCATTCGACATACATAATTGACACTGTTTTTGTCACAATTCGTAGGTTTATCCTGTTCCCAACCAGGTTGGTTCTAACCAAAGTACTAGTGTTGTGGCGCAAAATAAAATGCCAGCACCAGTAAGTATCTGACAGTTTTTTTGTTTATTATAACTTTCCATGTGATTTTTCATTTTCCATAACCTAATAAATTGATTTGTAGGCCAGTTCTGTGGGAAACATCTTAACCTCAGGTGAGGCTGTGCAACAAGAATCCGCTTCTCAGGTAACCATTTGACAGTTTGATTGATTTGTTTTAATAATTAACTTTCCATGTGAGTGTGCTGATTTTGCATAAGTTAATTGTAGCCCAAGTCTGCGGATAAAATAGTTGTAGAAACGATACCCGCTCCCCATATCGCGGCATCAGTACTTATTTGACAATTTTAGTACTTTTTATAATTTGTTTCCAATGTGAGTGTGCTCATTTTCTATTACCGAATTGCAGGCCAAGTCTGTGGAAAAAGTGTTGACCAAACGGTACCCGCTCCCCATATCGCGACATCAGTAAGCATTTGACAATTTCAGTACTTTTTATAATTTGTTTCCAATGTGAGTGTTCTCATTTTCTATTTACCGAATTGCAAGCCAAGTCTGTGGAAAAAAGTGTTGACCAAACGGTAGTCGATCCCCATAGTGCGACATCAGTAAGTATTTGGCAGTTTCAGTTTTTATATTTTATAACCTAATAAGTCCTAACAATTCCAATTTCTGTTATATTACCAATGAAGCCTGTAGAGAATAATGTTGACCAAGCTGATACACAACTACACCACACTTCGGATAGTAACGGCTCAATAAAACCATCAGTAAGTATTTGACAATTTCAGTTTTTCCTTTAATTGTTGATTGATTCATTGAATGGTTTTTAGGTAAAACAGAGAAGCCGTAAAGAAAAGTTGATGTATCTACGGATGAAGCTTCCCCACATGCTGAAATAAAGGTATGTACTGCGCGAAACATTGTTAATTTCCCACCAACATGGGCATGTACTTATATATTGACTTCAACTAAGCCATATTAATTTCACATGCTGGTTTATAGGTGTATGAGTGTCGTTTGTGTGTGCATGACAAGCGTAACAAGGTGGCAAATGGTAAAGTTTATTGGTCACCGGTTCCACAACAGTTGCATGGAAAAACAATCCCGGAGGGTTGCTATAAAGTTAGTATTGATGAAGTCATAAAGGAACAAGTAATTATTCCTTGTGAGGCAGGTGAAATTGTGACTGTTGGCAACACACGTGGTTCTTTTGTTGCTTGGCCAGAACACCTAATCTTATGTGACCAGGAGGTTTGTTCCCTTTTAACTTAACCAAACAAATATCTATGTTCATTTTCATTTAGTTTAAAAAATGAACACTTGTGTTCGTTTATGTTCGTTTGTTTATAATCTAAACTAACGTAATTGAACAAAGATAAACGAACATAAACGAACTTCCAGCCGAAAGGTTCACGAACAGTTAAACGAACGTTCGGTTCGTCTGCAGGCTTACTATTTTGTTCTATTCAATTACAAAATACGACATTAATTATACATATTTGTTTTTCATATTATGTTGTTCCAGCTACCACCACTCCCATCCTCAAAAGAACCAGACATAGCTGGCAAGAAGCCAAAGGCAAAGTACACAACGATAGACAGGGTGACCAAACAGAAGACAAGGAGTAGTGCCAGAAAACCGACGCCTTAGGTAGTCGTTATTTTTGTATTTTGTAAGATATTTTGCATATACATTTTCTTAAGTGAATATTATTGTTAATATAATTTGTTTCTAATTTTTTTTGTCATGCTTGCTTATAGCTGTTTTATATTACTGCACAAAAAATAAAAATAATTATATATTGCCTAATTACACATAATTTGGCCACATAGAACACATTAAATAGGTGTGGCCAAAAGTACCTGAAATTACAAAAATTAGAGTCTATAAATGACCATTAGCCACAACATAAACATTTTTGTGTGACGAAAAGTATGATAATAGCCACACTTTAAAAGCATTATGTGTGACAAGCGGTAAAGACAATGGAACACCACAAACAACAAAAGAGTGTTTGAGTGGCAACTTCACATTTTTAGCCACATTGACAACAACCTCCAGTGTCTATATCATATTATTAGCCACACAGTACCTCACTATGTGTGACAAAAAGTTTGACAATAGCCACACTTTAAATTAAGAAAAGCATTATGTGTGACAAACGGTAAAGACAATGGCCACACCACAAACAACAAAAGAGTGTTTGAGTGGCAACTTCACATTTTTAGCCACATTGACAACAACCTCCGGTGTCTATATGATATTATTAGCCGCACAGTACCTCACTATGTGTGACGAAAAGTTTGATAATAGCCATACTTTAAATTAGGAAAAGCATTATGTGTGACAAACGGTAAGACAATGGCCACACCACAAAAGAGTGTTTGAGTGGCAACTTCACATTTTTAGCCACATTGACAACAACCTTTAGTGTCTATATGATATTATTAGCCACACAGTACCTCACTATGTGTGACGAAAAGTTTGACAATAGTCACACTTTAAATTAGGAAAAGCATTATGTGTGACAAACGGTAAGATAATGGCCACACCACAAACTATAAAAGAGTTTTTGACTAGCAAGTTCACATTTTTAGCCACATTTACAATAACCTCCAGTGTCTATAAGTTATGATTAGCCACACAATACTTCAGTATGTGTGACGAAAAGGTTTACAATAGCCACACTTTATATTAGGAAAAACATTTTGTGTGACAAACGGTAAGACAATGGCCACACTATAATCTACAAAGGAGTTTTTGAGTGGCACGTAAATATATTTAGCTACTTTTAATGTAATATCCAGTGTCTATATAATATAATTAGCCACACTATTATTAAATTTAGGTGGCCATTGCTTTGCTATATCCACACGGTATAGGTCACAATGCACGTTTAACACAACCCTATTGGCCACATTATTATAAAATTCATGTGGCTGAAACATTAATTCATGTGGCTGTATACGTGCAATGGTCACTCATAGTAAATACTCATGTGGCCATTTTCTACCGTTTAGCCACACTTATTGGAGAGGCTTCTTGATGGCCAGCAACTAATTCCTGTACCCTTTAGCCACACTTATTACCACATAAGGCCACCCAAAACTGTGTGTGGCCATATCATACCCACGGTGTCGCGACCTTTGGTCACATAAGTTGAGTCAAGATTTGACACAAAACTGATCAGATGAAAGATTGGAATCTTCTCAACCTCCTCAGAATTCGCTAAGTATGGATCCGGGCACACCTTAGACCTCCGAGCATGCTTTTACTTAGCCGGGCACGATATTTTGTCTATCGGGCAAGGTTATCTTCACTAAGTCTTCTTTAGTGAATGTCTGAGCAGGGTTTGCTAATTAGTACGTTACCGGGTATGGTTCACTAATATATGCAAGTCCGGGCAAGGATCACTTTATCAAGCAGGTTTGTTCTTCATAGCCAAGTAAAGTTCACTTCCGAGTAAGCTTTAGGCCAACCAAGCTCAAGAAACCAAGTATTTGGAGATCGGGCAAGGTATTCATTAATAAAGATGGTCCGGGTATGCCCAGTGTTTAATGAAGTATCACAAGTATCATCGGGCAGGATTCAACTCTAGCAAGGTAAAGTGCCTCCGAGCACACTTTGCTAATAAGCTTATTCCAGGCAAGGAGTTGATAGGACCATTGAATAATAAGGTTGCTCGTAAGGATTTTTCGGGCAAAGTCTGATAAAGCCAAGAAGATTGAAGTCTACCCGGTGAGTATTTTACTTGGTAAAATACTCTTCAAGTAAAGTCTACCCGGAAACTGATCCTGAGCACACTTCTATGTTACCAAGTTATGAAGGATGGCCGAGCATACTCGGAAAGACAAGATTGATGCAAAGCCTACCCGGAAGACTTGTTTTACACTTAGAATATTTCTGAATATGTATCATCGGATAGGGTTTCTAGAAGGAATGACAGCTGTCTACAGGTGTCAGGCCTATAAATGGAATAATTTAGGGCACATCTAAGAAGATAAGGACACACAACAAGGCAGACAGTCACATTTATTAAGAAAGAATTTTATGTGTGACGGCTGAAACCTTCCTTATCAAGAAACCCTAAAACGATTATCCACTTTGTATGATTCGTTTATATAAATGGAAATCTTTTGAGTAAATCTTGTTTATGTTGATTACCTTTGAATACGTTTTAAGCAACCATATGTTTGTTATTGATTCCGCCTTTAACAAACGGTGAACTTTCTAAATATAGCAACCCGTCATTAACTCCCTTGTCAACACATCTATTTGTGTGAGTTATGACATGATTTGAGTAAGATCCAGCTGAAATCGGGGACCTGACAAGTGGTACCAGAGCTTGTTGCCGCTATTTTGGAAAGATTCTTGTTGCTGATTGAAGATTTGAAGAAAGATGACATAAGCAGACCACTGTTCCATTGATTCGTGACGTCAGCAGCTCTGTTCTTCAGTTTTCTTCCAGATCTATAATATACCGGTGTTTTCTCTTCCTTATTTCAATTAAAGCTTTAATCTTTATATCTAAATCTTGCTCTAATCATATCAGACACATCAGATCTGAACAACCTGTTTTCAGATCTGATTATTTTTAAAACTTTGATTTTTACTAAGAACTGATTTTTTAAGTCTTTGAAAATGTCTGGATATGAGGAACAAGAGGTGTCTACTAACAAGATACCAAGATTGTATGGACAGGAAAACTTTACCAAGTGGAAAGTGCTTTTTGAAGCAGCAGTGTGCTACAATGATGTTGATATGTGGAACTTCATCAAGAATGGTCCACAAGCTACAGCTGAAGAAGGTGCAAATACAGCTGGAACTGCAGCTCTAAGAGAAAGAATGAGAAAGGTGGATGATAGAGCCTTAGCTATGATTAAGCTAGGACTGTCTTGGGAGATTTTAACCAAGGTGGCACATCACACAACTGCCAAGCAAATGTATGATGCCATCATTGAGATGTATGAAGGGAATACTGAACTGAAGAACATAAAGAAGCAAAGATTGAAGCAACAGTTGGAAAGGTTCAAGTATAAGGAAGGAGAAAGGTTAAAATCAATACTAGAATGCTTTCTAGGTATTGTGAATGAGTTGAGGACAACTGATTATGTCATGACTGACTTTGAATTTACACAAAGTTACTCAACTCAATGCCAAAAGAATGGTATACTGCTTGCAAGTTCATCCTTCAGAAGCATAATTTCAATGACTTGAAATTGGATGATGTGATATGCTTCCTTCAGGCTGCAGAACAAGAGATGATAGAGAATGAAATGATTAAAGAAGAAAGACCCTGCTTCAATGTTTCAAATGCATTGATTGCACCCATGGGAAATTTGACTACCAAGAATCAACAACAAATTCCCATTATTGAAGAACCAGTTGAGCACAATGTTGATACTCCAAAGTCTTTTATTGGTGGTAGCACAAGTAATCAAGGAAATCAGCAGGGATTCAATGTGCAACTGATTGATGACACTGATACTGCCTCAATGGCAAGTGGGAATGTACCTCACTCTAGTGGTGGAAATGGTCAAAGCAATGAAACACAGGCACTGCTGTCTATGTTTACTGATTCATATAATGCATTTGTTGCAAAGAATCTAATTCACACAAGTGTGGTACAAGATGATTTAGAACAAATTGATGCAGATGATTTAGAAGACATGGATTTGAAGTGGCAAGCTGCCACGTTAGCTTTGAGAAGTAAGAGGTTGTATAATAGAAATGGTAGATCTCTGGTTTCTGGTCCTAATGAGAGGATTGGATTTGACAAGTCAAAGGCAATCTGCTACAATTGCCAACAGCTAGGACATTTTGCAAGAGAATGCAACTTGCCAAGAAATTATCAGATGAATCAATTCCAAAATCAACAACCAAGAGGTCAGCAGCAATACCAGCAGAATCAGCAAAGAAACAACAACCAAAACTTCAACAACAACTTCAATCCCAACAACAATTACAATCCCAACTTCAACAACTTTCAGCCTCAAATGAATAATCTTAATCAAGGGGTGCCTCAGAATCAAGGTTTTCAAATGAATATTAATCAGAACCTTCAAGCAATTCAAAATGTTCCAAACAACACTGTTCCAGCCAACCAAAATCAACCAAGAAACCAAGGAAATGTGGCAGTGACTACACAACATGAAGGTAACTTTTATTGAAGCAATCATGAAGAAGACATTGAAGATGATATCAAGAGAGCAAATGTGGCATTCATGGCTATAATTGAGAAAGAAACTCCATATTCATCTCAGGTACAATCTGCTCCTACTGTTGATTTAAATGAACTTATCAATGAATTGAAAACAAAAGTAGGCACGCTGGAAAGTGAGTGTTTTAGGAAACAAAGTATCATCAATACATGTGAGGCAAGTGAATAGATAAGTGAGGAAAGAATGAAAAGTTTGGAAGAGGACTGTATAAACAACTACAGAGCTCAGAAAAGGTTCACAACTAAAATAGATGGGTTGAAGAAAATGGTTATAGAAGAAAAGGTACAGAACACAAAACTACAAGCTGATAATGAATTAATGAAGAACTTGATCTCCACTGGAAACATCTGTGGAATTTTAAATCAAGTTAAGGAAGAAGACAAGTACAAAGCAGTACCACCACCGTTCAACAACAACTTTATGCCAAAAGTTGATAAAGATAAAAGAAATGCATATCTACAACAATTCATAGATGTTTTTCAAGACAAAGAAGAACTTGTAGATTTGTATAAGAATGTTGAGGTGAGTGAAGAAGGAGAGTTTGTTGTGAAGAAAGAACTGAAAGAAGAAAAGTTAATTGGAGTTCAAGTCTATGAAGATGACCTTGAGTCAATTGATTTGGATCAAGATGACTTGAGTGATTTGAGTGATCAAATTACTGAAGAGGAAATCAAAGCTGCTGAAAGAGGAAGAAAATACAAGAAACCAGAGTCTGTTGATCAACTTCCAAAGTATCCACAAGTCCCACCAAGAATGAAGAAACAAAATGATAAGATGAAAAGAGAAAAGGTATCTTTTGACATTTGTGAAAAGAAGAAGATAAGCTACAATGCAGTCAGGCCACCAAGCAAGGCTGTGTTGGAAAGGATAAAGCAAAACAAAAAGGAGAGAATAACTGAAGAAGTTGAATCAGAAAACTTTATCCCAGTTTATCCAGTCTTCTCTAGTCATGAAGTACTGGATGTTGGAGAAGTAGAAACTATGAAAGAATATGAAAAGAGACAGTCAAGGGTTAGAGAAAGCAGTGATGAAGAACCTATGATTATGGAAAAGGTTATCTTTGTCAAAAGCAAACTTGATAGACTCGATATCAAGATTGAGGAGTTTGTGCCTTTTTCAATTGATTTTGATGGTTTAAAGAATCAGAAGACTCTAGGAGTCAAGACACCTAAGCCAAGAGAAAGGTTCAAAAAACCAAAAGAACATGAAAAATTTAAAGGCAAGGTATGGTGCAAGAAGTGTGATGAATATGGTCATCAAACAGACTCATGCAATGAGAGATTGAAATTTCAACCATTTCATGTCCCATATGGAACAAAGTTTGGTCAAGACTTTGTCCTGTACAAACAGAAGTATGATGTATATCTAGGAAAAGGAAAGGTGTGTGGAAATGAAACCATGAACAGAGAAGAAAAGAAATCTGAAAAGGAGACAAGGATTGAGAAGAAAGCTGAAGTAAAAACAAAGAAGCAAGTGACAGAATCAGCAAGGAGAAGTAAATCTCCTAAGAAGCATGAGAAATTAACCAAAAAGAACTTTCAGCCATTGAGAATCAAACAAGATACTCAATCAGTCAAATCTGATGAATCTCAAAAATCATCAAGCAGTGAGAAGACAAGAATAAAAGGTGCATATCCTAGAAAGAAACCAACAGAATTCACTGGTGATGAGAAGTTTTTGCTAAAACATGGATATGAACCACATGGTTTCCTTTGGAAACCCAAGACTGAAACTAAAGTTGAGATAGTTGCTGATGTGAGAGACTACTCTGAAAAGAAAGATTATGTGATCAAAGAGTATAACACTGACTCAGCTGAATTACATACCTCAACTTCACTTGTTAAAACCCCAAGAGAGTGCGGTTATGAAACTGATAATTCAGACAACTTAGAAGTCACTCATGAAGATCCAGAACCAACAACACTCACTTCCCAAGCTGTCAAAGAAACTGAAATTGATGAGTTGCAAGCTGTAGAAGCTTGCACTACATCATTCAACTAATCAAACTCTTTCTTTTGTGCAGGAACAGTCCACTCCTCTAAATGAAATATGGTATATGGATAGTGGTTGTTCTAGGCACATGACTTGTGACAAAAGATCACTTGTTAATTATGAAGAAAAGTATGAAGGACCTGTAGCATTTGGGAGTGATAAAAAAATGTTGGAAAGATTGTGGGGAAAGGAATACTAACAAATGGAAAGGTTTCTTTTGATAATGTGTTTCATGTTGAAGGTCTTCAGTATAATCTACTTAGTATATCACAAATGTGTGATAAGGATACAAAGTCAGTTTTGATGATTCCCACTGTTTCATCTTAAAACCTTAGTTTGTCATTCCACCTAAAATGATTATGATGATGGCACCAAGAAATGGCAACTTGTATGAACTGAATATGAAAAAAGCTGTTTCAATAGGGGGTGCATGTTTTGTTTCCAAAGCCACTGAAAATGAGTCCAAATTGTGGCATAGGAAACTGTGTCATGTGAACTTAAAGAACACGAATAGACTTGTCAAAGGTGAGCATTTCATAGGATTACCTACAAGAGAGTTCAAATTGGAAGATCATTGTAATTCATGTCAAAAGGGAAAACAGCACAAATCTACTCATAAGCCTAAGCTCATCAATTTAATTGATCAAATACTTGAATTACTTCACATGGATCTTTTTGGTCCTATGAGTGTGCCAAGTATAGGAAAGAAAAGATACTGTCTTGTGATCATTGATGACTATTCAAAATATACTTGGATTTATTTCCTAAGTACCAAAGATGAGACTGCAGAGTTGATTAAGGGTTGTGTTACAATGATTGAGAACAAGTTGAATAAGAAGGTTAAAATGATGAGAAGTGACAATGGTACTGAGTTCAAGAATGGAGTTATGCAAGAATTTTGTAAAGAAAAGGGAATACTTCAACAATTCTCAGCTCCTAGAACTCCTGAACAAAATGGTGTTGCAGAAAGAAGAAATAGAACTTTAATTGAGGCTGCAAGAACCATGTTAGCAGATGCTAATCTGCCTATTACCTTTTGGGCTGAAGCAATAAACACTGCTTGCTATGTTCAGAACAGGGTGCTTGTAAACAAAAGGCATAACAAGACTCCATATGAAATATTCCACAACAGAAAGCCTTATATCAAGTTTTTCAAGCCCTTTGGATGTAAATATTTTCTTTTGAACACTAGAGATTATTTGAACAAGTTTCAAACAAAGTCTCTAGATTGCTTCTTTGTTGGATATTCTACACACTCAAAATCTTACAGAGTATATGTGAAAGACCATTTGAGTGTCATAGAATCATCTGACATCATTTTTAATGAAAATTAATTCAATACAGTTGATGGTGCAGTATGGCTATTTGATCATGAAAAGTTAATAAGGTCTTTCAAGATTTTAGCTGAAGACTTTGATGATTCATTCTACAAGACCAGTGTAATTGAAGAGAAAAAGAAGAAACCACTGGACTTAGAAAAATTGTGAAAAAAGGTTGCTAGAAAAGAAGAGGAATATACCTTTGTGAAGAATTCCTCAAATGATATTGTTGAACAAGCTCAAGAAGATAATCAAGATGTTCAGAATGATCAAGTTCAGAATGAGGAAGACTCAAGCAACCAAGCAAGTGAAGAAGAAGCTGCATCTACTGCAAGATTTAAGCATTAATTTGAAAGCTTAAATATTGGAAACAATGGTGCATCTACTTCAGGACAACATAATAATGAAGCACCAGAATTTCATGATGCAGAGACTGATTTGATCATTGAAGAACAGGAACTCAATGAGTCAAATCTTGACACAACTGTGTCTACAGATATGATTGTTCAAACTCCTTATGTGGAAAAGAATCATCCTTCTGAAAACATCATTGGAGATTTGCATGAAAGAGTTACAAGAAGTCACTCAGAATTTGCAAACATCTGTCTTTACTCCTGTTTCTATCCCAAATAGAACCTAAGAATATTGCTCAAGCACTGAAAGACAATAGTTGGGTGGAAGCTATGCAGGAAGAATTGGCACAGTTTAGAGATCTACATGTGTGGGATCTTGTTGATAAGCCATTTGACAGATATACAATAGGAACCAAATGGGTTTTTAGGAATAAAAGGGATGAGAGGGGTTTGGTGATTAAGAACAAAGCTAGACTTGTAGCTCTGGGATGTCTTCAAGAGGAAGGAATAGACTTTGAGGAAGCCTTTGCTCCTGTAGCAAGACTTGAAGCTATCAGGATCTTTCTTATGTATGCCGCGTCAAAGAACATTAAGGTGTTCCAGCTTGATGTTAAGTCTGCATTCCTAAATGGAAAGATAGATGAAGAGGTGTATGTAGCTCAACCTCCAGGTTTTGAGGATCCTTTGTATCCAAACAAGGTGTATAAGCTAAACAAAGCCCTTTATGGATTGCATCAGGCTCCTAGAGCATGGTATGATGAGTTGTCAAATCATCTAATTGAAAATGGTTTCAAAAGAGGAGCCATTGACAAGATACTCTTCTACAAAGGAAAGGGATCAGACTTGCTTCTGTTACAAGTGTATGTTGATGATATCATATTTGGTTCTACAAATGAACAAATGTGTATGGAGTTTGAAGGGGTAATGAAGTCCAAATACAGCATGAGTTCAATGGGAGAAATGAACTTCTTTCTAGGATTACAAGTTCAACAAAAGGCTGAAGGGATCTTCATTCATCAAAATAAGTATGTGCAGGACATCTTGAACAAGTTCAACTGTCGTGAGTACAAAACTATCTCAACTCCAATGGATACCAAGGAAAAGATGATTGCAGATGAAAAGGTGAAGCCTGTAGATGAACATGAATACAGAGCAAAAATTGGATCTCTGATGTATCTGACTGCTACAAGACCAGATATCATGTTTGTTGTATGTGTGTGTGCAAGATTCCAGTCAAGTCCAAGAGTCTCCCACATGAATGCTATTAAAAGAATATTCAGATATTTGAAGGGAAGACCAGATTTGGGAATTTGGTATCCAAAGAATCAATCATTTGATCTGATTGCCTACACAGACAGTGATTATGATGGCTGCAATAAGAGCAGAAAGTCAACATCAGGAGGATGTCAATTCTTGGGAGAAAGGCTAATGTCATGGCAATGCAAGAAGCAAACAACTGTCTCAATCTCAACTGCAGAAGCTGAATATGTTGCTGCATCTGCTTGCTGTGCACAAGTTCTATGGATTCAGAACCAGAGATGCTGGACTATGGTTTGAATTTTCTGAACACCCCTATCCTTATTGATAATACTGCTGCATATTTTACTATTAAGAATCCAGTTCAACATTCTAATACTAAGCACATTGAAATCAGACATCATTTCATCAGAGATTGTAGTGAAAAAGGTTTGATTGAAATGCAAATAGTTGATACAAGTGATAATTTGGCTGACCTATTCACCAAACCACTTGATATAACCAGGTTCAACTTTCTTTTGAAAGCCCTGGGAATGATCAACTCTGATGAAATCTGATTAAGGATGTGTGCTTGGTTGTATACCTCTATGTGCTAATTGATTACTTTGTTTAGAGGTTTCACAAATTGAATGTTATGTGAATATGCTTGAGTGTGATACTGAGTATGCTACTGAATATGTTGATCATTATGTGCTTTAACTGATTATGTGTGAAAAGAATGACATGAATGAATTGATTAATTTGTTTGCATGTTTATTAGTTAATGTGTGTTTGTGATGTTAAGATAAGTAGTCTTGTTATGAATTATCTTCTAAAATGCTTATCTGACATCACTGCTTAATTGGTTGAATATGTGTTTTATCTGATCTTCTAATGTTGTTATGATAGAATAGACTTTGAATGTGTGTACTGTCTATCTGTCTTGATGATGTTATGTTTGATTAAGATTTGATTATGTGCTGCAACTGTTTATGTCAAAATGTGTTTTATGACAAAATTAAGTGATAAAATGAATTTTCTAATGAATTCTGCATAAATACTATATTTTGAACCAAAACATGAGCATGTTGTTAATGGTGTAGAGACACCATAAGATTATTCAGTTCAAGCTTTAAAGAAGCTTAAAAGAAGGATTTTTCAATAAAAAGTCTCAGGTAGTTATATTTGCTGAAAATTATGTCATTTGCTCAGTTGGAAGGACATACACCAATGTATGTTTGGTCCTGCAATCTGCAAAGATTAAAAGGATTGCCATTAACTAGAAAACTGAAAGCATTTGGGGCAATTGTAGCTTGTTTCTTATTCCTTCACTTAAAATTATGTCAATAGCTCTGACTTTGAAAGGACATATATTCACATGTATGTTTGGTCCTGTTGACCACTTGTGGTCAAACAGAACAGCCATTTACCTGAAAATTAAGAGAAATTGGGGTGACTGAATATTAAACTGAATATTATTGGGAAATGATGGTACATTGACTACTTAGCCAATCATATGGATTTATTAGGCTAAAAGGGCTCTTAGTACAGTCATTGACATGTATGGTTGCTTTCTCATGATATGTAAAATATAAGGTGATATAAACTTAAAGAAAATGCTAAAATTTATGTGGAGTTACATTGCTGTCTATGCATGTTCCTAGATAAATATTTTCAAATGATAGGCAGAAAAGTGATTATCCAGTCATACTCAAGCCTGTTGGTCTTTGGTTACCCTAAATGAATCACTTTTTAAAGTAATGACAAAGAACTGATGTGAACTACTTTAATTTCAAATGTTTATTCAACATGTTCACAAATTTTTATTGAGAAAATACAAACATGAGGGTTAATTACAGAACTACAAGGGTGGAGGCAATCATATAAGTCCTTTAAACATCCTGAATGAAAGGCCTGTAAGACCGACTTGCGTGGCATGTAAGTCCAACGTTCAACCTCACATATGTTTGTAGATTTGAAAAGAAATATCTTATAAATTTTCAAAAATATATTCTGTCATTAAAGTTTTTAACCAAAAGCAGGGGGTCAAAGTCAAATTGGGGTGATCTGGAGAAAGCCAAATAAGCCTTGAGGATAGATAAGGAGCATCAGAACACAATAAGTGTTATCCATTAAATTTTCTGCAACTTAATTGAAACTTAATCATGTCACCAAAGAGATGAAAATCATGTTAAGTCTAGACCTGCTGTTGACCTGTCTTTGTAGTCATAATAATGCTGAGAATGATGTATTGAGAAAGCTACTTAGTCAATATGATCCCATTCCTGAGATCTTTTCAGTTTACAAAAGGAATTTGTTTTGAAAAGAAAAATAACTGAAATTTGATCTCTAAATGCACCATTTGCTCTTAAACTATGATCTTTAAAATAAAATTGTTCTGACAAGTGATTTAAGTCAAAAAGTGTTGCATTTTTCCTAAAATAGGTTGAATATGTAAGTACGGGTAAGATTTGATGCTATTAAACCTTCCCAAGCACAAACTGTTTGAATATGTATTTTCGGGTAAGGTGTGATGTTCTCAAACCTTTCCGGATATAAAACAGTTGAATATGTGTGTATATGTATTTTCGGGTAAGGTATGATATTCTCAAACCTTTCCGGGTAGAAAACAGTTGAATACGTGTATGTATTTTCGGGTAAGGTATGATATTCTCAAACCTTTCCGAGTACAAAACAGTTGAATATGTGTTAATATGCATTTTCGGGTAAGGTTTGATGATTCATAGCCTTTCCGAGCAAGCTTTGTCATTTTTGACTAAGTTTATGATTTTCGGGCATGCTGTGAAGTGTTTACACTTTTCGGGTAAGGTACACCATTGTACAAATTTCCCGAGCAAGCTTGAAATCTTGAGATGATTATGTGTTCTAGCTAGCCTATTAACAAGAGATAATTGTTTCGGGCAAGCTTTGCATTTTGTTTATGCTGATTGATATTCCAAGCAAACTTTGTGAACTCCTTGAGTACACCAAGTAAGCTTTGTGTGTGTGAATATGTTTTCTTTGAAATTACAAGTGTTTTCGGGCAAACTTGGTTTTCCGAATACACTTTATATTTCGGGTACACTTTTGTTCCCCTAATATACTTGGTAATTTTCAAAAGTTGATTTTCCGAGTACACTATCTGCTAGAAGTCCTTTCCGGGCACACTTTGTAATCTAGGAAGATTATTCGGGTATACTTTGTATAAGAAGGTTGTTCGGGTACACTAACATTGTGTAGGTTGCTCGGACACACTATGTTTTCAAGCATACTTGAATGAATGTGTTACTTGATTGAATATGTGTTTAGTATGATTGATTGAATATGTTTCTGATTTTGATAGGGTTTATGTTAGATTAAGATCTTAATTTAAATTTGAGAAATTTATATGGGGATCTTAACTGATTCCTAGCAAGAATGTTTATTTGATATTTTATACTTGATTAATTATCTTGTGATTAAGTTGTCAAGAAATCTGGTATTTCGGGTAAGCTTTCTTCATAATGTCTTGACTTTAAATTACATAGCTTAATCAAACAAGGTCTGTGATTAAAAGGGATCGGGTAACCCTTATAAAATTAAAAGAAAATGTTATCAAAAGAGGTTTAAATATTCTCCGAGTAAGCTTTGTATAAGTGGAAATATACCGAGTAAACCTTGCAAATGATTACTTTTCCGAGTAAGGTTTGCTAAGCTTAAAATGATAAAGTGTTTATATGCTTTAAAATTGTTTTAAAATAACAAATGGATAATGTTACTGTTTGACAGCTAATAATTCATAAAACGACAAAAAGCATTTAAAACCCACTTTCAAAAGGTATATAAGAGGGAGTTAGGCAAAATTTTCAACATTATATTTCCCTCTCTCTCTCTTTCCACTGCAACTGCTTTCTCGCTAAGAAACCTAAACCGACCTATCGCATTCATAATTAATCCAAACCCTAATTGGTATCATCCCTCTAATTCCGACTCGGTAAGCAACAATAATGTGTTTTTCGATCATGATTAGACTATAATGGGCATTGATTAGGTATTTGTTTACTAATATTTTGTTTATGTGTTTAGGTTATAAACTTGTCGAAGAACAGGTTCTTGATGACTTTTCTTTCTTTCTTCTTCATTTTTATACCTTGAAGTTGCTTAAAGTACTGAACTTTATGACTAATTTCACTTTGAATATGTTTGTCTGTTATGATTAGATATGGCAGAAGAAGAACAACCCAAGTACTTCTTTGAAAAGAAACACAATATGTGTGCACTTTTACAAGTCATATCTGACAACGAGCCGGTGGCACCAATGATTACATGGATGGCTCGGTCAAATGTCAGTTTTGCCCTTACAGAAAGTCCTGTCATCTACAGAAATCACTCACTTGATTTATGGAGATCTGCAACACTTGTGGATGACATCAATGGCAGAAGAATTGAAGCCTCTGTTGCTGGCCATGAGATACATGTGACTAAAAAAATGATCAGAAGGCGTTTACGGTTGAATGATGACGGTCATTACCACATAAACTTCAATACAGCACACCTGCTGAAAATATTTGAACAGACCATGGGATATCAAGGAACTGTGCATGAAGGACAGTTTCAAAAGGGTATGTTCCCAATGTTGTACAGGTTTCTTATTCACCATGTGATACAGGGGTTTGCTCCCAGAAAAGGATCATGGACTTTGATGAGTCATGATTTAGAAAACGCTACTGTTGGGATTATGTATGATCTACCCTTTAATTTTTCAAAAATGATCTTTGATGGACTGGTAGCAAACTTGAAGAAGGCTGAGAGGGACAGATTCTTACAATATCCAAGGTTCTTGCAGATAATCTTCAACAGAGAATTAAAAGATCTACCCACTATGGGAATTACTCACCTACTGCAAAACCCTGTACATACAAGAGAATTAAGAATCCTGGTGCTGCAAATAGATTCAATACTGAAACTCCATTTGAGATCCTGCCATGGTTATTGGACCATGACTTGAATGTGATGCCAGTGCCTGAGTTAAGCTCAGAGGAGGAAGGAGGAGATGATGTTGAGAGTGATGAGGATGACTCTGATGATGGAGATGATAATGTTGATGGAGATGAAGGAGAAGCTGGAGTAGCTATGGAAGTTGATGCACCTGATCAGGGGGAGCAAATTGAACAACCAGAAAACCCATTATAACATCACCGCCACAAACTCCACCACATCAAACCACTCAATCCCCACCCCAAACCCAAACCATTAGCCAACCTGATACATCAACCCATATATCCCCAACACCACAAATACCACCAACATCTAGCCCTATACACTCAGATCCATTCATTCCAAGCCCACATCATACACAATCACCACAACAATCCAATTACCAAACTCACACCACAACCCATGATCAAGCTGAATATGACCATTTTCCACATCACCACCTACAACACCACCCATTGAAACTGACATGTTAACTCTGTTAAAAGAAAATGCTGAGTTGAAGAGAAGAAATGAGAAGGTGACAGAAGAGAATGTGATATTGTTAGAGAAGTTGGTACAAGCAATACTGAGAATTCAAGCCCTGGAGCAGGAGGTTGAGAAGACCTCAGCTGCCCCAAAACAGGGGGAGAATGATAATATGCCAACTATCTCTGGTGTAGATGCTCAAACTGAAACTGTAACAGTTGTGGAGACTGCAGACAGTTTAAAATTGATTATGATTGGTTATGATGATGGAGAGGAAAGTAGTGAGGAAAGGAGGATTGAAGATGATGAATATGAGGGTGACAGATCAGATATAGGAGAACAAGATTATGACTACAATGAAGAAAGAAATGATGAAATGAGAAATGTGGAAAGGGATGAGGTGAGTGTTGAAAAGAATGTTGAATAGAATGATGGGAGAATGGATGAGATTGAAAAGATAGATGTTGAGGAGAATGTAGATGCTACTGACTTAGCTACTGATGTTTTCAATGCTACTGATGTCTTAACTGACATAGCTACTATTGTCTTGACTGATGTACAGACAGAAGTAGAGACTGAAGTAATGATTGATGAAAATGCTACTACTGAGGAGCTTATAAACACTGAACCAGAAACTGATCAACAAGCAAGTTCCAAAAGAGTAGAGCATGATTCAGAACTGGAAGCACTTGAGAAAGAAATAGATGACTTTGTACAGTCTGAAGATGAAGAGGATGAGAGAAGAAGAATTGAGAAAGGTAAAGAAAAAATTCTGTGAAGAAGAGCCTATTAAGGCATATCCAGAGAAAGATGTGTTGTTTACAGATGATGAAATTATTGCTGCAGCTGCCTTAAAAGAACAAGAGAATATTCTAAGGGAGACAAGGGATAGGGAAATATTGGCTCAAACACTGACTCCAGAAGAAATGGCAAAGCAAGAAAATTTGATCAATCAAGCCAATCTTGCTAAAGAAATTTTTGAAGAAGTGGCTGATCAAGAAGCAATTGAAACACTGATTATGATGAATAGAACTAAGGAAGCTGACAATTCCTTGGCTATGGTGGTTAGCATGTTTCAACCATAAAGCCAACCTGAAAAGGAATCTGAAAAGGCTTGTGAATCTGAAGAAATGCCACAAAAGGAACCTGAAAGGGAACCTGAAAGGCCTACTGGTGAATCTGTTGAAGAAATGTTGGCTAATATCACCAGAATCAGGATGGAAAGAGCCAAAAGGTTTGAACAAGTGTATACAAGAAAGAGGAAGTTTGATGAACAGAAAAGAACTAATGAGAGGAGAACAAAGAGAGGAAAATGGGATGAAAAGAACAAATGCTATGTTGAGACTCCTGATGATGAGGGTGATAATGATAATAGTCCAATCAGAGCAATTCCACTGCAGACACTGCAACCTGGTCAACAGATTCCAGGTGTTCCTGATGTACCTGCTCAAACTGAATCAAACCCAGAGCATCCACCCTCTGATGAACCCAAGATTGATACTATGAACAACCTAACTGAAGAGGAGGATGAATCTGAGGATTCAGATAATGATGATAATCCTGATGATGATCAAGGAAAAGGAGGTGAAGCTGTTAATGCTGAATCTCCACAGGTAGAAATGACTAATGAGCAGAGAGCTAACATTGAGTTGAGTTTGAGAGAAGCTAAGAGAAATCATCCATTGGTTGTAAAGTTGAGGAGGTATGGCATAAGTTTTGAAACTTTGGCTGATCTTGATAATGATCAGTTGCAAAAGAGACTTGACAAAGAGAGGGATGGTTTCAAGAAAAGGATGGAACAAAAGAATAGAGACTGCCAGAAATACAGAGAATATCTCAGAAGGCATAATTATTCAGAGAAAGATCTATCTCACTTCACAGTTGACCAACTCCAAGACCTTTACAACAGTGAAAGAGAAAAGGTTATTGAAAAATGTGTGAAAGAGAATGAGAAGACTGAGAAATTGGAAACTTTGAAGTAGAAATTTGGAGGTATGTTTGGTTACTTGCTTGAGAAAGGGTTAAAGCCTGAGATGGTTAAGAACCTATCTAGAGAATCAGTATTGGATAAGTACAACAAACTGAAAAGAAAAGAAAAATTGAAGAGGGTCCAAACTGAGAGCTCTACCAAACATGCTGAAACATCTGTTGAACCTCAAATAAAGAAAAGAAATATAATTACTCTGAGGGAGAAACAGAAGATACAGGGTGAAAAGGAAGTGTCTAAGGATGTTCCTATTGTTGAAACCCCTACTCCACAAGAAGTGGATTCTGAATCTGAAGATGATCCTTGTATACCTTGGGAAAATGAAGAGATGATCAACATTCTAAGGAATATAATGATTACTCAAAGAGGAATGGATGAAGCCTCTTTCAAGGCTTTGGAAAAGGAGGATTTGAAATATCTCTTCCATATTCAAAAAGCTGAATGGGAGAAAGCTCTAAAAGAAGGTGAGAACCCTAGATACTATGCAGATGGAAGTTTTGTACCTGCTGGTTTGTCAAGAACTCCTGGTATGGAGAAAATATTGCTAGCTCTTAGAGATGCAGGAGCAAATGTTGTTGAGCTTGCCAACCTTCCAACTGAAATGGTTGAAGCAGTCTACATCAAATTCTTCAATTTGGGGCCCAGAAAACCCAAGAAGTTTGTTCCTTTCAGACCACCAATTTCAAAAAGATATCCACAAGGTGGAAGAGGTGAAGGTGGAAGAGGTGAAAGTGGTAGAGGAGAATCAAGTAGATCTGCACAACAAAGAACAACAAGACCACAGTCAGATGTGGATCTTCCCAGAGAAATCTACTATGATTCTGTGTGTGAATGCATAAGAGTGATTATGGAAAGTAGACAACTAAGAGATATAGTTGTGAGAAGTGATTTCTATGAATATACTGAAGAACAGTTAGAAAGAATGAAATCACTCACTTTATATGATTTTAGAAACAGAAACAGAGTGGCTGGAAGACAAATGAATGATCTTTCAAAATTCTTAAGAGAAGAAGCAGACAGAGGATTCAGATTTCTGAAAGTAAAGAGAAACTGGAAGACTGTCAAAATTCACAGATCAAAGAGAACTGCAAAGTTAAGAAGGATGGACATGGCTGAAACAAACTACAATATGAATGTCAGAGACAAGCATCCACTGTCAAACATGAACACATGCATAAGTCTTGAGAGAAGAATGATACGCCCCAACTATACAATCCAAAGAAATGGAGTCATTACTGAAGTTGAATACAAAGAAAAAGATGACCATTACTTGCTGAGAAATTCTGATGGAAAAATACTGGGGATTATCAAGAAGGATGAAGATTTAAATTGCTTACATGATGAAGACTTAATGGATATTAGGGACTGGGTCATACCAGAGGGTCACACTCATTACCAAGCCCTTGATATTTTCAGAATGAGAGCTGCATCAGTGATAACCAACAAAAGGCAAGCCGCATACAGTGCATGGAAAAGACAAAATTCCTAGACTAGGCTTTTACTTTGTAATGTCTTATGACAACCTTTTTGAATATGTGATTTTTATTTATGATAATTGAATATGTAATTTGACTTTTAATTTGATGTGTATTTTGACTAAGTGTAAGTAACCTTAGAAATGTTTTGGGTCAGCTGAGGTGTTCCAATCTAGAGGGAGATTGTTGAGTCAAGATTTGACACAAAACTGATCAGATGGATGATTGGAATCTTCTCAACCTCCTCAGAATTCGCTAAGTATGGATCCGGGCACACCTTAGACCTCCGAGCATGCTTTTACTTAGCCGGGCACGATATTTTGTCTATCGGGCAAGGTTATCTTCACTAAGTCTTCTTTAGTGAATGTCCGAGTAGGGTTTGCTAATTAGTACGTTACCGGGTATGGTTCACTAATATATGCAAGTCCGGGCAAGGATCACTTTATCAAGCAAGTTTGTTCTTTATAGCCAAGTAAAGTTCACTTCCGAGTAAGCTTTAGGCTAACCAAGCTCAAGAAACCAAGTATTTGGAGATCGGGCAAGGTATTCATTAATAAAGATGGTCCGGGTATGCCCAGTGTTTAATGAAGTAATACAAGTATCATCGGGCATGATTCAACTCTAGCAAGGTAAAGTGCCTCCGAGCACACTTTGCTAATAAGCTTATTTCAGGCAAGGAGTTGATAGGACCATTGAAGAACAAGGTTGCTCGTAAGGATTTGTCGGGCAAAGTCTGATAAAGCCAAGAAGATTGAAGTCTACCCGGTGAGTATTTTACTTGGTAAAATACTCTTCAAGTAAAGTCTACCCGGAAACTGATCCCGAGCACACTTCTATGTTACCAAGTTATGAAGGATGGCCGAGCATACTCGGAAAGACAAGATTGATGCAAAGCCTACCCGGAAGACTTGTTTTACACTTAGAATATTTCTGAATATGTATTATCGGATAGGGTTTCTAGAAGGAATGACAGCTGTCTACAGGTGTCAGGCCTATAAATGGAATAATTTAGGGCACACCTAAGAAGATAAGGACACACAACAAGGCAGACAGTCACATTTATTAAGAAAGAATTTTATGTGTGACGGCTGAAACCTTCCTTATCAAGAAACCCTAAAACGATTATCCACTTTGTATGATTCGTTTATATAAATGGAAATCTTTTGAGTAAATGTTGTTTGTGTTGATTACCTTTGAATACGTTTAAGCAACCATATGTTTATTATTGATTCCGCCTTTAACAAACGGTGAACTTTCTAAATATAGCAACCCGTCATTAACTCCCTTGTCAACACATCTATTTGTGTGTCTTATGACATGATTTGAGTAAGATCCAGCTGAAATCGGGGACCTGACAACATATGACCTGAACCAAATGTGTGTGGCTAAAGGCCTACGGCCACACTTTTTTCGTGTGGCCGGAGGTCAATTTTTACGTAGTGAAAGAAAATTGCAAGTGATGTATAAAAAAAATCGGCATTCTATCCGTTTCTATTACGTTCGTTACAATACTGGCATTCTGTTGGTTTTCGTAACATCTGTTGTGTACTTACGACACTGGAACTAAAAAAACACGCGGTGAGTCTTCGAGAATTCGATCAATTCCCGTCACGTTCATTATGGTAACAGAACTAAAACACAATTAAAAAAAAAGAACAAAGCAAAAACAAAATTATCATTCGATAGGTTTACGTGACAGAACTAAAACAAACCAAAAGAAAAAGAAAACCAAAATGCCTTCACCAATAAGGTACCACAAAATGACTAGTGTTGGCTTTACGCACCAAATCTCTTAATTATATATGTTAATAATAATAATAATAATGATAATAAATAATAAGTAATAAATAATAACAACTAGTAATTATTACCCGCGCGTTGCGCTGGGCTCGGAATAGATTATATACAGACATACTTCTAGCCTTATAACCTACAATGTTATTTGTTACAAAAGGATTGTTTAGCTGCATAATATTTTAGTCCTAAGACCTGCAACCTTTAGTCATTTTCAAAAAGTCATGGTTTAGCCCGCCGCAATCATTTCCCAGGTATATAGTGGATATTGTCTTCTAATCACTAAAAGAGATTGCAGCCTTTTTGAACCGGAAGCCATTGCTCGTTTCATTCTTTTCTTGTTGTCCAGCACCTGTCCAAGTAAGGTTTTTGTTAGCTGAATGTTATGTCACATTGTTACTTTCAAATTCATAATCAAAATATAAGTATTTTCAAACTCATGGTCAGCAGCCCAGTAACCGACTTTATTTCAAGTAATTGTTAAAAAGTGTTCCATACTTTCATAGAAACAGGTACACAAACAAAGGAATCAGTACATGGCCTAAAATGATGGCTGAAAACTTAACAAAACTGTAATTTGAATATCAAGGTGGTAAAAAAGAGGATTCATCATTTCATCTTGTGTTTTAAGATTACGTATTGACCTCAAAAAATAGATACCTTTTACATACCGTAACGTTAACTTTAAAGAAAGTATGGTAAGTACCTGTTGTAGTAGGTTGTTGCCTCTTCAAGGCCAATTTTTTAGGACCAGGTTTCCATATGCATAACCACAAATTAATTCACCCGTTTCCAAAAACTATCTGAAATCAAACGAAAAAAAATTACCAAGAAAAAGCGGTTGTTTTGCAGAGAGCAGTAAAAACATGAATTAGCATAAAATATTAACATACATCAAGTACAAACAGCGTTGCATTTTTCGACAACTCGACAACCACTCAACCCATTTGACCCGTGCCGACTACGGGTTACAGAAGCTAATTAATATATACATAAATCAACATCTGATCCTAATGAAGGCAGCAACATCACAACCAATCAACTATTCTTGAATTACACCTATGACTTCTTACAAACAATTTACCCGTTTATATAGATTCGGATTTGGATTTATATAAAGAACATAGTCAACAGAAAGTGGTTTTATCTTGTATGTGATGCACCAATAAATATTGGTTCAACTGAATAAAATTAACTTTAAAAAGGTGCATCAAAACACCGTCCTATCAATAAAGATTACAATGTACCCAAACCGTAATAACTGCTATGAACACAATTCATAAATATTAATTAAAGGTAATATATAAAACAATAAGCACATACCGAAAACAACTATTTCCAAAATCCAAAACTCAGCGTTAGTCTTTTGAGCTACAACCATCTAGTAGCCCATGAAACCAGCATTATAAAAAATCCAGCTGCCAAAGAATTAGTTGACGTTAGTATTTCTTTTATTTTATAGTGTATTTACTGATGTTTTCTTGTACATAAAATTTAAGCAGGAGTGTAAAAGTAGTGAAGTAACAAACAAATTTGTTGTGCCTTTCGATTTCCTAAAGTTAAATGAGCTACTTCTCTAATCTTTTAACTGAACCTAGATCACACCCATTTGTCCTGTACTCTAGTATGCATCCTTGAATTTATTGATAATCACCATAAAAATCAAGATTCTTTCAATTAATTTAACCTTATTAAATTTAATTAGAACTTCAAATGAAAAGAAAAGGGAAATTTACAGTTTGCAACAATGCAACTGCCATACAAAGAATATATACAGAATAAATTTCTAATTTATATATATGTTGTGCTATAGATTCCATGGTACAGCTGCAATTTGATCTAAGAAATCCCAACTTGGGTGAAAATGCCCAGTAAACAAATACCTTAATATCTATATGTAATTATGTATGCCCTCTACAATCCTAAATTCCTAAGCGTAGATCGATTAATGACAACGTACTAAAGTGAAGAACGAATTAGAACATGTAAGAACTACCTGAGAGTATCGGGTCTGACTCGTAATCAATCAAGCAAGCAGATAATCGATTCTCAAAATTAGATCTCTGAGCACCTATGCAGCAAACTGGATTTTGGAAACACCTATACCATTCGAAACACCTATATATATCAAAACCAAATTACTTAATTCCCCTGAAATTGTAACAATCCGAAGCCAAAAGACGCATACCGTGACATACGCGACCAATGACCGTCGCCATCCGTCGCCGCCATGACGGCCATGAAGCCGCCGGCAACAGCAGGGCAATAACCATTTGTTGGAAAAATGGTCGGTTCGGGTCAAGTCAATGCGCGCCGACCCGATTGTGGCCCGGTAAGAGTTACACTGAGAATAACGAAACACCAAGCCCACTTAAATTGTTTACTGGGCTAGACACTATTGGATGGTGGACTAGGCTTTAGTTTGGTGATTGGGTTAAAGCCCATTGGGTTTAATGAAGATTAAACCCTAATCCCTTTTATATATAACATATTATTATATTATTATGAGGGGGGTAATCACAAACACAAACCCTAGCCGCCATATTATCCAGCCGTCGCCGGCCGTTTTTCCGGCCACCGGAAAACCGCCGCCACCTCTTGCCGGCCGCAATAACTCACCTGAAGTTGTTGTTTCTGTCACTGTTGCTGTTTGCCACTGCCACGAGCCGCTGCCCATTATTCCGGCCACCGGAATATCACCAGCAGCCGCTGCTGTTCTGTTTGCTGCTGCCGCCTCTGTCGCCACTCACTGCTGCTGTCAGAGCTGCTGCGCCGCCACCTCTTTCCGGCCACAATAACTCACCGGAAGCTGTTGTTTCTGTCACTATTGCTTTTTGCCACTGCCACGAGCCGCCGCGAGCCGCTGTCTGTTTTTCCGGCCACCGGAATATCACCAGCAGCCGCTGCTGTTCTATTTGCTGCTGCCGCCTCTGTCTACCACTCACTGCCGCTGTCGGAGCTGCTGCGCCGCTGCCTTCTGCCGCGCCGCCGTCCTCTGTCGCCGTATAAGTTGCCGGATTTGTTGTGACTCGTTTGTTGTGTCGTTCACCTAGCGCGTTTCGTTATCCCTTGGTGTCTCACCCAGTTGTGTATAACCGAGGTATAATCCATTTACTTTATCTATGGTTGTCATCGTTTATTACTTCGTGCTCGTATAAGTTGTAAACGGAACCTAGTTTGGGTTTCGGTTTTGTGGTTTTTCGTTTTTATCCGCTGCGTTTTTTGTTCGTTTATATTATTAATATGATTAATATTTACTTAAACGGAAAATATATATTAAAACGGGTTATAATTGTTTTAACCGTTGTTTTGAACCACCGTTGAAACCCAACAGTCGTATCAGAGCCGCGGTTACAACGTACGAGTCGATACCGGTTCTATTAACCGGATCTACATCACAAACTTTAAATCGTTTAAAGTTTCTTGATCTAGATTTGTTTTCGAGTAATTCTAGATTTGGTTAAAGTTTTGTTTATTTTATTTGACCAAGTCAAAACGACCCAAATATTATTTATTTGAATATGTAAATCCGGCTTCGTCCTATGTGTGTTTGGTTGTGTTTGGTTGTTGAGCTTGTTATTTGGCCATATGGATGGTTCAAAATTGTAAACAGTTATATTTTATTTTTCGGTTTTCTTTTGGCCATATGGATGGTTCAAATTTGTAATAGGAGATTATTGTTTGTATTATAAGTAAAGAAGACCCGAAGATAACCAAGGACGATCTCAAGGATTTAGTGGGAGTTCGGACAAGATGATGGGATGCACTTTGAAGATCATCCTTGTGGTTGTTTTGTTTTGTGACCCCTTGACCCGATCGGTCTTGCTAATTGGCTCTAGCGAGACCGATCACCTTTATTGGCCATTATGGATTTACATATTTTATTTGCTATTGTGGTTGCTTGGTTGTTTATAATAGGATTATAATATCACCAACCTAATAACAAATAAATTTAAAATAAACAATTTAAATTAACCAATTATGTTTTGCAAATAAAAGCTTTTTGATTTCCAAAACTTATAACTTAATAGATTTTCTATTAACTTAAATTTGGTTAGCCGTATCACGACAAACTTAGTTTTAATAGGTTATCTAAAACTAAGTGTCCTGAGAGATGAAAGGGTTCATCATTTTGTCTCGATTATATAAAGTAAAATTTGAATTTTACTCTATTGGGTAATTTTAAAATTAATCCCAATAGAAAACCAATAGTCTATGCCAATCCTACAACAAGTCACACTTGAGGCATACTGCGAAATTTCAAGTGTTTGGAGCTACAACACCGCACTTGTTTTCTAGCCTATCCCATCAAGGTAAAAGGGTTTCTTTGACACATCCGGTCCTTTCACATGTGACCGTACTAGGACGACTATTACTTTACTCTCCTGTTACGTGCTACAGCTGTCTAGAGACTTAGAATGGGCAAAGATGAGGTTAAACGTATCTATTTAGGCAATCGTTGTCTTAATAGGCCTCATAATCGAGAGTTGTGCTCTATTCACAATTGGCAATCGTTGTCAGTCTACCTAACCACTTATTAATGTTTTGTGCTACAGCTGCCTTTAATAACTGGAAACCAGATTCTCAAGTTCCTATTATATTAATGTTATTGGGTCGTTAATAATAGGATTACAACGTCGAAAATACTAATTAAATTTACTTTTTCTTTATTTTGATGTCGTCAAACGAAAACTCACACTACGCCCTTAAGTCTATCCTTGAGAAGGATAAACTGAACGATACCAACTTCATCGAATGGCACCGCAACTTGAGACTTGTTCTCACCATGGGAAAGCGCCCGTATGTTCTCGATGGACCGGTTCCAACCGATCCTGAAAACAATACAGTCGTTGCTCGAAAAGTTCTTGCGAAGCATAGGGATGACTCGGCTGATGTCTCCTGCATTATGCTAGCCACCATGACTTCTGAGCTTGCTAAAGACTTGGAAGACTTTGGTTCCTATGAGATGCTTGAGCAACTCAAGGGCATGTTCCAGGATCAAGCCCGTCATGAACGATTCGACACCATGAAGCAGCTCATTAGCTGCAAGATGGCAGAGGGATCTCCCGTCAGTGCGCATGTCTTAAAGATGAAAGGGCACATCGATCAGCTTAAGAAACTTGATTATCCTCTGCCTGATGAGATGGCAGCGGACTTCGTCCTCAACTCTCTTCTCAGCTCTTACGACCAGTTCGTAATGAATTTCAACATGAATGCCTGGGTGAAGACAGTGCCGGAGCTGCACAACATGCTCAAAACGGCTGAGATGAACATTCCTTCAAGGACGAATCAAGTTCTGATGATCCGATCTGCTGGTGTGAAGAAGCCTAAACCCAAGAATCAGGGTTATAAGGGAAAAGGAAAGAAGAAGGTTACTGTTGCTGCCAAGTTTGCCACCAACACTAACAAGGAAGTTGCAAAGCCACCACTGCCGCCCTTTGAGGAGAGCCAGTGCTACAGATGCAACCAAATGGGGTACTGGATGCGCAATTGTCCCGAATACCTTGCTGAGATCAAGAAGAAGAGAGCAAATGGTGAAGGCTCTTCTCGAGGTATTTCCATATACGTTATTGAACTTTTCACTGTCTCTAGCAACACATGGGTATTTGATACCGGATGTGGTTTCCACATTGTTAATGTCTTGCAGGAGCCTGAGAAGTGGAAGAAGCTAAATAAAGGCAGCATGGAAGTCATCGTTGGAGATGGGAAGAGAGTACCAGTTCTGGCAACTGGAGTTTTTCATTTTAATTGTCCATCTGGCGTAGTTTTTCCTTTGAATAATTGTTTGTATGCTCCTGGTTTGACCAGACACATCATTTCAGTTTCATTGTTGTTTGAACAAGGTTTTAAGTACGTTTTTAATGTTATGGCTATTTCTGCTTACTTAAATGATATATTTTATTTTGAGGCTAAACCTCGAAATAGTATTTATGAAATTGATGTTCAAACTAAAAAAATAACGTATATAATCTTTCAAAACGTATCAGATCTATCATCATTGATACATTTCTATGGCATTTCCGACTTGGTCACATAAGCAAGGCACGAGTTAAAAGACTCCAATCCGAAGGGATTCTTGAATCCACTGGACCGGACTCTTTTGAAGATTGTGAATCTTGCTTAGCTGGCAAACTCGCCAAGTACTCCTTCACTCATAAGAATGACAAGCAAAAGATCTGTTAGGACTCATACATACTGATGTGTGTGGACCTTTCAGAACTATGTCTAGAAACCATGAAAGATATTTCGTTTCTTTATCGACAGTTATAGTCGATATGCTTATGTGTATCTTATGAAACACAAGCATGAAACTTTTGAAAAGTTCAAAGAGTTTCAGAACGAAGTGGAAAACCAACTTGGTAAAACCATTAAGATGCTTCAACCAGATCAAGGTGGAGAGTATCTCTGCTCAGAGTTCATCACTCATCTAAAAGAGCGTGGAATTGTTTCACAGCTCACTCCACCTGGCACACCCCAACATAATGGCGTGAGCGAGAGGAGTAATCGAACTTTGCTAAACATGGTTCGATCAATGATGTGTAGAACTAACTTTCCTCACTCCCTTTGGGGTTATGCCCTTATGACTGTTGCCCGCATTGTCAATCTGGCTCCAACTAAGAAGGTAGACAAAATACCATATGAGATATGGCATGGGCGAAAGCCAAATTAGTCTTTCCTTAGAGAATGGGGATGTGATGCTTATATCACAAGTGAATCTGATGATAAACTTGATCCCCGCGGCGTAAAAGTTGTTTTCGTCGGATACGATAACCAAAGCGGTTATTACTTCTTTCATCCAGATACAAATTCGATTTCTATCAAGAGGAAAGGCCACTTCCTCGAGAAAGAATTTCTCAATCGAGGAACTGGAGATAACATTGTCGATCTTGAAGAAATTCAAGAACCACAAAGAACCGCTGAGGAAGCTGGAGCGTCTGATCAACAAGTAGTTGTTGCTGATACATCAGACATGAACACGAGCGTTCGCAGAAGTAGTAGGACTCCTGTACCAAATTCTAGATACTTATGGCATTTAGATGGTCCCGAAGTCTTATTAGTAGCCGAGTCTAATGACGAACTTACTAACTACAAGTCTGCTATCTTGGATCCGAAATATGAGAAATGGCGTGATGCCATGAATGCCAAGATGTAGTCCATGCATGATAACCAAGTTTGGAACTTGGTTGAGATACCCCCGATAGTCGGGCAGTAGGGAGCAAGTGGATTTTCAAGAGAAAAACCGACAAGCATGGAAATGTGCAAACCTATAAAGCACGGCTAGTCGCAAAAGGTTTTACTCAAACTCAAGGGGTTGACTATGATGAAACCTTTTCGCCCGTTGCTATGACTAAGTCAATAAGGATATTACTTGCCATAGCCACGTACTATAACTACGAGATATGGCAAATGGATGTCAAAACATCTTTTCTTAATGGACATCTTTCTGAAGATGTTTATATGGTTAGGCCAGAAGGTTTTGTCGATCCCAAATATCCTAATAGGGTTTGCAAATTGAACAAGTCCATTTATGGACTCAGACAAGCATCTCGCAGCTGGAATCTTCACTTTGATAAGAAAATCAAAGAGTTTGGTTTTGTTAAAAATGAAGATGAGCCTTGTGTTTACAGAAAGGCTAGTTGGAGCACTATATCATTCCTCATCTTGTATGTGGATGATATACGGATCATTGGAAACAACATTCCTATGCTTATGGAAGTTAAGCATTGGTTGGAATCTTGTTTTGCAATGAAAGATCTTGAAGAAGCCGCATATATTCTGGGAATAAAAGATCTACCAAAATAGATCTAAGCGACTTATAGGGCTAAGTCAAAGTACTTGGTTTTTGGGGAGTGGAAGATGAGCTCACTGTAAGGCGTTACACTGATGCTAACTTCCAGACTGACTGAGATGATTCTCGCTCATAATCTGCTTGGATGAAGAAATTCATAGCCAACCTCGATCTGGTTCCAAGTTTAGGAAAATGATCGATGTAATATGTGATAACACAGGAGCTATTGCTCAAGCCAAAGAGCTCATTTATCTTCACATGGCCAAGCACATTTTTAGTTCCACTATGTTCGGGAAATATTGGAATGAGGTGACATCGTGATAAGCAAAGTAGACACATATCAAAATCTAGCTGACCCGTTCACTAAGTCGATGACTCAGGACAAGCATGATCAGCATAGAGATGCTATCGGGCTTAAATTTGCTAGTGATTTATTTTGATTTAGTATTTGGATGTATGAACATTTAAACAGGTGTACTTTTCAGTTCACTTTTGATTTAATGGTTAAATGCAAACGTTGAATGATACGACTATGTTCCTTTTAATACGTTTAATCCGTGAATATTGTATTCTAAATTATCCGTAGTCGGTCAGATTCGTGGGAACGATTCTGAATTAAGACTATTCTGACTTTGGACTCAAGGAGTTGACTCCTAAACTCACAGACCTCATTATGAATGACGTTGGATGTAACTCGCATCAAATCATCTTCATGGATCTTGATCATAAGATGTTTTGATAATAGTATGCTCATTTAGTATCCTTAGACCTGAGATACATATTGGAACTTTCGTTTACCGAGGAATATTCTTTGATCATGTTAACCGTTGTTGCGAAACTGCCAGTCATAAAGGCATTGATTGGAAATATTCTGGAGTTCAGTGGGAGTTGTATGTAGTCAAGATGGGATTCTGTACTCTTACATGAAATGTAACAGCTAGACATCTTGGCGCCCTCCTTGATTCAAACTGGTAAAGTGTGACGCCTGACCAAAACTTACTGTGTGTTTGATTGGACCACTTTGACACTATATCGAGAACTACAATAATTGAACACTATGTGAGATTGATTTGATCCATGTCTCATTGTTCAATTGATGTCTTATACAGAAAGGATAGATGACAACGATTACTATAAGTTCATTATTTTGCAATAATGTATTCCAAGATATTTTGGTTATGAATTTAAAAATGTCATAATTAGTTGGGGACAACTATGTGTAGCTAGAACACCTCTAACTGTCAACGTTGTGCTACTTGATCCAAAACCATCCAAGTGGGAGACTGTTGGAAAAATGGTCGGTTCGGGTCAAGTCAACATCGGCCGACCCGATTGTGACCCAGTAAGAGTTACACCGAGCCCACTTAAATTGTTTACTGGGCTAGACACTATTGGATGATGGACTAGGCTTTAGTTTGGTGATTGGGCTAAAGCCCATTGGGTTTAATAAATATTAAACCATAATCCCTTTTATATATAACATATTATTATATTATTATGAGGGGGGTAATCACAAACACAATAACCCTAGCCACCATATTATCCAGCCGCCGCCGGCCGTTTATCCGGCCACCGGAAAACCGCCTCCGCCTCTTGCCGGCCGCAATAACTCACCGGAACACCACCAAAGCCAACTATTGCTGCTTTTTCTGTCACTGTTGCTGTTTGCCACTGCCGTGAGCCGCTGCCCGTTTTTCCGGCCACCGGAATATCACCAGCAACCGCTGTTGTATAGCCGCTGCTATTTAGTTTGTTGTCACCGCCTCTGTCTGCTACTCACTGCCGCTGCCGGAGCTGTTGCGCCGCCGCCTTCTGCCGCGCCGCCGTCCTCCGTCGCCGTATAAGTTACCAGATTTGTTGTGACTCGTTTGTTGTGTCGTTCACCTAGCGCGTTTCGTTATCCCTCGGTGTCTTACCCGGTTGTGTACAACCGATGTATAATCCGTTTACTTTATCTATGGTTGTTATCGTTTATTACTTCGTGCTCGTATAGTTGTAACCGGATCCTAGTTTGGGTTTCGGTTTCGTGGTTGTTCGTTTTTATCCGCTACGTTTTTGGTTCGTTTATATTATTAATATGATTAATATTTACTTAAACGAAAATTATATATTAAAATGGGTTATAATTGTTTTAACCGTTTTCTCGAACCACCGTTGAAACCCAACACCATTGACCGGAAAAACCTCCAAACAGACAACCACCACCATATGAAGACAGAGGTGGTCGCCGGAAACGTAGAATCAAAGGTTGCGCTCGAACGTAAATTATAGGGGAATCTGCGTGAAGAAACATGTAATGGATCCGGGTCGGATCCATGTCAAGGTTCCCCGGTCTTCGAGATGAACGAACCATGACCCCGTCTTCTTCTCCAGCTGCTCGAGATCTGCCATAGAAAAGTGGGGGAGTGGAGGTGACTGCTAAGAGTTTCTTCTTGTAAACACAAAAATATGTATGGGAGCCAAGGGTTCAAGAGAAGGTCCTTCAAATGAATGATGAAGGCTCCTTATATAGGAACTCCATGGCTACCATCATGAAACCCTAACCTTTATTGGGCCAGACCCGGTTAGGGGTTACCTCTACAAACCCCCAGCCCAATGGGCCTAATTAGTAGACAATAATAATAATAATAATAATAATGTAATAAACACAATACATTATGTAATAAATAAAATGTCGTACCGGGTTTGACGTACCCTACACCTACAAGTCTCCCCAGTCCAGTGCTTCACCTAGGCGTGCAAGCGATTAGATGGAGTGCTAGACTTATGAGGAATGCTTAGGAGTAAGGAGTAGTGCTTTTTTGACCCAATGCTTTCTATTATGACCTTTTGCATGTGCATCTACTTTGTTTCGGGTTGTAAGAGATTTTAAATCATGATGGCGATTATGGCACGCATGCCTTTTTATCATAAGATGACACGCAGGTCATTAATTCGGCGCGTGGCCATATGGGTTTATGAGGATTCCCATCCTTTGAGTTCGGATGACTTCCATCCTTAGGCGAATTTTGACACGTATGTCATAAATTTGGCGCGTAGCCATGTGTTTAGCATTAGTGTTAGCGTTGGCATTAGCGTTAGCATTAGCCTTTAGCATTAGCATTAGCATTAGTGATTAGCATTAGCGTTTAGCGTTAGCGTTTTGCATTTGCGTTTAGCATTAGCGTTGACATTAGCCTTTAGCCATGTGGGTGTATTATAAGCTTCTCATCCTCGATTTGGCGCGTGTCCATATGGGTGTATTATAAGGTTCCCATCCTCGGGAGAATTATGAAGTGTGCCCAACCTAATATTTGGACGTCTTCCATCCAAGATGACAGGCAGGTCATAAATTTGGCGCGCGGCCATATGGGTGTATTATAAGGTTCCCATCCTCGATTTGGCGCGTGACCATATGGGTGTATTATAAGGTCCCGTCCTCGAGCGAATTATGAGGTGTGCCCAACATAATATTTGGACGTCTTCCATCTAAGATGACAAACAGGTCATAAATTTGGCACGTGGCCATATGGGTGTATTATAAGGTTCCCATCCTTGGGCGATTTATAAGGTGTGCCCAACCTTATATTTGGACGTCTTCCATCCAAAGATGACACGTATGTCATAAATTTGGCACGCGGCCATATGGGTGTATTATAAGGTTCTCATCCTCGGGATAATTATGAAGTGTGCCCAACCTTATATCTGGACGTCTTCCATCCAAAGATGACACGTATGTCATAAATTTGGTGCGCGGCCATATGGTGTATTATAAGGGTCCCATCCTCTGGCGAATTATGAGGTGTGCCCAACCTTATATTTGGACGTCTTCCATCCAAAGATATGTCATAAATTTGGCGCTATATTGTTGTAGTGGTGATATACCAGGATAGTCCCCCAGTTCATTGCTGCTAAATAATGTTAGTAGCATTGAACTTGTAATAATAAATTTGTTATCAATATTTCAATCACATGCGCGGACAAGTATAAACAACTTTTTAATATCATGCATAAACATGATACTTGTTTTAATATGCCACATGAGATTATATAATCGCTCATAGTCATAATTTACTAATAATCGTCCAAAGATTTGGTAATACTCATTTTTATTAGTAAAGTCTATGACACATTCATTTCATTTCATAAACTAGTATGTAACATTAGTTTATCAATAAAAATGTAAATTGTGTCAAGACATGACTTGAGTCTCCGCGCGTTTTATAACGGTATCTTTGCATATCCGCATATATGTAAATAAAAAGTCAAGAATAAAGCGTTAAGAAACTTAGATCATTAAAAAGATGTCAAGAAAAATCATGATTCGAACGCGCACGTTCCTTGGCTTTGCGCGAGGTTCCGCGCATCTTACGTGAGATGTTCTTTATAGTTAACTTCAATCCTTGTAATGCGAGGGGATATAATGTAAGTAAATCAAACCCATTGTTTTGTTATGATAATAATAAGTATTATTCAAAAGTTGAGGGGGTGTTTTGAAACTTGAGAAATAATTCTCCTTCCTTTTAAAAGTGCAGCCATCACGTGAAGTTGAATTTTCATTTTAAATGTTTTAAGTAATCATTTGAAGATTCACTTGCTCCGTTGTTTGTTAGCTGGAAAACTTCCGACTTTACGGAGACGCCGTAGCAAAGAATGAACCCTCTACTTACGTTTGCAAGTTTGAAGACAATGGCAAGGATGCATGTGGTCATCAGTAACTGGTGTTGGAACGTCGGAACATTCCTGCGACCAGTCAGCGGTGGTCCGTTTTATACGTGGGTTTGACCCGCCGAAGCTTTTTCACCGCCTGTATTTAAGCTGCCGGAGTTTGTCCGTTGCCCGCGGGTGTTGGGTTTTGCGTGCTGCTCGGGGGAAGCTAAATTTTGATATGATGTGGTTGTTATTCGCACGCGGAGCTCCGGTGTGTGTAAATTTTCTCATGAAAAGTATCTTCATACATCTTGTCTGCTGCCATGGTTTCATAAAGTTTTTCTCAAAACCCACACAAAGATTAATCATGTCCCCATTAAAAGTTGTACTAGTGCACCTCTCATTTTTCACCCGTTATTGTACACTGTGCGTATGATGCACCTTCTTCCATCACATAAACAATTATTCCTTTTTTTAGAGCTAGTATTGGATCCAATCTAGCCTGTCATACACTCATCAAGTGTCTCCATCCCAAATCATGTTGTACTGTATACCTGCTGTACGGGCGGTGTATTTTCTTGGTAGTGTTTTTTTTTAATTATTTTTTTATTTACCTCCAAAACAAAATAGATGTGGAAGTGGTAATAGATCTAGAGTTTCTAAACGTCCAAATCAGGTAGGATGTCGGAAAAACCAAAAGATCTGAAAGAATTTTTATATTTACAAACATAGAATGTGACTCTTGCTTAAACAAACTCAGATCTGAAAAAAAAAATTTAGATTTGAAATTTTCGATTTGAAACTCAGATCTGAAACTCAGATCTGTCACTCGTGTTTTAAAATCGTGCGTAAAATTGACATAAAACAGATCTAAAAATTGGAGATCCGGGTCGGATCCATGGATCCGGGTCCATGTCAAGGTTCCCCGGTCTTCGGGATGAACGAACCACGACTCCGTCTTCTTATACGGTTGCTCGAGATCTGCCATAGAAAAGTGGGTGGGTGGAGGTGACTACTGTCACACCCTCAAATTTTGACTAACGGAGTTATACCGTGAGGCGCGTGACACACCAGGATCCAGCTCAGTCGTTATACCAAACAATCATTTGAACTATATAAAACACCATTTAAGTTTAATCCAACTAATTGGTAAAACAAAACAAACCAAACAGTTCAAAAGTTTTTGCGGAAGCGTTAATGTAAAACAATAAACCATGTACTCAAACATGCACAACCCATCAAATGTAAACAATGTAAAATAAAAGTTCGTGCAACAACTGTGACTCCTGACATAGGCAATGCAACCCACTCCTTAGCACATCTAGCAACCTGGGCAAGTATAAATACTCAAAGGTCAACACGAGGTTGATGAGTTCAAAAGTTGTAGTAAAAAATGTAGTATATATAGTATATGTAGTATACGTAGCATAAGTAGTATAGGCGTAAGTAGATTTAGCATTTTTCAAATATATCAGGGTAGCTAACCCATTTACAAGCTACTAGACGTTTGAACCGAAGCTGACTGTGTGTATGCCTTCTTAACAGGCATATCACAAAACGCTGGCGCAAGTATGTTAGAACAATATACACCAGTCTGACCTCCAGTCGAGTTTTAGCATGTAGGGTTTGTCAAACCCAGTAGTACTACTTAAATTTCCCCTCGATCACATCCTAACGGTTCAAGGTATGTAAGGACTTTAAGTGATATGAGGGCATCTAGTATACACTTGTGATGTATATAAAATTACATAAATCAAAAATAAGTTACTGAAAAATAAAAAGGTCGTCTTATTCAAAACCCCAATTATGACATCCCTTCTCTCCCACTTCACACCCCGGAACGCGCCGTTCTTATAGAGATAAGTAGAGATAAAGGCGCTTTGACATCTTCTTAACCCGGAATGGCTGGGGAGAGCAAAGGTTCCTTTTTTTTAGGGTACTTTCGGGAACAGATCCAACGGAGACGCAGTTGGGCCTGTAGCTCAGAGGATTAGAGCATGTGGCTACGAACCACGGTGTCGGGGGTTTGAATCCCTCCTATGCTGGATGAGATTCTAACAAACCCTTCAATATAATTCAATATAAATAGAATCTAAATAAGTAGAATCTAATTCCTTTATAATAAGCTTTTGCTTAATAAACGAAATTCGAAGACAAGAGCAAAAAATGAAGAAAAAAATATCTCATCCATATCCTTTCAAATCCTTCATGTAGAAAGATAAAAAACTACATTATATACTCACTTAGATAGATACTTATATCTATATAATAATAATTCTCAAATTATAATAAGTAAGATATCCTTATATATAATAAGATATCTTTATATTATAAATTGATATTATAAATAATAAATATAAAATCTAAATAATAATAACATGTACAAATAGTCAATCGAGGTACCCATTCTATGACAACTCTTAACTTTCCCTTTCCTCCAGAAAACCAGTATGTAAGTACGACCGTGTTTTCAATCTAGAAAACATGTATAGGCAAATGTTTTGTGTTTTCAATCCAGAAAACAAGTATACGAAAATAGTTTTGTGTTTTCTCTCCAGAAAACAAATAGGAAAATCATGAACTCACCTGGTTTCGCGTGTAATAAGCCTTTCTTGAAACCAAAAGGACGCACTTGACTCGCTAACCGTTACCAACTAGTGTTATGAATGATGAGAATCACTCAAAGACGCCACCAAATGCAAGAATTGGGGTTGAATTGAAGATGATTAGGGTTTGTTGGTGGTTTGGAATTGTGAGAGAGGGTGAGCAGCTGACATCGACGGTTTGGGGGGAATTAGGGTTGGGGATTTTTATTTTAATATTTTTTTAATCAACATGTACATGAATAGTCCCTTATTAAACGAGTTTTGACATAAACGAGCAGCTGTAACACCAAGTCGGGTTATAACGAATCATTATCAATTAAATAACAACTCATACTAATAAAAATAAAGCCTCGTTGATATCATTGTTAAAACTATTTTATAAAATATGAAAACATACAAATTACGCGCAGTCAATCACAATTTCATGAAACAAACTATGAACTAAACACATAATCATTTAGCATGTAATTTCACATAGATAATATTATAAACATATTCTTGAGATATTATTTTTATATAATGACTAATAGCATGTGAAGAGAGCATAATGTACTAAGTGTAACACATAAAATCGTCTAACAAATAACAATTATATCTGAATTATTTAAACATATCTAACTCGACATTAATCACCAACGTGTACTGACAGACTCATGTGTGTGACTCGTGTAAATGTTATGCATAACGTGTAAGATAACGGAGTTTGGGTTATTGGCATTAACGTGAAAGTACAGTGTGTCACAACTGCTAAGAGTTTCTTTTTGTTTACAGACACAAAAATATGCATGGGAGCCAATGGTCCAAGAGAAGGTCTTTCAAATGAATGATAAAGGCTCTTTCTATATGAACTTCATGGCTACCATCATGAAACTCTAACCTTTATTGGGCCAGACCCGGTTAGGGGTTACCTCCACAAACCCCAAGCCCAATGGGCCTAATTACTAGACGACGACGACAACAACAACAACAACAACAACAATAACAATAATAATAATGTAATAAAAACAATACATTATGTAATAACTAAAAGGTCGTACCGGGTTTGACATACCCTACACCTACACTGCGTTAGGGAAATGATCCTTACGATGGACATAATTAAACCTGGTATTTCTTGTAGCTCTGTCCGCATTTTGAAAGGAACCGAACAGTTTAATTGATTTTGAATTACACACGTGTAAAGTCACATGGACAGGTGGAGCACGCTCAACTGAATAGAAAATGTACAATGTTTTAAGCAAGAGGTATAACAGTTTATGCACAAAGAAGTTGCAAATCAACAACAGCAGCAACAGCAACATCAATTTCGACTTCTTTACGGACTTTTTTTTTTACCAAAATGGGGGAGAAGGGAAAAGTATTTATCAAAATGGGTGAATTGAAAAGTATTTACCAAAATGAGTTTTTTTTACTTATATTTTCTTACTCTTAATATTGTATTTCTATTTAAAGTTTCTATATAAGCAAGGTAGATAAAAAAATGAATTGAAAATAATACAAATTTTAATGTGTATTCTCTTATTTATATCAAGTTTATTAATGAAAATGTTCTCGGAAACTCATAATTATATTGATATTTTTTATTTAACAAACCGATTTAAAACAAAAAAAAATTGTTTTTGCTTTTAATTGCTTTATTATATGTTATTTTTGTTGATTTCTTCAAGGTTTTTTCCTCAAATATAGAAATGTTCAAATATTGAATTGGACTTGATATTGATATTGGTACCGATATTGTTTAATTGGAATGGTTTCGAGTAACGTCGATACTAGTATCAATGTTATTTATCCAAAATCGGTTCAGTTTGTCATAGTACTGATAAAGTACCGATAATCGTATAGCTTATAATGATAATAAAAAGTACTCTAGTTTGAATACAACTTTGTACACAAAAAAATTTATAACTGAATGCCAAGAAAAAATTTAAAACACAACCATGTATTATGTTTTTATTTTTAAAGTTAGCGATTGTAAGTTATTTTTTCACTGTGTATTATTTATAGCATAATGATTAATATGAATTTTTAAAAGAAAACAACACTATAAAAAAGTTGTTTTCTTACATCCATTTTGATCATAAAACAACCTGAAGAAAATTTGTGTTTCTATAATATAATAGTGGTATTATCAATCATATTGTACCCAATATAAAAGGAAATGACTAGAAGAAAACTAATGATTTAATTGGCTAGACTTTTAACAATTTTTTTTACTTGATTAGTGTTTTATATGAAAACTAGGTTATTAACCCGTGTACGACACGGGTGGAAATATTGATATTTTCGAACAAACACATGTCATTTGAAAGGACAACATAAGTTGTTATGTGTTATTCGGGACGACAACATACTTAAACTTGTAAATGATATTGGTACGAAAACAAATGATTGTGAAACACAAAGATAAACCCAAATAACATTCAAATTACAATCTTTGAAAACATAATCAAAGGTTAAAAATGTAAAATTTATAAGCTACAAAAAAGACTTCCTTATAAACCATATTTATTTTTTATTTGTAACTTTGTCTTCCTTGTTTAATATAAGAATTTTAACACCACTCTTCGCTCTTGATAAGGCTACATAGAGTTATCTATGTGAACACCGGGTCTTTGAGATATGTATCAACTTTTGCTAGAGATTGACCTTGACTTTTGTTAATGTTCATTGCAAAACAGACTACAACTGGAAAGAACTATCTTCTCTTCAATTTAAACGAAAGTTTCTTATATGAAGGTGTAGACCACAACGAATTATATAATTGCGATAACCGGTATTAGTACCTGAAATAACTTTTACTTCAACAAAACGCCTACCTAAATTAAAAACTCGCAATTTAGTTTCATTACACAAACTGTTATTCTGATCCATATTGGTTAGTAACATTACTGGCACACCGACGTTAAAAACCAATCTATGAGTCAAAATATTTCGGTCTTTTGGATTTTATTTAGCATAATGTGTTTATGAAAGTTTTAGTTCAAATTAAAATATAAAAAAAATAATTGGTATGATCTTACTTAAAAAACATAAAACTGTTTTTGTTATATAGACCACAACTAAATTTGTGAATTTTGTTGCTAAGTTTGGAAACAATATAAATTTAGTAAACCAAATATAAGTAAAAAAATAATGGAGAAATATCTTTGCGCCTTTAATTAACATAAATTGATTTGTATACATATCTTAATTAAAACACATATTTTAATTGGTTTTTAAGAAAATAAAATAGTATTGGATAACTGAAAATTATGTTTCGTATCATTTTTAAAAAAAGAAAATAGAAAAAGAAATGTGTAAACATACATTTAGTGTTATTAGAACATTGTTTATCAAAAAGGTAAAATGTAGTTAATAAAAAATATATTAAAAATCGTTTATAAGTTTCTATTTGTAAGGCCCCGCTACTAGTGCCTCACTTTAACGTTTGATTTACTCATAAACACAGTTCTGAATATCAGAGTTAATTAAAACTTTCGCGGAATAATATTAATAGTCAACCATTCATTACAAATATTCATAACTTGTCATTTTAAAACATAAATAAAACATAGTATCAAAACATCATGACAAATCTTCAGATGCCAGCCTCTTCAATCTTGCCATGTGTCCTGCTCAAACCAGCCATCTCAATCTGTTAACCTGTGTGCATACTAAAAGTCAGCTACGCTGAGTGAGTTCTAGTTAATCAGACGACATACAATACATCCACATACTTACATATGCACCCGAAGGTACATACCTTCATATTTACTTACATACTTACATACATATGTACTTTCATTCTTTCTTTCATATTTACATACATACTTTCATTATACATATACGTTTTAAAGAGCATTCTGCCCTATAACCTTCGCCGATATTATTAGGGTCGGTTCCCTACGTTCGCCGATATGATTAGGGTCGGTTCCATACATTCGCCGACATTATTAGGGTCAGTTCCCTACATTCGCCGACATTATTAGGGTCGGTCCCCTACATTCACCGACATTATTAGGGTTGGTTCCCTTTTATAACTATACCTTTCATGCCTTTCTATGCATTCATGATTATAACTTCCATACGTTCAGACATCATTTATACATCATATATATATATCAATCATATATTTAAACTATCCCTTGACGGGTACATGCAATATCCGAAGATCGTTCATGCATCGTCAAGCATTCATTCATACATAAATCATATAAGACATACACTTACCACCTAAGGTAAGTGTATTAACTGATCACATAGAGTATGCACACAGCCCCTAAAACTTAACAAGGAATGGGGCTAGAAACTCACCTAAACTCGATTACGTTCACCGTTAATTGTTATTCATTTCCTTAGTTGTGCTCGACTAACTGTACAACAATTACACGTATCAATTAACTATCACTACTCACATTGCGTTTCTAGTCTAGTAATAACCCTTAACGGACGGGGGTCCGGGGGCAGCGCCCCTGGCAGCGGGGTCTAGGGGCGGTAACCCCTAGCAGGGTCCAAGGGGCAGAGCCCTGGCTGGGGTCGAGCTGCCAGGTTAACTTGGAAAAATTTTATTTCCATTAAGTGTCTTAACACATTTTCTATTAGAATTTTGAATCATTAATTAATTTACTAACTTAAAAGTTCAAGGGCTTCTTTGTAATTATATCATTTTTTTTCTAAGTCTAGGGACCAACTTGTCATTTTGGTAAACTTCTAGTTCGTTACTTATTCTTAACGAATTGGGTTACCATGACGAACTGGTTCTTGTAACGAACTGGTTATTAAACGAATTGGACCTTTTAACGAACTGGTCCTTTTGAGGAATTAGTCCATATAACGAATCAGTCCGCGTAACGAATTGGACCTTCTAATTCATTATATCCTTTAACGAATGGTCATAGCGAATCAGAAGCTAGTTCGTTATCTCATGCTTAGCGAACTTGAACACGAACTGAGTCTAGTTTGTTAGGTTAACTTTAACGAATTGCTTGGCGAATCACCCCTAATTCGTTAACTCCCCATTAACGAATTAGGGTTAGGTCAGAGAATTTCAGGAACATTCTCTGACATTCCCTTTAACCTCGTACCATTTTCGGCGCCGACGCCGGAAAAACGCGGTTTCGCCGGAAAAAACGAGTTTTAACTCGTTTTTCGCCTCGTTCGATCCAGATCTGAGCTAGGGTGACCCCCAAGCCCATCTTCGGTTCGTTTTATACCCGATTCCACCCGGATCTCATGACTTAAATGGTTTAACGGTGTTGGCTCGTCGTTTCACAACTAGATCTAACGGGTTTGAGCTCATACAATATCATACTATCATTACCTTGGATCGAGATCGGTTTTTCCTTGGTGTTTTCGGCTAGAGAGAGAGAGAGAGAGCAAGATGAGAGAGAGCTAAGCGTGTGTTTTGGTGGTGTATGGAATATGTGTAAATGAATGAAAAATGGGTAATTAAGGTTTATATAATTATGGATCATGGGCTTAAGCCCATGGTATTTTCCTTCTTTCATGACCCAAGTCCATAACCCATATCCATTTTACCCAACACTAACCCGACTCATAACAATCCATATTCTCATTTTATTTACCGAAACTAGAAAAACGGAATGTTACAAGTCTTCCCTCCTTAAATAGGTATCGTCCCGAAACCAAACTAATACATAAACAAATCTGGATAAAACTTGCGCATCTCATCCTCCGCTTCCCATGTAGCGTCCGATCCCTTGCGATGCTTCCATATCACTTTCACTATGGGTATAACCTTGTGTCGGAGTTGCTTTTCCTTGCGATCCACTATCTCGATTGGTTGCTCAATGTAGTTCAACCTTATATCTACCTCAATGTCCATTAATGGCACATGAGACGTGTCATCGTCTAGACATTTTCTCAGATGAGAGACATGAAATATAGAGTGAATTCCTTCCAACTCGTCTGGCAAATCTAGCTTGTAAGCTACTTCGCCCACACGTTCCACAATCTTAAACGGTCCAATGTACCTCGGATTCAGCTTTCCTCTCTTCCTAAAGAGAATAATTCCTTTCCAAGGCGAGACCTTGAGCATCACGTTGTCACCAACGCTAAACTCAAGATGTCGTCGCTGCTTATCAGCATACGACTTTTGTCTATCTTGAGCAGCTTTCATTCTTGCCTTTATCAGATCGAACTTCGAAGAAGTTTCTTGCACAACTTCTAAACTTCCCATCTTCTTCTGACCAATCTCCCCCAACATACCGGGGTTCTACATCATCTACCATAAAGCATCTCAAACGGTGGCATACCAATACTTGAATGGTAGCTGTTGTTATAAGAGAACTCTGCCAGATGCAGATGATCATCCCAACTTCCTCCAAAGTCTAAAACACAAGCACGTAGCATATCCTCAAGGGTTTAGATCATCCTTTCAGACTGTTCATCTGTTTGAGTATGATACGCCATACTGATGTTCAATGTCGTTCCCATGGCTTCGTGGAACTTCTTCCAAAACCTCGAAGTAAAACGAGTATCTCTATCTGGCACGATCGATAATGGTACTCCATGCTTAGATAGCCTCTCGTATAGGCAGAAAGTGAGCACTCTTGGTCAAACGGTCCACAATCACCCAGATGGTATCATGATGCTTAGCTGTACGAGGTAGCTTAGTTATGAAATCCATGGTGATGTGTTCCCATTTCCATTATGGTATCTCCAAAGGTTTCATCTTTCCATAAGGCTTCTGATGCTCTTCCTTGACTTGTAAACAAGTTAAGCACTTACTGACATACTCTACCACATCATTCTTCATTCCTGGCCACCAGTAGTCTCTTTTCAAATCATGGTACATCTTCGTAGTTACTGGATGAATCGAATACCTTGACTTATGAGATTTATCTAAGATTCGACCCCTGAGATCTCCATGGCGTGGAATCCACATACGATCAAACCTAGTCTTAACACCATGCGTGTTTTCTATAAACAAGTCTTGCTGACCGAAAATCCTTTCTTTCTTTACTAGCCCCTTGTCTGCCAGCACCTCTGACTGCACTTTGATGATTTCTTCAAAGAGACTTAAATTCATAATCAACTGGTATGACTTAACTGTTGCGATGACTTCTTCATTCTTACGACTTAGCGCGTCGGCGACCACATTAGCTTTACCAGGGTAGTACTTAATATCGCAGTCGTAATCCTTTATGAATTCTAACCACCTCCTCTGCCTCATGTTCAATTCTTTCTGCTCGAATAAGTACTTTAAACTCTTATGATCTGTGTAAATGGTACACTTAGTACCATACAGGTAATGCCTCCATATCATAAGAGCGTGCACTACAGCTGCTAGTTCTAAATCATGTATCGGATAAGTACTCTTATGGACTTTCAACTGTCTAGACGCGTGATGTGTGTATAATGATGCTCTTTCTAAATGACTCACAACTAAGCTTTAAATTTATTAAACGAAAATCCTAACGAATCCACACACAACCCGCAAGTGTACCGATCACTAATAGTATAGACCTAAGGAAGTCCGAGTATCGAACACAAGGACACTTGAAAACGTATATGATACTTAACCCTAACCAAGACTCACCTAATAATATTTAAATGATTTTTAATATAATTAACTACTTAACCTAACTTACTTTAACTAAATTAATTAACTAAACTTAACTTAATTAAATGAAACTCTTGACGAAACTTGGAAACTTTACTGCAATCGGCGAAAACGTCTACCTAGGTAAGAATCATATTGAAGGTATAGTAAGCTATTGGATTGTAGAATCTCATGGCACCGGTTCCTAAAGAATGACACAACTAAGGTTCACTCAGGAAGCTAGATTACCTCTCGGTCTCATAACAAGCCCTAACCTACACTTAGTTGATTTTAAGAACAAACCGGGTGTCGAATTGTTAACGTGCTCTAATGCCGACTCTCCTCTCGGTCTCACCGACACACTACCCTAATGGAGATGAATACTACGCAACCAAGGATAGAGGAACAATTCAGTTTAACTTTAACTAGACCAACTAATCGCTCAAACACCCAAACCCGACAAGAACAAAACCCGCTCTCGCGCAATCTTAATTCTAACAAGTAAAAGTAATGAGACGAGTTTACTTCTTATCACCTCTCGGTCTCTAAGAAGGTGTTTCACAACTGATTTTATCAAATTAATTTACCCACTTATCCCTCCGGTTGTACTTCCCGCAAATAAACCCTAAACACAAAGTAAAGAGCCTTGAACATGCAACAACTAATCAAAACCGATTCAATTAATTAAAGCACGAGGTTATTAGGTATAATCAAACAAAACACAGCCACTAAACACAATTTAATTTACTGTTAAATCAAACTTTACATTAACAATTTAAGCCATGATCATTAACAATCCATATTACTAGTCAAAACCTAACAATATTCATCAAACCTAGGTAGAACAAACAAGATTAGCTACTCATTAAGTTTGGACAGCCCTTAACATTCAAGTAAAACATCATAAACATCAACATAAACATAATCAAACTCATTCAAGAATCAATCTCAATCAAGCACAAGTCAATCTTCAAGTTACTTGCAAAACAATCCAACAAAAAGCTTAAACTTAACAAGTTAGGGTTCTTGAACAAAGGACAAAGTTTATGGATGATTACTTAGGGTTATATGGCTGAGATTATGAATGTATATGACCCGTAGCTGTCCTTAGCCTCCTTCTTCTTCCCTTGGCTCAAGAATTGCAAGAAACCAATTTTTCCTCTTGAATGGGAGCTTTTAGGGTTATTTTTTTACTAGTTGGGGGCTGATTTCGGGATTGATGGGCTGTTTTATGGCTGAAAACTAAGTTAATTAACTTAATATAATATCATGTAAGGCTTCTAACTTGTGGGCTTGGGTCGGGCCTTGAGTTGTAGCTTTGAAACTTGACCAAAAAGGCCCCTAAAGTCTTCCAACTTAACTCTTTTTTCACCATCTTTCATAAACCTACAATTAACATTTAAACTTTGTAAATTATTGCACTTAACTCCCAATACTTTCATAAAATAAGCAATTAAGCATAAAAACCATGATAAAATCATAAGGAAAGTAAGTGTGTTTTACAACACATCAAACATCCCCACACTTAAGACTTTTTCGTCCCTGAAAAAGATTTGACTGCAGTTGGATCAGAATCGGAAAATTAAAGTCAAATCAAACATATAGGTTAGATTTTAAAGCTCAGAAAAACGCAAAAACCGCGATCATCGATATTGTTGTCCACCTAAACCCAAGCCTTAATTTTTACCGGGAAAAATATGATCCGACAATAATATTACTTAGTGGTTTACACAATTAAGACCCGCTTATTTTCAGCTTTTACCGGACCAGACCACCCCAACTTGACTTAAACCTCAAAATTAGCAGAATTAAAACTTTGTTGCTCAATATTTATGAATAGTTAAGATGATCAAGGATATTGTTTATCCACCTAAGCTTAAGCATCAAAGTCTACCAAGCAGCCATTAGATACGATTAAGGTTCAATTTATTAATAGCTAGTGTTCCCCACAACATGACATACCCCCATTATCAAGCAATACCCCAAATCCATCACCATAGGTGAGTATGCAAAATTTCATCCGTAGGGCTTACATGTAGCGTGTCCCTTGTGGTCCGTTTCTTAATGGTAATGAGACGCGAGCAAGGGGACCCCACATGGCTAACAGCGTGGATAATCAAGTCTGTAGTTTATTTGTACTTTTTTACTTTTTGTGATCATGTTTATAGACTTATAAGGGTTTGCTCTTTGGCTTTATTTTAAATATCCACAATCCCACTTAGGAATTGTGAATACCCAGATAAATAGATTGCATACAGACCCATGGTCTCCGGACCCGAAGCATCCCATCAAAACATGATTTAAGGTTATAAAACCATACGCCAATGAGGTGTAAAACACTAAACTAGCAGTTTAAGATTTATATCACAGGCTACACGGTATACTCTAACGTTAAACCTACCCAAGCATCATATGATAACGTATTCAAATTTTTAAAACTCATGATACTACCACTTTTTCATACCAAAATTTGAGGCTTGAGTATGACCCGACCTTTCATTGTTTATTTTCCACGAACAAAACGCTTTACCCACAAAATATTTCCGTTTAACCGTTTTATCAAATTTGCCCTTTCATTTTCAAGGCTGAGCCTACCGACACATCCCAAGTTAAGTGCGTTTTCTTTTATTTATCTCATATTATTAGTAGTTTGAAAAACCGATTTCCGATAAATATCATCATCTCCCACTTTAATGCAAAAGAAACTAAAAACAAGGGACATTTTTTTTAAAATTTTTTTTAAACAACGTACGAAAACGAAAAACAAGTGAAAAAGTTTTATTTTTTTTAATTTTTTTTCTACAACTAAGTAAAATAAATTCACATCCCCACAGTTAGAACGAAATCGTCCTCGATGAGAACAAGGAAAAGAAATAAAATAAAAATAAAACGTAAAGCATAAAATTAAAACATGAAAGAACAGAAATTAAAATAGAGAACGGGTTACTCCCCTGGTTTAGATGCAGATTCTTCATCAGTTGTGTATGACTCGAACGAACGACCGTATAGCATTTCATTTGCGGCCGCAACCTCGGGTGAACCAGTTCCAAAACGCCATTAGAGCTACCATGCGCATAATAATACCTGTAAAAACTCAAACTCGCTCGCATGTAGCGGCGTACAAAACAGAAAACAAAAACATAAAAAATAAACATATTTTTGTGTTTTTGTATTTTTTTATTTTTTTTATTTTTATTTTTATGATTTTTTTTAAATTTTTAATTAACAAAAATAAAAGAAACAAAACTCTAAATCTCGGGCTGCCTCCAGAGAGCGCTTAGTTTAACGGGTCCTTAGCCTGACCCCAAATCTCAATTTCAATCAGGTGGTTTCTCCTTTATCCGTTTCCCACTCGACCCGTTTCGTTTTATTCATTTACTATTAGTTGGGAAAAACTCACCAGAAAAATTTAAAGAGATATTGAAAAACTGAAACGGGTCGGACCACCAAGACTTATACTTACCCGGACAAAACTTTATATGAGTCGTGTAATGAAGGAGGATGTCATCTTTGCTGTGTGTCAACTTTTTATGTTGTTTCGTATGTCTAATCCTCACCTTCAAGTTCATTTGATCCAAGTATACACGTTCCCTCTTCTGTGGTATCTCTCTGAGAATTAATCTTTCTATTCCTTCAATGTCACCACCCGGGTCAAATTGCACATCATCTACTTCCATAGAGGTATCCTCCACAAGCTCTTCATGACAACCCTCGATATCCAAGATAACCACATTCGCCTTCTTGACCTCCGTCAAAGTATATGCAATGATAGCCGGCAGCTTCCTCTCTTCATCTAAAAACGCATACTCAAGGTGGGCAGGCGAATCCTTAATCTCTAAGGAAGAAGGAGGAATCTCGACCGAAGGTTGGTCCATCATATAGTCTCGTACGATCTTAGTAGACACGCCAAATTCAGGGGTATGCGAGTCGGTGTCGTCATCTAAGGACTTATTAGTTACGGCAACCATCTCAATCTCTGGAATCTCCCTATCGAGAATCTGGGTGTCGGAGGCAGATCCTCCACAGATTTCGCTGAGAAACTCCCCGACATGCTCCATGATGGTATCAATGAAGTATAAGGAGTCATCAGCAGACTTAGGGTGTTTCATTGACTGTCGAACGTCAAAAGTAACGTTCTCATCCCCAACTCTTAAGATCAACTTACCCTCGCAGACGTCGATCAACGCCTGTGCAGTGGCAAGGAATGGTTGGCCCAAGATAAGTGGGACACTATCATCATCGTTCATGTCCAGGATGACAAAGTCCACCGGGAAGATGAACTTGTCGACACGAACAAGCATGTTCTCGACCACCCCTCGGGGGTATTTCATAGAACGATTAGCAAGATGGATACTCATACGAGTAGGCCTCGGTTCGCCTAGACCCAACTTGCGATACACGGAATATGGCATGAGATTAATACTGGCACCAAGATCCGCCAGCGCATGAACAACCATATTATCACTCAAGATGCAGGGAATCGTGAAACTTCCAGGATCGGACATCTTTTCTGGTAACTTTCTCTGCAAGACTGCAGAGCAACCAGCACTCAGGGGAATGGAGGAGACTTCGGCTAGCTTCTCTTTGTTCGAAAGAATATCTTTAAGGAACTTCGCATATTTGGGCATTTGCGTGAGTGCCTCAAGGAATGGGACATTAAGATGAAGTTGCTTCAGAAGATCAAGAAATTTGGAGTTATGCTCCTCGTCTCTATCCCTACGGACTCTCCCGGGATACGGGAGTCTAGGTTTGTAAACTCTCGGTGGTGTGCTGGGTAGTGGCTGGTTCTCAGCCTGTGCTGTACTTCCTGGGCTGTGCCTCTGATGCACCCTGGCCGGTGGAGACTCCAACTGAATCTCCTCGTCTACCTGCTCCTCTACATCTACCGCAGGTTCGTTAACGACTCCTCTCGTCGCTTCTTGAATCACGGGCTCGCTACGTGCCCCTGCACCGCCCCTCGTCGTCACAGCCTTCGCGAACGCCTTCGGATTTTGTTCAGTGTTACTTGGAAGTGTACCTGGCGACCTCTCATTTAGACGACTTTCTATCTCTCCCATCTGACGCTCAAGATTTTGAATCGACGGTCCTTGATTTCTCATGAGTGACTCGTGCTCCCGAAATTTCTCTTGAGTCTCTTTGTGACGGGAGTCCCCCCGAGTCATATACTGCGACAACATCTGTGTCTGCTGTGCCATCATCTCCTCTAACGTGGGCTTCTTCTCCCCACTACTCGTTCCCTCACCGGAATCCTGGAATAGGCTCTGACGTTGTTGGAAGCCGGACTGATTTCCATTCCTCCAGTTGGAATTTTGGTTACCTCTCCACCCCGAATTATAAGAAATGAAAGAGTTTTGATTTCGGTTTGGATTATTAACAAAGTCGACTGCTTCCTCCTGAAACCTACGGGGCACTGAACGGTATCATGCCCCCCTCTACAGATCTCGCATAACTTACTTTTCACCTGCAAGTCCTTCACGATCTTTGCTAATGCTTCAACCTGTGCCGCAAGTGCGGTGCTCGTGTCGACCGAATGCATGCCGCGTGATAAGGAGTCGAAGGTTTTGGTACTCTTAGCTGGTGGCCGCTGGTATCCACTCATGGCTAACCTATTGAACAAATCAATGCACTCATCCGTATCCTTCGTTGTCAATAGGTTACCTTTCGCAGCTGTGTCGAGCATGGTCTGAGTCACGTACGTCACTCTGTTGTAGAACTTCTCAACAACCGCCCAGTCTTGTAGGCCATGGTTCGAACATAAAGCAAGTAGATTTTTAAATCTCTCCCACGCCTCGTAGAAGCTCTCGGTGTCCTCCATCTGGAAAGAATGGATCTGGTTACGCAAACGAGCGGCCTTAGTCGGAGGACCGTATTTTTCAAGAAATTTGGTCTGCATGGCAGCCCAAGTTGCAATGGATCCATGTGGGAGGGACTCAAGCCACAGACTCGCATAATCAACGAGTGAGAACGGAAAGATTCGGAGTTTGATGGCGTCTTCGGATACGCCGGCAAGATGAAACGTGTCGCAAATTCGTGCAATGCGAGTGATATGAGCATGTGGGTTCTCATAGAGTAACCCGTGAAATTGAGCAGAATGAGCAATCGTGTTCAGAACATTAGATGGAATCTGCCAAGTCGTTTGAACTCCTATAGCTGGTGGAGCAATGCTGGATCTCGCGCTAGCATCGACCGGACGGGCCCGGTCTGCAACGGTCCTCCTCGGTGGTGGATTCGCGTCGCCCATAATCCTATCCCTAATGACGGGTTCAGAAAAAGTAGGAGAAGAGAATGTATTACCGACGGATGTAGGTGAACTGGAAGACGGGTTTATACGACGTCTCTCACGAAGCTCTCTCTCTGGTTCGGAAAATCCTTCGGTTTCTGGTGGTCCTAGAGATCGAGTACGTCGCATACAACTATTAAACTAAACGAAATAAACTAAAATTAGCTAAATTATTTTAAAATAACAAACAACACAAATAAGAAAAACAAGTAGTCAACATGGTAAGTCCTAACTCGAGTCGTTGTAGTATAGTGGTAAGTATTCCCGCCTATCACGCGGGTGACCCGGGTTCAATCCCCGGCAACGGCGCCAAAAACTTGATGTGTGTATAATGATGCTCTTTCTAAATGACTCACAACTAAGCTTTATATTTATTAAACGAAAATCCTAACGAATCCACACACAACCCGCAAGTTTACCGATCACTAATAGTATAGACCTAAGGAAGTCCGAGTATCGAACACAAGGACACTTGAAAACGTATATGATACTTAACCCTAACCAAGACTCACCTAATAATATTTAAATGATTTTTAATATAATTAACTACTTAACCTAACTTACTTTAACTAAATTAATTAACTAAACTTAACTTAATTAAATGAAACTCTTGACGAAACTTGGAAACTTTACTGCAATCGGAGAAAACGTCTACCTAGGTAAGAATCATATTGAAGGTATAGTAAGCTATTGGATTGTAGAATCTCATGGCACCGGTTCCTAAAGAATGACACAACTAAGGTTCACTCAGGAAGCTAGATTACCTCTCGGTCTCACTAACAAGCCCTAACCTACACTTAGTTGATTTTAAGAACAAACCGGGTGACGAATTGTTAACGTGCTCTAATGCCGACTCTCCTCTCGGTCTCACCGACACACTACCCTAATGGAGATGAATACTACGCAACCAAGGATAGAGGAACAATTCAGTTTAACTTAAACTAGACCAACAAATCGCTCAAACACCCAAACCCGACAAGAACAAAACCCGCTCTCGCGCGATCTTAATTCTAACAAGTAAAAGTAATGAGACGAGTTTACTTCTTATCACCTCTCGGTATCTAAGAAGGTGTTTCACAACTGATTTTATCGAATTAATTTACCCACTTATCCCTACGGTTGTACTTCCCGCAAATAAACCCTAAACACAAAGTAAAGAGCCTTGAACATGCAACAACTAATCAAAACCGATTCAATTAATTAAAGCACGAGGTTATTAGGTATAATCAAACAAAACACAGCCACTAAACACAATCTAATTTACTGTTAAATCAAACTTTACATTAACAATTTAAGCCATGATCATTAACAATCCATATTACTAGTCAAAACCTAACAATATTCATCAAACCTAGGTAGAACAAACAAGATTAGCTACTCATTAAGTTTGGACAGCCCTTAACATTCAAGTAAAACATCATAAACATCAACATAAACATAATCAAACTCATTCAAGAATCAATCTCAATCAAGCACAAGTCAATCTTCAAGTTACTTGCAAAACAATCCAACAAAAAGCTTAAACTTAACAAGTTAGGGTTCTTGAACAAAAGGACAAAGTTTATGGATGATTACTTAGGGTTATATGGCTGAGATTATGAATGTATATGACCCGTAGCTGCTGTCCACAATTGTCCTTAGCCTCCTTCTTCTTCTCTTGGCTCAAGAATTGCAAAAAACGAATTTTTCCTCTTGAATGGGAGCTTTTAGGGTTATTTTTTTACTAGTTGGGGGCTGATTTCGGGATTGATGGGCTGTTTTATGGCTGAAAACTAAGTTAATTAACTTAATATAATATCATGTAAGGCTTCTAACTTGTGGCTTGGGTCGGGCCTTAAGTTGTAGCTTTGAAACTTGACCAAAAAGGCCCCTAAAGTCTTCCAACTTAACTCTTTTTTCACCATCTTTCATAAACCTACAATTAACATTTAAACTTTGTAAATTATTGCACTTAACCCCCAATACTTTCATAAAATAAGCAATTAAGCATAAAAACCATGATAAAATCATAAGGAAAGTAAGTGTGTTTTACAACACATCAACGCGTAGGCTATTACTTTTCCTCGTTGCATCAACACACAACCTAACCCAAGATGCGAAGCATCAATGCAAACAACCAAATCCTCGTCACCATCGGGTAAAGCAAGGATTGGAGCTTGCGTGAGTCTCTTCTTTAACTCCTGAAAAGCCTCTTCTTGAAACTTACCCCAACTGAATACTATCGACTTTCGGGCCATACCAATCAACGGTGCGGCTATCTTGGAGAAACCTTCGATGAATCTCCTATAGTAGCCAGCTAACCCTAAGAAGCTCCGTATATTAGTCGGAATCTGCGGAGTCTTCCAATTTGATATCGCCTCGATCTTAGCTGGGTCCACGGTAATCCCTTCAGGATTAATTGAGTGACCTAGAAATGGCACTTCTCGCAACCAAAACGCGTATTTCAAAAACTTAGCATACAACTTCTTTTTCTTCAGAGTCTCCAATACTTCTCTCAGATGCTCGGCATGATCAGACTCGCTTTTTGAATAAATCATTATATCATCGATGAATACGATAACTGACTTATCCAACATCGGTCGACACACCCTATTCATCATATCCATAAATGTTGCAGGAGCATTTGTTAGACCGAATGACATCACGAGGAACTCGTAGTGTCCGTACCGCATCCGAAACGCTGTTTTAGGGATGTCTGCCTCTTTCACTTTCAACTGATGATAGCCTGATCTGAGATCTATTCGTGAGAACCAACTTGAGCCTTGAAGTTGGTCAAACAGATCGTCGATCTTGGGCAAATGATATCTATTATTCACCGTAAGCTTGTTAAACTCACAATAGTCTATGCACATCCTCATACTTCCATCTTTCTTCTTCACGAACAACACTGGTGCGCCCCAAGGAGAAACACTTGGTCGAATAAAACCCTTGTTGAGGAGTTCTTGTAGTTGGGACATCAATTCTTTCATCTCGGACGGCGCTAGACGGTAAGGCGCTTTCGCAACGGGCTGGCCTCATGGTATTAAGTCTATCTGGAATTCTATCTCACGCTCCGGTGGCAACCCCGAAAGATCCTCAGGGAATACTTCTGGATAGTCAAACACGATAGGAACATCTCTCATTTCTTTCGTCTCGGCCGTAGCGTTGACAACATACGCCAGGTAGGCACCACTCCCTCATCTTAATAACCCTTCGGCTTTTATCATCGAAATGACATTAAGCCCTGAACTTTCCTTATCATCATAAACCGTCACCGCACTACCATCCAAGGACTTTAGCTTTATTATCCTACTCTTACATACTATCTGAGCTCATACTCAGATAACCAATCCATTCCCAAAACCACATCGAACCCTCCTAAGATCATAGCATACAAGGTAACAGGAAACTCATGTCCCTCTAATTCTATCTTACAATTCTTAACCATTTTCATTATTTTCACCGAGGTGTCACAAGCGGTTTCTACTATGAAGGTTTCAGACACTCGGCAACATTTCATTTTAGCTAGTTAATAAATGCCATAGCTACAAAACTTCTATTCACACCCGAATCAAATAATACTGAATCAGAGATACCGTTTACTAAAAACGTACCAGTCACAACGTCAGGAATCTGTCTGGACTGTTCTTGCGTTAGCATATAGGCCCTAGTCCTTGGCCTCCCTTGTTCAGCATCTTTCTTCTCACTTCCGCCAGCTTCACCACTGTTACAAGTTCTCGCCAAGTGACTTGTCTGCCCGCACTTATAACACGTGGACTTTGCATGGCAATCTTAAGCGAAGTGTCCCATCTTACCACATTTGTAACAAGCATTTGACCCTGATCTACATTCCCCACCATGGGACTTTCCACACTTACGGCACACATCAGACCCAGTGCCCCACTTGCACTCTCCAGTGTGCATCTTCCCGCACGTCCTACATGATCTCTTCTCCCACACTCTTGGCTGCTTGTTCTTAGGGTTCCACAATTGAGTACTGGGTCGTTTATCAGGAGCGACCCATTTCTTATCTTTCTTCTCTTCCACCACCACATCATCTGTCAACAAGTCATCGTAAACCATTTTCGCGAGCCCTACAGTAGAATCAAAAGTACCTAGTCTACCAGCCTTGACCAAGACGCGAACTTTCTCAGGTAGTCCCCTAAGGTAACACTTGATCCGCTTGGCTTCAGTGTTCACCATGTTTGGCACCAGCTTAGACAGACGGTTGAATTCAGTGGTATATTCGCGGTGTGTCATCTCACCCGCCCTAAGACTCAAGAACTTCATTTCAACCCCTTCAACCCCTGCATCCGCACAAAACTTCTTCATCGCCAATTACTTCAGATCGTCACATCTCAAAGCCTTGATCTATTCTCGAATATACATCTGCTCAACCGACTCCCACCAGTACATTGCCTCCTCACCGAATGATTGGGTAGCATACCCCACAGCTTGATCGGGTCGGCATTCGCTAATTCGGATAACCTTGTCCATCGTGGTTATCCATTGGAGAGTAGCGATTGCGTCTCCCAAACCAGTCAGCTTTGGTGGGTCAAAACCCTTGAAGGACTTATAGTTGCACCCACCTCGGCCCCTTTTCTTGTCATCAACCTTCACTGACTTAACCACGCTTGATTCTTCCCCCTCCCCTTCATCATTTTTCTTTCCATCTCCTTCTGCCCTTTCAGCGGTTCTTTCACGGCCTCCAGTAGACCCTTCAGGATTCATGTTTTTCACAACAGCTGCTACCGCTTGAGCAATGGCCGTTTGAATTGCGGGGTCCAGTTGAACTCCCTCGTTGTTACTCAAATTTCGACCAGCTACACTTCCTTCGCCTTCATTGTTAGTGGCTGCCTCCACTGATGGTTCTCGGACGACGCGTGGTCTGCCACGACGTCCCGTACGTGCTCCTCTTCCAGCAGCTTTCTTAGCTCCAGCCATTCGTATTCTGTAAGGAAACACAAACGTCATCACTTAAGGAACCATTTAGTACAAGGATAGTGAGGCTAACAGGTAATAACAGTGGCCAGCTGCGATTAGCTGCTCACGTTACTTTCCGTGTCCTATACACTTCCTCTTATGAATCTATTTGTGCTGGTTCTACTTCTAATAGTTAGACCACCAAACAGTTCGCATCATCATATGCTCCTATCCCTAGCAATTAAGCTAGCATTCATACATTCTTTATTTAGAAATCATGCAAACAATCATTCATTATTCTACTTTACATGTGAACTTAATCGCATACTTTACCTTTACTTAGCTTGCTTGAGTGACACATGGAATTCTCGTATTGGCATCTTCTTTCTTTTCTTACTTTAATCACATTCTCTGTTCGAGTCTAAGCATGTAGGATGCTTAAATCTCTCGAACTTTGCTCTGATACCGACTTGTAAGGCCCCGTTACCGGTGCCTCACTTTAACGTTGGATTTACTAATAAACACAGTTCTGAATATCAGAGTTAATTAAAACTTTCGCGGAATAATATTAATAGTCAACCATTCATTACAAATATTCTTAACTTGTCTTTTTAAAACATAAATAAAACATAGTATCGAAACATCATGACAAATCTTCAGATGCCAGCCTCTTCAATCTTGCCATGTGTCCTGCTCAAACCAACTGTCTCAATCTGTTAACATGCGTGCATACTAAAAGTCAGCTACGCTGAGTGAGTTCTAGTTAATCAGACGACATATAATACATCCACATACTTACATATGCATCCGAAGATACATACTTTCATATTTACTTACATACTTACATACATACGTACTTTTATTCTTTCTTTCATACATACATACTTTCATTCATACATATACGTTTTAAAGAGCATTCCGCCCTATAATCTTCGCCGATATTAATAGGGTCGTTCCCTACGTTCGCTGATATTATTAGGGTCGGTTCCCTACATTCTTCGACATTATTAGGGCCGGTTCCCTACATTAGCCGACATTATTAGGGTCGATCCCCTATTCGTCGATATTATTAGGGTCGGTTCCCTTTTAAAACTGTACCTTTCATGCCTTTCTATGCATTCATGATTATAACTTCCATACGTTCATACATCATTTATACATCATATACATATCAATAATATCTTTAAACTATCCCTTGACGGGTACATGCAATATCCGAAGATCGTTCATGCACCGTCAAGCATTCATTCATACATAAATCATATAAGACATACACTTACCACTTAAGGTAAGTGTATTAACTGAACACATCAAGTATGCACATAGCCCCGAAAATATAACAAAGAATGGGGCTAGAGACTCACCTGAACTCAATTACGTTCACCGTTAATTGTTATTCCTTTCCTTAGTTGTGCTCGACTAACTGTATAACAATTACACGTATCAATTAACTATCACTACTCACATCGCGTTTCTAGTCTAGTAATAACCCTCAATGGACGGGGGTCCGGGGGCAGCCCCCCTGGAAGTGGGGTCTAGGGGCGGCAGCCGCTAGCAGGGTCCAAGGGGCAGAGCCCCTGGCTGGGGTCGAGCTGCCAGGTCAACTTGGAAAAATTTTATTTCCATTAACTGTCTTAACACATTTTTCATTAGAATTTTGAATCATTAATTGATTTACTAACTTAAAAGTTCAAGGGCTTCTTTGTAATTATATCATTCTTTTTCTAAGTCCAGGGACCATCTTGTCATTTTGGTAAACTTCTAGTTCGTTACTTATTGTTAACGAATTGGGTTACCATGACGAACTGGTTATTAAACGAATTGGACCTTTTAACGAACCGTACCTTTTGACGAATTAGTCCATATAACGAATCAGTCCGCGTAACGAATTGGACCTTCTAATTCGTTATCTCCTTTAACGAATGGTCATAGCGAATCAGAAGCTAGTTCGTTATCTCATGCTTAGCGAACACGAACACGAACTGAGTCTAGTTCGTTAGGTTAACTTTAACGAATTGCTTGGCAAATCACCTCTAATTCGTTAACTTCTCGTTAACGAATTAGGGTTAGGTCAGAGAATGTCAGGAACATTCTCTGACATTCCCTTTTACCTCGTACCATTTCCGACGCCGTCGCCGGAAAAACGCGGTTTCGTCGGAAAAACAAGTTTTGACTCGTTTTTCGCCTCATTCGATCCAGATCTGAGCTAGGGTGACCCCTAAGCCATCTTCGGTTCGGTTTATACCCGATTCCACCCGGATCTCGTGACTTAAACGGTTTAACGGTGTCGGCTCGTCGTTTCGCAACTAGATCTAACGGGTTTGAGCTCATACAATATCATACTATCATTACCTTGGATTGGGATCGGTTTTTCCTTGTTGTTTTCGGCTAGAGAGAGAGAGAGAGAGCAAGATGAGAGAGAGCTAAGCGTGTGTTTTGGTGGTGTATGGAATATGTGTAAATGAATAAAAAATGGGTAATTAAGGTTTATATAATTATGGATCATGGGCTTAAGCCCATGGTCTTTTCCTTCTTTCATTCATGACCCAAGTCCATAACTCATACCCATTTTACCCAATACTAGCCCGACTCATAACAATTCATATTCTCATTTTATTAACCAAAACTAGAAAAACGGGACGTTACACTGTTACAAGTGCCTAATTTTTAGTTAATAACATATTAATTTTTATTTACTATATTTTAGTTAATAAAAAAATTATATTAATACAATATAGTGTATTAACACGTTTAAAATAAAATGTTACCGTTTAAAATGCTAATAAGTAGTTCTCTTGGTGTTGAAGTTGCACGTTTAAAAAAATGCATTATTAAAAAAACATTTAAAGGGTAACTAAAAATATATTAAAATGACTAACCGTTTGAATAACTCCTCTTATTGGAATACGTTGATTGACCCCAAAAATTTCGTTTTCTTTAATTTTGAACAAATCTGTAATATAATATAATATGGTTAGTATATGAAAACTATGAACAACATATATATAAAAACAGAATTTTATAAAGCATGATGTTTCAATTTTGCTGACTTAATGAAGGATTTTAATACATAAAATAGAAAAATTAGAAAACTGGGAAACCAAATACTATTAACTTTAGTGACAATTACAGGTTATTTATATTTGGTGTTCATAAAGATATCAAAGACATGGAAATTAAAAATATTACACCGGAAACAACAATAACACAACTTACTCTACTGGATATGTAGACAATCGGCTTACTTGAATCGACATAAATGATCATTAATTCATTTATGTAAAAGTATCAAACCCAGTAATATATTTCTAGAATAGTAGCCCATGTTAGACATGGGTATATAAACAATCATAAATTTCATAACTAACATTTTAAACCAACACAAATAGTTAACATAAGTTTGTAACCAAAATATTAAGCATTTAACTTGTGTACATAAAAAGTTAATAATTACACAAACTTACTATACACCTAAATTAAAAAAAAAACAAACGAATACATGATCATGTTATAATCCTATTAGCCCACTATCAACTTCTTCGACATTTCACCAAAAAAAAATCATTTTGCTTCACAATCTAAAATACAAAATAAACCATAGCAAACTGATTAAATATACAATTAAAGTCTTAAGGTATTATGAGTTTTATTTCAACATTAATAAATAAATAAAGGTATATTTTATTATAAATTATTATGTAATTAAACTTTTTTTTTATTTCTATTAAAAGACTTTTTAGTTAAATGTATTAAGTTAAATCAAAGTAATAAATTTTTATTCTACTAATTTCACTAATTAAGTATAATTAAAATAATATATAAATAATTAAAAAAACCGGTTAATTTAAATAATATTACATAGAGGTCATTCCCTAACTAAAATTTAATTAAAGTGACAGCAATCTGCAGTAAATTATGTTTCAAACTCTTTAACATTATTACTTTATTTAAAATCAATTTCATTATATCATTCTTTTTTCAACTGTATACATTAATCTTAACATTTATGCATAATTAAAAATTGGTTAAATATAAAAGATGGAAAGTTGATGACATTGAATACTATTAAGAACTACAAAAGATTTTTGCAAAAGTCATCAATTTCGGTTTTGTAAAAACAGAAATAAATAAATGTAAATATCATTATAAAAAACTTTACATTTTTCTTGAAAATTCAGTAACTAAACAATATACTATTAATTTTTTTAATTATCATGAAATTATTGTCAACACTTTAGCATCATTACCTTATTTAACAATAAATTCATTAGATAAGTCTTATTTCAATTTTATACATTAATCTTGACATTTATGCCTAATTAAAAATTGGTCAAATATAAAAGATGGAAAGTTTTTATTTTCTATTTAGTTTATTAGTTTATTTTTTAATTTGATCGGAACAATTTAAACGAATCAGTAATTCTTGACATTTATGCCTAATTAAAAATTGGTTAAATATAAAAGATGTATAGTTTATTGAGATCGAAGAATATTAAAAAGAAAAAAGAGTGATCAAATTCGGTTCTTAAAAACAAAAATAAATTAATGTATAAATGATTGAAATGTATCATTAAAATTAAAGATGATAAATATTTTAAAATAAATAAGCAATTATAGTAAATATCTAAGATTTTTTAAATGTAAATTTGAAATAAGTAATACACCACTTATTAAATTTGTTAAATAAATTAATGAGTTTTTAATACAAAACTTATCAAATTTCGAGTATAATCAAAAGCAAATTATTTAAAATTTCCAGCTACATTAAATTTATCATTTATGCTAACTAAAATTTGGTCAAATATAAAAGATGGAAAGTTAGTTGAGACTGAATACTACTAAAAACTACAAAAGATTGTTGCAATAGTAGTCAGCTTTGAATTTTAAAAAAATAAATAAATAATTGTAAGTATTATTATAAAAAAAACGTTCCATTTTTTTGAAAGTTCAATAACTAATTGTTAAAACTTTCAAAATAAGATTCAAAAATTTTAACACAGAAAATAAAGATTGTCATTCATATAAAAATGAATTAATTTACATGAATTGTCTAAGCTACATAAAATAAAAAATGATAGAAAATTAACAACTAAAATACATTTGTAATGACCATAACAAACATAATTAACCTAATCTCCATCAACCACTTTTTCCATGCAATTAGCCAATCTACCAAGTTGGGAGGCCATAAATTGAAATTACTAAAAATAAATTAATGTTAGATACAATGAACTATTAAAAAAATTAGTAAGAATTATCAACGGATGTAATCGGAATAATTATCATAATAATTTCAATAAGGAAATAAATCAACAATATTTTCGCATATCTCAAAACCTTCAACATGTCTATTGAATCTTGGAAGGTGTTGATGGAACTTTGGTGACCTTGTCCTACCATGGCTAGAGTTAGTCTCAAAATGGTTCTTAAACTGTAAATATGAATAGAGGGAGCTCTCAACATATAAAAATAAAACTGTAAATATGAATTTCAAGAAATCTTACATCAATCAGAACACGCATTTGGTGACCAGGTCCTACCATGGCTTGAGCTAGTCTCCGAATGGTCCTCAAACTTCATGATCCGACCTACCTAAGTATCAGCAAGATGTGTGCAACATATAAAATGAACTGTAAATAATACCAACAATTCAAATAATTAAGTTTCATTCAAAGTACACCAACAATAAGAACAAAAGAAATATATTTAAGTAGAACTGACAATACGGAAATTTTAACATGACTCAATCACGTAACCAGTTTGCATACATCCAATTCTCAAACTAACCTGCCTGCATAACAACCAAAAGACCAAATAAGGACAACATACACTACAAACAAAAAGCCATTTAGTGGCACATAAATAGTGTCACAAGAAACCACAAAAATGTCACTAAAGAACCTTTTTGGAATGAGTGGCACACAAAAAAAGTGTCACTAGAAGTGCTACCACTAAAGCCTTTTAGTGGCACTTTTTTCGTCTACCACTACATACTTTTAGACTTTTAATGCACTTTTTTTGTTTGCCACTAAAACTTTTTGGGCTTTTAATGGCACATTTTTCGTCTGCCACTACTGACTTTTAGACTTTTAGTGACACTTTTTTACATTTGCCACTGCAAACTTTTTGGGCTTTTAGTGACACTTTTATTGGATGCCACTAGAACCTTATGGGCTTTTAGTGGCACTTTTTTTTATTTGCCACTAAAAACTTTTGGCTTTGAGTGACACTTTTAAATGCCATTATAGATGTTCATCATGTTACTTTTGATTAATTAAAAACAATATTATCTGCAATATATACTTAAAATAAAACCTAAAATATATAAATCATAATAACTTCACCACATTTAAAAGTCTGATCATGGTCTTCAAATCGTTCATTTGAAAAAATTGAAACCCTTCTTATTGGATGATCGTGAGACTTGCCAAAAATCGAAATTCTTGATCAATGGAGGAACAATTATACCAAATGTCTAATAAGTCTCAAGTTATGCCTAAATATCAAATATGTAAGAAAAACCAACAAATATCATAATAAAAACTTCATTGCATTCATGAACATCTTTCACAATCTTCAATCTTCATATGCAAACAATAGGAACACTGTTTGGGATGAGATATTTTTTCCCCGATTACCAATATCAGAAAAGGATATAAATGAAAACAAATGTTAATACATAGACAGTTTATGCATATATTTTTGTGATAAAAACATGCAATACAAATATTTAGTAATCGTACCTGTGCGTTCCTACAGGCGGAGTTTGTGCCATGTTTTGTTTGTCTTAGGCATGTTCAGAAAGTCATTTTTTTATAGAGCAGCCATACCGTTGGTAAATCAGAACTCGGTTTGTCTCTAGAACCAACCAACGCGTCACCTGCACATGCACAATTACCTACTTACCTGTCAATGAACTCTCCAACAATGAGAAGCACATAATATCGCCTATTAACCCATCTTTCTTAGTTTGAATAGGGACTGCTTGATGACATAATTATTTGCAGCTATTGTACCAAAGAAAATGACATGAGTTAAATACATCAAATTTGAATAATAAAAGCATCATAATATTGCATACATAATATTAGATAAAAATATAATACATATGTGACGAATTTAATACTTATCTTGTTTGAGAAGTAAACCCACAAAAAGAGTGTAGCCATGAAATATCTTGAGCACCTGTTAATAGTAGTTAAAAGCAAGAAAATAACATTATCAAAAAGTCAAATGAAGAAACATAAAAGTATTATATGGAATTAGATATTCAGGCATTGCCCAACTTTCAACAGTTTTTACTGGCACACCCACGTATATGCACTTTATGTCCCACATTGACATGTGGTATAATTCCAAATTTTAAACCGTGAACCATTAGTAGACCTTTCTTGAGACATCGTACCAAATACCAAAAAATTTAGGTTTTTTTTTTATTGGATCAGATGTATAAAACAAAAAAATAGCTAAAAGTGAAACACATCAAATTACACTTCAGTGGGTATAATATTTTCAAAACAATTTTTTTATCAATATAAAACACTCATATCGATAAAATTATTTGAACTACTTATTGGGGGATTTTTCTCAAAAAAGTTACCGTTGATTTAAATGCTAGCAGTTCAGTTTCCTCTCTGTGAACTGCTAAATATGTGGTCCTTAGGGACATAAATATGTAAGTATGCAATATACCAAGTCGGCTTACCGTATTCGAATCTGTAAAAAAACACCCCAAAAACATTCAGGTACCAAGCAATACAACAATTTGATACTTGACTTTGAAGGTCAAACCTAAGATTTTTCAAAACTTAAAAATGCTATAGGTTTACTAATAAATTGAGTATTTAGGATTTTAACATCACAAAGTTTTTAATACGCCTATCAACAATATGGGGAATTGGTGTTATAGCGCAGGTCCTCGCATAAAGGGTCAAAGATGGCCAAATATAGATCTACTTCAAATATGCAAATTGGAGTTCATGTATTGTCTGATATTTGACCTAAAGACTATGAATTAATGATGGGCCTGCAATTATCGATATGTTGTATTTGACTGTATGATGATCAACTATGATACAGTAACAAAAACAACACACATTTAAGGATAATCAGTTAAACATAGTACCGATAATCCTATTTAAAGTATGAAATCGAAATAGTAATCACAAGACATAATTCATAACTTTTAACTATCATGAGTAGCTATATTGATATAAGTATACAGATTGTACAATAAATGGTTGCAGATTGTTTGTTCCGAGGCCCCTGATACAATGATAGAAAATTCAACTTCAATCGACAGAAAGTTATAATCAGTCACAGAAAGTGCTAATTTTGACCCTTACATACTTGCAAGACGGAACATGCATCTATGGTTTTAATAAATATGATTTCAATGAACAGCTCGTGAACAAAAATGATTATTTGTAGCAACAAACAAGGTACAAGTAGCAAAATACATCAATGAAAACCTAGAAGCAAAATAATATAAATGTTTACCTAATTTCTACTCACACGCAAATGAACAGCCAGATGTTAACATACCGAAGTACTCCAAAAGGAGCGGAGGAGGAGCATAAACATATTGGGAATTAGTCATTGGTTGGTGGTCCTTCATAGGCAGTCAAATGTGTTATGCCTTGGTTTGAAATAGATAGACTGCAACTACAGAACAAAAATAGGTCAACATAAACAAAATGAAAGAGTGAAATCGAAAAATTGAAGGCGATTGATTACCTTCCTTGAATAAGAAATAGAAGGATTGCCGGAGTTGTGAAGATGCAGAACGGGAGCTAATTCATCACTTTCGGCTCAAAATTGATATGGTAATAACTATACATTGATTTCCATTCGAGCCTTAATTTTCAACAAATTATGGAAAACATCAATCCGCCATCGGAGGATTCAATTCAGCTTGTAATACATCTGTCTTACGTCATTTTCCGTCAATGTCGATGAGTATAATACCAGTACAGTTTGTGATTTGACGGATAAACATAAAGAATTAGGTATGCAAACGTTTCAATTCGGTGACGCAATCAGATCCAATCTAGATTCAAATTAAGCGGAACTTCGAACAGCAAAGCAACAGGTGAATCATCGAATCAAATAAATAAAAGCTAACAATTTATTCGAACTGATGTAGCCGAATATAGATACAAACTAACAATCAAAAGCATTAGCGATGTAACCGAGATAGTGAGATTACCGTCGTATCAGGTAATGCGGATGATTAGGCGACGGTGCAAGCAGTGAATTGAAACCCTATAACATCAGAATCGAGCCGGAGATTGCACAAATTTCCGAAATAAGAAAGCAGTGGGTGAGCGGCCATGGCGTCGGAATCTCACACACACACTCTCTATAAAGTGAAAGAGAGATGCCAGCTATTTTATGGGCACACGATCTATCTACTGTCAACAAAGAAAGAGAGAAAGAAAGAAAGAATTGCATTTTTTTTGTAAAACAATTAATACTGTTTTGTTTGCGCCCTGTAGACGAAGAGGAGAATGAAGCTACTTATTTTTGGGTTTCATCGGGTTTGATTTGCTGGGTGGAGGAGTTTTGAAGGATGGACATGGTTGAAATGAGTTAAAAACAAATTCAGGAAAATATAAGTAAAAAAATATAATTACTTAGTTTACATATATAAGAAAAAATTATTATTTTAAATTATACCAGTTTAGTTTACCAAATTGAGTCTTTAGGCGATGGGTTTTTCACGTAATAGGAGATGGTGGGTTTAAACTGTCCAAATTAATGGCACAAAAGCTATACGTCATTAAAAACGTGTGTCATTAGATTTTTAGTGACATACACAAAGTGCCAATAAAAACCCAAATTAATGGCACAAACTCTAAATGCCATTAAAATGCGTGCCACTATAATTTTAGTAGCATACACAAATTGCCACTAAAATCATAAATTAGTGGCACTAAAATTAAGTGTAACTAAAAAATATTATAAGCGAAGATGGCATATGTAAAGTGCCATTAAAAACCCAAATTAATAGCACAAAACTATTAAGAACGTGTGCCACCAGAATTATAGTGGCATACGCTAAGTGCCACAAAAATAAGAAATTAATGGCACTAAAACTAAGTGTCACTAAAAATGTGGTTATAAACAAAGATGGCATACGTAAATCAGTGGCACAAAAGCTAAATGTCATTAAAAATATGTGCCACTAAATGGACTTATTTTTGTAGTGATAATTAAATTAATATGTGAATTTCACTTACAAGAAATCTGAATACAAAGTCGTAGTTATAAGTTATAACAGCTTCAGAAGAGTAAAAATGATGATATAAACAAATGAATATGGAATACTGAATTTATAGAAATGATTGTTGAAATGGTTTTCAAAGTATAAGATAAGGTCAAATAAGTAGTGGAAATCTGAAATTTTAAAAATTGGGCATATAATACTTGAGGGTTTGACAATAGTTATTACACGGTTTTTATTTATAAATGATTTAGATTTAGGGTAAATACATTTAGTAAGGATATGAATTAATTATGTTGTTAGTTTTGGTCTAAATTTGAATATTAAAATTGAACATTCATTGTGTTAGTTTCGGTTTAAGTTTAAAATTTAAATTTGAATAATAAAATTGTCGGTTTTAGCTAAAAGTTAGTTTATAGATTATTTAAATATCTTACTATGTGAATTAATTGTGGGTTATTGATTAATTTAATTAATTTTTGAATTATTTAATTGTTAAGAAAATCATAGAAGTGATTGTTATATATGAAAACAATAGAGTTTATTCAATAAAACTTAATTGTTTTAATACATATATTTTTTTTGAACGACGAATTTCAATTTGGAGTAGAGTTTGCACACCCCTCTCGAGCCAAGACTATGTTGTCTTAACCGGGCCCACGCTTGGCGTTCGAGTTTGGCATCGTTCCCCGAGAAAATTCAGGCCACCTGCCACTCGACCGAATGGTTGTTTTAATACATATATAGATTAGTATGTGAATTAATTGTGGGTTATTGATTAATTTAATTAATTTTTGAATTATTTAATTGTTGAAAAAATCATAGAAGTGATTGTTATATATAGAAACAATAATAGAGTTTATTAAATAAAACTTAACTATTTTAATATATATATATACATATATATATATACATATATATATTAAGCAAAAATTTCATAGACAACGGGCTCCAATTTATATTATAAATCCGATGGGTTCAATCTTAAAAGAATGGTGCTTATTGAATTCACCCAACACCATCAACGTACCTCCTCCAAATCTCCAATGCATAAAATAATATTGGTTCATCCAAAGCACACATGAAATTCGGGGAACAAGCTAAAAACTTGTTCATAGACTTTCTATATATATATATATATATATCAGCTCAAAATAAAATATAAAACACTAAAGTTACTTATGTATCAAAATATTGCAAATTGAACTAATATTCAACACGAAATTTCCAAGATAAACTTGGGTTCACATTTCGACTCATTTGACCTTTCCAAGTCAAACATTTTCATAAATCTAAATTTTTCAAACCCAAAACTTATATTGTATTTCAAACTACTCGTTTGTTGCATAGTCAAAATATGCACTATTTTTTTTTTTTTATCGAAATGCGTAAGTATTTTGATTTCGTTGACCCCAATCAACGGCATTTAATTCGAACCCAATATAAAAATCTTATATAATAACGAAACTGCCCTTTTAATCAAAATGACTTGTGTTAGCTTTGACCTATTTAAAACCAACCTGGAATAACTCGAGTCAACTTTTCCTTGACAGATATATTTTACATGTATACTTTTCTTTCGAAAAATTTGACCCTTAATATCTAATATGCATTATTACTTTTAATGAAGTCAACTTGAACTCTTCATTTCTTGTAGCTTTGAATCCAATCGGTTAAAGACTTTCAATTTTTCAAAAGTAATTAATGGTAATAATCAGTTGCATCTTGTAGCTTTCAAACGTGTTTCCTTATGTATTTAGCAATTAAGTGCTACTTAGTGATAGAGACAATAAGTTGTAACAGAACGTTAGTTTTTTACTAAGTAAGAAAAGCCAAATAAATGAGAGCAAACCTGAAAAACTAAATGTCCGCTTCAACAGGATATGATTAGAGTTATTTACCATATTGATGAAAATGTATCATAGATAAATGCCACAATGTATTACAATTTACGAATTTACAATACACTAAATTACATCTTAAATGAAACGTTACAATAATGATACACAAATTTAAATAATAATGATATACTAATTATATGTTGTAATTACATGTATTATACCGGTTGAACAATGAATAAAAAAAATAAAAGTAGATTTTATTCATAGTTATATGAACTGCAGATTAACATTTGGAGAGGGGGGGGAGGGGGTTGGATTGCTAACTTAGGCTCCTTTTTAACTTATTAACTTTTCAGAAAAGTTAATAAGATGTTTGGTAAGTTAGTATACTATGAGTCATAAGTTAATAAGTCGTAATGCCATGATTTATACTTTTTGGGTAAGGAGATAATAAGAAATCTCAAATACCCCATAGATGACACACTAATTATAATAAATAAAAATATTCATAATAAATTTGATATGAAAATATTACTAATTATAATAACTTCTCATAACTAAAATTAAATATGATTATTCCATGTAATAAATTAGTGTTTTATCCTGTGTGTTGCACTAGAGCAGGTTGATAAAACTCAAAAGTTGATAAAACCCAAGCACTAAGGTGCTAAGTTGACACGGGTTTTGTTGGTTTCCAACTTTATTGTACCAAAACTAAAACAAAAATATTTATGAAAAATGAGGTTGACCAATGGGGTGACGTTGACTCGTAAAACTCGAACGTTGATAAAACCCACCGCCGTCAATAATATGTCATAAATTTTGCTATACTTTGCAAATTTTTTGGTCTCATAAGCATACCTTTTCGCCCATATGTACAGACGTACAGCCACTTGGATAACATTGTTAAACAAAAGCTTTTTATAACTAAATGTTCAACAAATCATCATACAAAAAAGTATCACTTCCCATTTCTTTTAGGAATTACATTCCTTCATCAGGTTCATTCGATAAAAACAATTCAAGATTTTCAAGTAAAAGTTGTAGCTAATGCAATATATGCAGTTGTATATTAGAGATACCAAGCCGAATTTGTAGAAAAATTATAATTATAGGAGTTGAATATAATAATCGAAAAAAATAAAAAAACCTAACCCGGAAAAACCCAAACCGAAACAAAAACCGACGGTTTGGTTTTATGTTTTTATAAAATCAATTCATCAATTTGTTGTTTTTAGTTTTTTATTTTAAAGTTTCTGTGTGTTTTTAATATGAAAATCTACAATAATTATGAATTAATTGTAATTTCAATATTTCAAATTTAGACATTATTCTTACAAAACCGGAAACAAATTATAAGTTTAGAAATATTATAATTTCCAAATCTGGGTCTAAGTTAGAATGGGCGGGAAATTGAGTACGAGGCTTAACCGGGAAGTGCCACATGTATACGGTTATTTTCTTCTATTAGAATACTAGTTTTAGAGTCCGTATAACAAACGAGATGATCTAAATAATTAAGTTACAAATAAAACAATACATAATGTATATAGAAAAATGTATTACATCTGTGCTTGATACATAAATTTATTTTATTATATCACAAAATGATTTTTTCCAAAAAAATGAACTTAATGAAAAAAAAAATAATGCACGTGCAAAAATATACACAAGAACACTTCTTCTATTGAAAATTTATTTTCAGTATCATGTATATATAATTAAAAGAAATTTGGTTATGAACCAATTTTGGAGAATATTTCTCATATAATAATAGTTTTTGAGCTACACCATGAAAAATATTTTGAAAAGTTTGAAAGTCTTCTCGACTTTTCCAATTTACAAAAAAAAAACAAAAAAACAAACAAACAAAACAGGTTAACCCGTTCAATTTTGTGAATATTTTGCTTCACTTGAGCATAATATAGTACGACATGCTTCACATACAATATTCTGATTACTATTTAAGAAAAAAGCAATGCTGACACAAATGGTTCTAATTTGATAAAAGTTATAACTATTGATAGGCCTGGAGGTGGCATGGCAGAAGTGATTGTCATTTTCTTAAATTTTAATAGTCATAGGAAAAAACTCAATATGCAAAATCCCGGATCTTTTGACTGTTTCCAATAATGTTATTAAAAATAAATTCGAAACTCAATCACATTTAAAATTCTAACTTTCATTTATTTTATATTTTCATGTAAAAACATTGAACCCGTAACAAGTATGACGATAAATCTATTTTCAATCTCAAATAATTAAAAATATTCAGATTACCCTTTTTTACGCTTAACAAATTTGAGCCAAATATACCGGTAACAATCAAAATTTCTTCCAAAAAAACCCGAAACAATCATTGATAAAAAAATCCAATCAACTAAATATGATAAACTTTATTATATTTGAAAGTGATTGATATATAATATCCTTAAAATTTAACACATATATGTATAGTTTACTAAATTAACCAAAAAAATAAATAGATAAATTTAAATCATATATTTATAATTTATAATTTTATATGACAATGTACAAAAAAACAATAGATAAATGGATTTATTATTAAATAATGGATCAACTTTTAAGCATATATTTATAATTTAATGATTAAGGAAATTACTTTATATATTGAAAGCATATTAGTGTTTTTTTTTTATTTACAATCTTCAACAATATACATAGTATAATATGTTAATGATAACATTTAAAATTATATTATATTCAATATTTAATATACATGGTTTGGCATTGATTTTTGGATTTCACCAAGTATGTTGTGAAATATATTCTAACAATGTGTATTAGTATAATATGTAATATTTATTTGCATAAAAGTGTATAGATATAATATAAATAGAGTTTAAATAAACGTGAATCATTTAATCATGTTATATATATATATATATATATATATATATATAAATGAAGTGTAAAAGGAAAGCGAATAATTATTGTTCCATGCCATATATTAGTTTTAGGGGGGGGGGATTGTAAGAATTAACCACAAACCAACACATGTCTACAATTATTTTAACTTATTAGAATAAGTAGATGTAGAAGTGGTTTTTTTTGGATGGTTGGGGTTAAAGAAGTGAAAAGATAAGTTAAGTGGCTTTGGTGTGTGTGTATGATTGAATTAAAATAATTTTGTTTAAAGTTATATGTTCGACAAAGGACAACATAATGGTTTAGAGTATGTTGGTGCACTTTGGTGGGTTAATAGTTCATAGGTTTATTGTTAGTCTTGTCTTCCATAAATAACGTGTTTGGTTTATGGTTTGTGTTTTACGGGCTGGATATAGGCTGTCACACCCCGACTAGGTAGTTGCGGAAGCGTAATACGGGAATGTAACAGATAACACTGGTATCAACCACATTGTTTATAAAGAAATTCATAAACTAATTTACATTATATTACATGGGTAGGTACTATGTTTACAAACTAGGTGAAAAACACATAACCGGTTTACGAGCTTCTTATTCAGTATTATATCAGCGTCTATTCACAGCTATTCAACTTTCCTTCTAACACCAAGCATGTAAGCAAATCATTCCACTTTTGCTTTACCTGAAAAGCATGTTAAAACGGGTCAACTACGTCTAGTTGGTGAGTTTCAAGTTTCACGAGTGTCAATGAAATCAGTACACGAGTTCGTAAAGTTTACAGTGTGTATGTATATATGTATGTGTATGATGTATTATACTAAGCCACAAGTGAAACCGAAACGAGCTAAAACACATGGCCTCCACTGCCCATGCACTCCCGTTGGCATTTAACAGCCACTTTGCCCCAAGTATGTACTATGTCTAACACCACATAGCAGTATGTAAAAATATAATGACAATGTGCAACTGGGTTTACATATGTTCCGGCATACCCCTCCGGCTCTGTCAGTTGGGTTTGTCAAACCGATAGTACTATCCACACGTCACCGGCACGAAGTTAATCACTTGTGTTTGTGGGGACTTGTCAAGTGTTAGTACTTAGATAATCCACATCATCACACGTTTTCAAGTATATCAGTATATGTAAACATGCTTTTCACCCCAAAAGTTCGTAAAACAGTTTAGAAAGTGGGGGTCGTGAAACTCACCTTATCGTAGTTCGCACAGAAATTACGTATCAATAAGTCAGATGCCTCGTTTATAGCCTGATTCCTATAAACGGTATCGTATCGTTAATACTAGTACAGTGTTCAAGCTAAGTCGGGCTGTATAGATAATCTGGGTATAGCTGTTAGGTCCAGAACATGACCATAGTCTTAGATTGTGACGTTGTATACTATGAAATGTTTAAAACTGGATTTGGCTTAGTTTCACCGTTTCCTGAGCCTAGCTCAGTTGATCGTTTATACGTTTCGGGATTAGGTAAGATCACATAAAACTTAAGTAAATATATTGATTGATAAAATAATTTGATTTATGAAAGAATTTTAAGGTTTCGGTGTCTGGTTTGATCGCAGGGTCGTTTCCGTTTTCACACGGGTTTGATTATACAAAACGCGCACAATCCACCCGAATTGTCCGGAATTTTCGTAAAAAGTTCGTTTTTATCAATATCATTCAAAAATATGATATTTGACCACTTTTGACATTTTGACATACCAGTCAGTCCGTTAAACACAAAACAGCCGGTTTCGTTAAAACAATTATAATTTAAATCTTTGATTATCATAACTAAATATGTAATTATATATAAATTATGTAAATTTTTGTAAAAATACATTAAGACATGGAGAATTTTATAAAAATATTTTCAGAAATTTTATGATTAATTATTTATTTATAAAAATTCATTTAATAGGTTATAATCGTGTAATAAATGGCCCGTTTATATCAAACGACCTCCGAAAAATCCGATAATTTTTACAAATGGCCTCAATGTTATTACATAGCCCCTGCAAAATTTCCAGAACCTAACTCTTTTGACAAAATGCCTTTTTGTGCGTTTTTCGGCTGTTAAAATTCGGTTAAGCCATGATTGCACAAACCATACTTAGACATTTCCAATGATTCCCAAACTTTACCAGTGATCTTACCATCACATATTAAACTCCAAAACCAAGTTTCATAATTTTTCAATATGTTTAGCTATTTTTCCCAAATAAACGCTCATGAACGGAAATAAATTCACCAAATATTCTCCGTTTATCGAAAAATTACCAAATTTGAACAGGGACTCATTTATATGATCCCTAATGTCCCTGCAAGTTTTCACAAGCTAAAAACAAGCACGTCACAACCTAATACTAAACAGCCCCTAAATGAGTTTTACGGGTTTACCTTGTCGGTTTTCGATGAATTTTGCTAGCTTAAACGACTCTCCGGGTCTCGGGTTGCAAACTCAGTATATCTACATATCATATAACATCAAACCAAGCATAAATCATCCATGTAACAGCCTTGATAATTAGGGTTTCGGTTTTGGGTTCAAACCGAACTTTCTAACCGTAAAAACGTTGTATTCATGTTCTAATCCGCGTTTTTGACCAAAAAAGTATATGTTCCTGGTTTGTAAACATGTTTATCATCAAAACATGGTTTTACTTGATTTTTAGGGTTTTTGGATAGTTAAACATGTTTAAAACTAACTAAAACATGTTTATATGTTAATTATACTTAATGAAATCAAGTTAAAAATGATGAAATGATCAAAATACCTAGAGTTTTGAAGGAAAGTTGATAGAGTAGAAGTTGGAGCTGCTTGGACTTCAAACTTTATGAATTAGAATGGATAATAAAGCTTAAAGTGAAGTTATATAAAAAAAAATGTGTGGTATGGTGGCTGTTCCGATCGGAGCAAAGAAATGGCCCTTAATGGGCTGTTTTGGGCCATTAATTTAATTATACAAGCCCAAACATGAAAAGCCCACTTCAAATTTAGTTCGGGTTCGGTTTTTCGCAAGAAAATTAATTCGGGTGTGAGAAATAGCGCAAAAACGGGTGTTTTTCAGCTTATTTTTGTAAAATAAGAAAAACGTACTGACTCGTTGTAAAATTCCAAAATATTTTCACAGATTGCTTAAAACATGTCATATAAGTGTTTTATAAATCTTTTTCGGCTTAACGGATGCTACAATGCTTGTTTTGATATTAACGATTGTGTTTAAGCTTATAGCGTATCGATAAATGAAACCTTTTTCGTTTAAAGAGTTTTAAACATACTAGGGCCTAAATATCAATATGTTAGCCTCTATAACATATATATAACTCGTATATGACCCCTCAGTATGTATACGGGTCATGATTAGTATCGGTCGGTTACTCGTTTAAGCACTACGAATTAACCGATTTATCGTTTACTTGTTACGTAAAGAATATAGTGTACCTCGTTTTGTCACGAATGTCACATTCTCCCCCCGTTAAGAAATTTCGTCCTCGAAATTTAATGTGTCATCGGTTTTCTAGGGAACAGGTGTGGGTATTTCTTTCGGAATTCGTCCTTTCGTTCCCAAGTATATTCGGGTCCTTGTTTTGAATTCCACCGAACTTTTACCAATCAAATTTTGTTGTGTCGTAACTGTTTGGTTTTCCCGTCTACAATTTCTACCGGTTCCTCTACGAAGTTGAGCTTTTCGTTGATCTGAACATCTTCCAGTGGTACTATTGTCGTTTCAGCAGTCAAACACTTTTTCAGATTCGATACATGAAACACGTCATGAATAGTGCTCAGTTCTAAGGGTAGTTTTAATCGGTAAGCTACGGGACCAATTTTTGCGACAATCTCAAAAGGTCCGATGTATCTCGGGGCTAGTTTACCAGTCTTTCCAAATCTTATAACACCCTTCCATGGCGATACTTTTAAAAATACCTTATCACCTATTTCAAAAGATAACGGTTTTCTGCGAACATCGGCATAACTCTTTTGTCGGTCACGGGCAGCTTTCAATTTTTGTTTAACCTGGTGAATCTTATCGGTGGTTTCTTGAATTAAATCGGATCTTGAAATTTGAGTATCACCCACTTCTGTCCAACATAGTGGTGATCTACATTTTCGCCCGTATAGAGCTTCATAAGGTGCTGCTTGTATACTACTGTGATAATTGTTATTGTAAGAGAATTCAATGAGCGGGAGGTGTTGATCCCAATTCCCTTTGAAGTCCAGTACACAAGCACGAAGTAAATCTTCTAAGGTTTGGATGGTTCGTTCGGATTGACCATCAGTTTGGGGATGGTAAGCCGTACTTAGGTCGATTCGGGTTCCCAAGGCTTCTTGTACTGCTTGCCAGAAATGTGAAGTAAAGTGACTGTCTCGATCGGAAATAATCGAAAGAGGTACTCCGTGTCGAGATACTATTTCATCAATGTAAATTTGAGCGAGTTTTTCGGTGGTGTAGTTGTTACGGATGGGAATAAAGTGTGCGGATTTGGTTAATCGGTCCACAATTACCCAAATTGCGTTGTGTCCTCGAGAGGTTTTAGGAAGGTGTGTCACAAAGTCCATGGTAATTTGTTCCCATTTCCATTGTGGGATTTTGGGTTGTTGTAACATTCCCGAAGGTTTTTGATATTCCGCCTTTACCCTTGCACATGTTGCACATTTACTTACATACACGGCTATATCCTTTTTCATACCAGGCCACCAGTAAAATTCTTTAATATCCTTATACATCTTATCAGCACCTGGATGAATAGAATATTTGGATTTGTGTGCTTCATCAAGTATCAACTTTCGGAGTTTATGAAGTGTTGGAATCCAGACCCGGTTCTCGTAATAATATACTTCATCAATTTTCTTCTCAAAATTCCTTTCATTTCCATATAGTTCTTCTTTTTCTAGCTGATCTGCCTTCAAGGCCTCATCTTGTGCAACGCGAACTTGTTCGGTTAGGCTACTTTGAATAATCATTCCGAGTGCTCGTACCCTTAATGGTTTGATTCTGTCTTTTCGGCTTAAAGCATCGGCTACTACGTTGGCTTTACCCGGATGGTATTTAATCTCACAATCATAATCATTTAACAGTTCTACCCATCTCCTTTGTCTCATGTTTAGCTCTTTCTGATCGAATATGTGTTGTAAGCTTTTGTGATCAGTATAGATGGTACATTTAGTGCCATACAAGTAATGTCTCCAAATCTTCAATGCAAAGATAACTGCTCCCAATTCCAAATCATGGGTCGTATAATTCTTTTCATGTACTTTTAATTGTCGGGAAGCATATGCTATTACTTTCTTTCTTTGCATCAGTACGCATCCTAAACCTTTACGAGATGCGTCACAATATACCACCAATTCATCAGTTCCATCTGGAAGGTTTAATATTGGAGCCTCACATAACTTCTGTTTTAACGTTTGGAAGGCCATTTCTTGTTCTTCTCCCCATTCATATGCTCGATCTTTTTGAGTTAGGAGGGTTAGAGGTTGTGCAATACTTGAAAAGTTTTCAATGAATCTTCTATAATACCCGGCTAGTCCTAAGAATTGACGAATTTCTCTTGGTGACTTAGGCACTTGCCAATTTTTAATGGCCTCAATTTTACTTGGGTCTACTTGGATCCCTTGATGGTTCACAATGTGTCCCAAAAACTGTACTTCTTGTAGCCAAAACTCACATTTGGACAACTTTGCGTATAACTTCTCTTGCCTCAATAATTTTAAGATTTCCCGCAAATGTTGTTCGTGTTCCTCTTTACTTCTCGAATATATCAAAATGTCATCGATAAACACTATCACGAACTTGTCAAGGTAAGGTTTACAAACTCGGTTCATGAGGTCCATAAACACTGCAGGTGCATTTGTCAATCCAAACGGCATAACCAAAAATTCATAGTGACCATACCGAGTTCGGAAAGCTGTTTTTGGTACGTCTTCTTCCTGAATTCTTACTTGATGATAACCAGATCTAAGATCAATTTTTGAAAAATACTTCGCACCTTGGAGCTGATCAAACAAGTCATCAATTCGAGGTAAGGGGTATCTATTCTTTATAGTCACTTTATTCAATTCCCGGTAATCAATACACATTCGAAAACTCCCATCCTTCTTCTTTACAAACAACACTGGTGCTCCCCACGGTGAGTAACTAGGGCGAATAAAACCCCTGTCCAGTAATTCTTGTAACTGGTTGGACAGTTCTTGCATTTCAGAAGGTGCAAGTCGATAAGGTGCCTTAGCAATGGGTGCTGCTCCCGGTATCAAGTCAATACGGAATTCAACCTGTCGGGTCGGTGGTAAACCAGGCAACTCATCGGGGAATACATCTGAATACTCGTGTACCACTGGGATGTCTTCCATTCGTTTTTCCTCGGGTTCCTTAACTGTTACACTCGCCAAGTATAAAGTACAACCTTGGCGTAAATATCTCAATGCCTTAAGTTGAGATATGAGAGGCAGTACCGTACCAGATTTCTCACCTTGAACAATCATAGCTTCATCATTCGAAAGAGGTATTCTAACGGTCTTATCCTTACAGACAATTTCAGCTTTATACTTAGATAGCCAGTCCATACCGACTATAACATCGAAACTTCCCAATTCCACTGGAAGTAAATCAATAAGGAATGGGTGGTCGTTTAGGATAAGGGAACAGTCTCGGACTATTCGGTTAACAAGTATAGACTTACCGTTAGCGAGTTCTATAGTATATGGTTTTGTTAGTTCACTAACCGGCATATTTTCTAAAGGTAAGAAGTTAACAGATATGAAACTTCTATCGGCGCCCGTATCAAACAAAACTGAAGCATACTGACCCGAAACTAAGAATGTACCTGTCACCACATTCGGATCATGACGCGCTTCACCCGGTCCTAATACAAACGCGCGTCCCTTAGCTGCGTTGGAGGTTGATGCTTGTGCTTGGTTCTGCCTTCTCACTGTACCCGGGTTCAAATTGGGGCAGTATCTCCGAAAGTGTTCCGTACTGCCACATTCATAGCAGGCACGGAGGTTCGTGGTAGGTGGGGTTTGTTGGTTGAGTTGTGGGCGGGTTGGTTGAGGTCGAGGGAGTTGAGTTGATTGCGGTGGACGGTTAACAGTGTTGGTGGGGGTTCTACAATTGGGGGCATAGTGTCCCGTTCTTCCACACTTTTGACAAATGATCGGTTTGCAATCACCCACATGATGAAAGTTATATCTTCTGCACTTCGGTAACGTCCCTTTATAGGTCTCTTGTTTTACATTAGAACTGGTCATGGCATAACTTCGGGTATTCGGACGAGCCCGCTTGTTTTGAGGGTTTCCTTGCATTCTTGTCCCATAATCAGTTCGTTTTAAACTTGTTGTTTCACCTGGCATCCTTATCACTCCACTTCTCATCAGATCAAAAGTAACGACACCCGTTTGAGATACAGCACTTTCTAATGTCGGGTGGGCAACTGAATTCACTATACTTCTCACAGCAGGGGTTAGTCCCCAGATATAACGTTCAATTCTCTTCGCTTCCGGTGTAACTAACCATGGCACTAAGCGGGATAGTTCGTTAAAATGATTCGTGTATCCCACATGGTCCGCTCCTTTCATTTCCACAAAAATGCTCTAGCATGAGGGTTTTTAATTCAGTCCATGACATACGATTAATAGCATCTTGTCCCCTTATTTGGACTACCGTGTTCCACCACATCAGCGCTTGGTCTAGAAACATACTGGTAGCAAATTTGACCACGCGGTTCGGTGGACGCTCACTGATATTAATTACTGATTCGGTCTTTTCTATCCATTTGACCAGCCCGCTAGGTCCTTCAATACCCTGAAAATCAACCGGTTTACATGATGTAAATTGTTTGTATGAGTACTCCTGACGCGGGGGTTCTCGGTTATTATTATTGTTATTATCGGTATTGGTCCGAGTATTATCATTATTAGTTGTGTTAATAACCGGTACAGGGTTCGGGATATTATCAGGGTGCACAACAGGTTCTGGGTTCCCAGTGACATTCATAGTTGGGAGAGTGTTATTATTATTTATGACATTATCAGTATTCACCGGGCTAGTAACACCCGGGGCTACATTAATGTCCGGCGGTGGTGTATTAACAGTGGCCGTGGTGGTGCTCGTAGGTTGATTAACAGTATTGTTAGCACGTATGCCTGCAGTGACTTGTGCTACAATTGTTGGTATCACTGCTTGTAATTGACGAGCAATCATTGTGGCCACTTCCGCCTCAGACAAAGGGTTTGCTCTCTTCGGGGCCATTCTATAAAATAATCAATTATATAATAATCAATATCGTTTCACTATGATCAACACAACTTTACAATATTACAATTTCACAACACATAACTATGCCAAAGAAAACACGTTTGTATTAATTATAATCATTACTGTACATATGCATCCAAAATTAGCGCATAGGCTTAACCTGGTATAGGCCAGCGCTTGTATATGCGTATCAAAATTTGTCACTAAGTGACATGTAGACTTAACCTGATAAGGTCCAGTGCTTGAAATAGTACTAAACCACAAATAACTCCCAAGTCAGCCCAACACGCTGTAACAAAATGCTGCTTGGGATATCAAAAGACTATATACATAAAACTAGACTACTATGTCCTATCCATTCTTCGTAACATGAAGCCACAACCAAACAACAGCAGCCACTAGGGCCGCATTAACCGCTAAGCATACCCCCAGTAGTATCATTGCCCGATCCTGACGCCCATGGCTGTGAGCACTGGATCTTTGCACAATTCTGATTTCTTGCTGCATATACCTCATGTGATCATGCATATCATGTCTATGCTGGTTTAGGTTATTTATAGAATGTGATTGTTCTAAAAGCTGATCAGTCGCTAAACCAAACCATGCTGAATCAGAATGACGAGTTGGCTCGGGTACCGGGGTTGGTAAACCCCAAGTAGGAATAGGTATCTCAGTGACCTGGACACGTGATGTTTCTCCCCTATGGTACGTAGATCGAGGTGGGGAAGAGGTGTGCTCAGGTGGACGCACTGAAATGCGAGCGGTCTGACGGTTTCTAATAATGGGTGGGGGTACTGGTGTATGCTGTACAGGTGGAGTTGGGAATCTGGGTGCTCTAACAGGTGAATGATAAGCACTAGTAGCTCCCTGTCCTGCAACATTCCTAGGGGATTCCCTAGGGGGGTAGGTGTCACAATGGTAACCCGATAAGTCGGGTTGATCTGAGGGTACATCGCGTGGAATTACCGCATCTGCACCTTCTTCCATTACCTCTGGTTCCTCCTCAGTTTCCTCTTCCGGATCCTCCTCTTCCTCCTCAGGCCCTGTTGGTAGGGTATTAGGTAAACGATCAGTAGATCTTGACATATTCCTGCACAATTGTTAGTGATAAGAATAATATCCTTCTATATTAATCATAGTAAAATACATGCAGGTATTTATACACATAAGCACAAATAATCGTTTATATACACATATATTTATCTATTATTATATTTTATACACATATGTTGCTGTTTTTACCTATTCGATTGTTTATCGACTTCTTCTCGAATTTCCTCGTACAAACAAGTCTGTTATTACGTTCCGGACCATAATAACCCACTTGTCCATTCGCGTTCATCACGAGAATCATTCGTGTATATTATTTAATATTATTTTATTCCCAGAGTTAATCGAGCCTACGGTTATCTTAGGGTATCCTAAGGGACATCCTAATTCTTTATAACCAATGGCTCTGATACCAACTTCTGTCACACCCCGACTAGGTAGTTGCGGAAGCGTAATACGGGAATGTAACAGATAACACTGGTATCAACCACATTGTTTATAAAGAAATTCATAAACTAATTTACATTATATTACATGGGTAGGTACTATGTTTACAAACTAGGTGAAAAACACATAACCGGTTTACGAGCTTCTTATTCAGTATTATATCAGCGTCTATTCACAGCTATTCAACTTTCCTTCTAACACCAAGCATGTAAGCAAATCATTCCACTTTTGCTTTACCTGAAAAACATGTTAAAACGGGTCAACTACGTCTAGTTGGTGAGTTTCAAGTTTCACGAGTGTCAATGAAATCAGTACACGAGTTCGTAAAGTTTACAGTGTGTATGTATATATGTATGTGTATGATGTATTATACTAAGCCACAAGTGAAACCGAAACGAGCTAAAACACATGGCCTCCACTGCCCATGCACTCCCGTTGGCATTTAACAGCCACTTTGCCCCAAGTATGTACTATGTCTAACACCACATAGCAGTATGTAAAAATATAATGACAATGTGCAACTGGGTTTACATATGTTCCGGCATACCCCTCCGGCTCTGTCAGTTGGGTTTGTCAAACCGATAGTACTATCCACACGTCACCGGCACGAAGTTAATCACTTGTGTTTGTGGGGACTTGTCAAGTGTTAGTACTTAGATAATCCACATCATCACACGTTTTCAAGTATATCAGTATATGTAAACATGCTTTTCATCCCAAAAGTTCGTAAAACAGTTTAGAAAGTGGGGGTCGTGAAACTCACCTTATCGTAGTTCGCACAGAAATTACGTATCAATAAGTCAGATGCCTCGTTTATAGCCTGATTCCTATAAACGGTATCGTATCGTTAATACTAGTACAGTGTTCAAGCTAAGTCGGGCTGTATAGATAATCTGGGTATAGCTGTTAGGTCCAGAACATGACCATAGTCTTAGATTGTGACGTTGTATACTATGAAATGTTTAAAACTGGATTTGGCTCAGTTTCACCGTTTCCTGAGCCTAGCTCAGTTGATCGTTTATACGTTTCGGGATTAGGTAAGATCACATAAAACTTATCTAAATATATTGATTGATAAAATAATTTGATTTATGAAAGAATTTTAAGGTTTCGGTGTCTGGTTTGATCGCAGGGTTCGTTTCCGTTTTCACACGGGTTTGATTATACAAAACGCGCACAATCCACCCGAATTGTCCGGAATTTTCGTAAAAAGTTCGTTTTTATCAATATCATTCAAAAATATGATATTTGACCACTTTTGACATTTTGACATACCAGTCAGTCCGTTAAACACAAAACTGCCGGTTTCGTTAAAACAATTATAATTTAAATCTTTGATTATCATAACTAAATATGTAATTATATATAAATTATGTAAATTTTTGTAAAAATACATTAAGACATGGAGAATTTTATAAAAATATTTTCAGAAATTTTATGATTAATTATTTATTTATAAAAATTCATTTAATAGGTTATAATCGTGTAATAAATGGCCCGTTTATATCAAACGACCTCCGAAAAATCCGATAATTTTTACAAATGGCCTCAATGTTATTACATAGCCCCTGCAAAATTTCCAGAACCTAACTCTTTTGACAAAATGCCTTTTTGTGCGTTTTTCGGCTGTTAAAATTCGGTTAAGCCATGATTGCACAAACCATACTTAGACATTTCCAATGATTCCCAAACTTTACCAGTGATCTTACCATCACATATTAAACTCCAAAACCAAGTTTCATAATTTTTCAATATGTTTAGCTATTTTTCCCAAATAAACGCTCATGAACGGAAATAAATTCACCAAATATTCTCCGTTTATTGAAAAATTACCAAATTTAAACAGGAACTCATTTATATGATCCCTAATGTCCCTGCAAGTTTTAACAAGCGAACAAGCACGTCACAACCTAATACTAAACAGCCCCTAAATGAGTTTTACGGGTTTACCTTGTCGGTTTTCGATGAATTTTGCTAGCTTAAACGACTCTCCGGGTCTCGGGTTGCAAACTCAGTATATCTACATATCATATAACATCAAACCAAGCATAAATTATCCATGTAACAGCCTTGATAATTAGGGTTTCGGTTTTGGGTTCAAACCGAACTTTCTAACCGTAAAAACGTTGTATTCATGTTCTAATCCGCGTTTTTGACCAAAAAAGTATATGTTCCTGGTTTGTAAACATGTTTAACATCAAAACATGGTTTTACTTGATTTTTAGGGTTTTTGGATAGTTAAACATGTTTAAAACTAACTAAAACATGTTTATATGTTAATTATACTTAATGAAATCAAGTTAAAAATGATGAAATGATCAAAATACCTAGAGTTTTGAAGGAAAGTTGATAGAGCAGAAGTTGGAGCTGCTTGGACTTCAAACTTTATGGATTAGAATGGATAATAAAGCTTAAAGTGTAAGTTATATAAAAAAAAATGTGTGGTATGGTGGCTGTTCCGATCGGAGCAAAGAAATGGCCCTTAATGGGCTGTTTTGGGCCATTAATTTAATTATACAAGCCCAAACATGAAAAGCCCACTTCAAATTTAGTTCGGGTTCGGTTTTTCGCAAGAAAATTAATTCGGGTGTGAGAAATAGCGCAAAAACGATTGTTTTTCAGCTTATTTTTGTAAAATAAGAAAAATGTACTGACTCGTTGTAAAATTCCAAAATATTTTCACAGATTGCTTAAAACATGTCATATAAGTGTTTTATAAATCTTTTTCGGCTTAACGGATGCTACAATGCTTGTTTTGATATTAACGATTGTGTTTAAGCTTATAGCGTATCGATAAACCAAACCTTTTTCGTTTAAAGAGTTTTAAACGTACTAGGGCCTAAATATCAATATGTTAGCCTCTATAACATATATATAACTCGTATATGACCCCTCAGTATGTATACGGGTCATGATTAGTATCGGTCGGTTACTCGTTTAAGCACTACGAATTAACCGATTTATCGTTTACTTGTTACGTAATGAATATAGTGTACCTCGTTTTGTCACGAATGTCACATAGGCGAACTTGTGGTTTAGGCGAAGTTATGCTAACTCCGCCTATTAAGTAACATGAAAAGATATGTATTATATAAACATAATTTCGACCTGAGGTTTGTAGTTGTTCATTCTGATAGCCGTGAATTGGTGAAGCGCTTTGCAGTGTATTGAAAGATACCGGGTTGTTATTCAATACACACAATCATTTTGTTTAACCTTTGTGTTCTATTGTTCTTGTTTATCCTAATACTCATAATCAATCACTAAGGGGATTCTGCACCCTTAGAGTTTGTGATATCTCGTGTAGTGATCCATTCTAGGGACCTACAGTTGGTATCATAGCATTAAGCTCTTAATAGTGTGATTCAGGAGTATCACACGAGTATTAGGACTTGAACAACGTGTATTAGGACTTAATAGTGTGATTCGGGAGTATTAGGACTTGAACAACGGTATTAGGACTAAATAGCGTTAAGCTCTTAATAGTGTGATTCGGGAGTATCACAAGAATATTAGGACTTGAACAACGGATTTTTCACAAGTTTTATGTTCACTAAATAATCAAATTCAATCCATAGCCTATCTTCACCGACCAAACATCCCTACAAAACCCTATACTAAAAAACACAGACAAAAATCGAAAAATCAATTTTCCCAACCGTCACAGCGAAGTTGTTACTGGGGTTTTTCAAAAACAATGAAAAGTTATGAGTTAGGCGAGCTTGTATCCACAATGAAGTTGACTAGGCGAAGTTGACCAAACTTTTGAATAGCCAAAGTTGACCTGACTGTTTGACTAGACGAAGTTGAGCTAACTTCGCTTACACTGATACTTAGAAAAAGTTATAAACTATTTAAATATTAAACTTAACGAACATCACTTAAATATAAGAATGAATTCTATCAATATATCAGACATGGTTAAAATGGACGTAAAGTCAGGTTCCACAACTAAAGCACCAAAACTACTGAGAGTAACTGATTTTTCAAGGAAAAGAAATATTCGAACAATACATCAAGTGGCAAGATGCCAAAATGTGGGGATGTATTGAATATGGGTACATACCGCCCACTACCACTTTCGAAGGAAGGGAGCAAATCAAGAAATACAGTATGATCGAAAAAGACGAAAAGAAAATGTACGGAGCAGAGAACAAAGCCTTAGCTGAAATAACAATGGTGTTGCCTCAAGAAACTCTTCAACTTTTAAAAAATATAAAACCGCAAGAGATATGTGGGATGCTTTGGAGAGTAGATATTAGGGAAATGTTTCTATAAGGAACTCAAAGACTAAGTTGCTCAAAAATTAGTTTTCTGTGTTCAAGTACATGAACAATGAGACATTGGATGACATCATCACTCGTTACTATCATCTTATGATGGAACTTAATAATTTTGACATCAAGTTGGACGAAATAGAGATAGTAGAAAAACTAATAGACGCACTTCCACTGTACACAATAATGATCAGAAATGATAAGGATTTTGAGAAGTTTGAGTTAGAAGGTATTGTTAATAGACTTAGAGGATATGATTTGAACATGAAGAGAATGGGAGCAATAACTGATCAGGTTCAGGATTCGTCAATGTATGGGCCAAAGTGTCTTCAAGTTCTAACTCTGGGTCTGCAAGTAGTCCTGAACTCAGATGATTTGGAAGAGATGGATTACAATGGCAAATAGATATGATTATCCGTAGAGTGAAGAGGTTTATGAAGAAGATTGGTAGAAAGTTTGTAGGACAAAGCCCAGGTTTTGACAAATCTAAAGTGCGGTGCTACAACTGTCAAAGAAACGAACACTTTGCTCGTGAATTCACAAATGAACGAGTTGAAAGAAGTTTAAACCTACCAGGTAATTAGTATGGTGGAAGAAAATAATTAAAGTCTATGATATCTCAGTAGAATAGGGGGGGGGGTATAATTGGAATATGAAAGTTGAAGAAGTAAACGAGCAAGCTCATGTGGTGAAGTTGGATTTTGACAACGAAGATGGTAGCTCTTTCACTAGAAATGATCAAGCCTACATGACTGGACTGAGTGATATGCTATTTAAGGTAAGTATTGAGGAGTCTTGTTTAAAATGTGAAAGTTTAATTGAACAGGTAAATCAATTGACAAATCAGAATAATGGATTAAGAAAAGAGACAAATAATATAAAAGAAGACAACCATTACATAATAGAGAAAGAAAATAATATGTTAAAAAAAAAGTTATGAAAAAGATATAAGAGGTTTAAAAGCAACTCTTGGTGAAAAAAATTCCAAGTAATTGATCTCTCTTATGAAGTGGTTGAAGAAAAGACTAGGATTATATTTTTTAAAAGATAAGGAAATAGCTGATTACCAAGTAAAAATAGCAGAGTAAATAGAAAACTTGAGCAATTTAGAAACTCTTCTATTATCTTGGATCATGCTTTGAGCTCCTTAAGGTCTTCAACAAATAAGGAGGGACTTGGTTACACAGAATTTCCTCCTCCTTATAATAATAATTATACAAACCAACCTATGGAGGAGCTCAACATTGATCAGCTTTGTCCTTATCCCGATCCAGCAGCTGTTCAAAATTTGAACAACACAAAAGGTACAACGAACTTACCCAAGTTCGCCATACCTGATCAGAATAACATGTCTAAGACGAGATTAAATAACTTTGCTGAAAAAATCCCTCGCATGTTGGGCATGTTAATAATCAAGGAAAATTCAACACTTTCACACCAGTTAAGTTTGCGAAAGGAAGAAAGATGGATGATGAGGCATGAACATTGTCTAAAGAGTCAAAGTTGAATTTATAAAATGAAAAACTGGTTTAAATCCGTTTGAGACTCCATACATAAAACAATCCGACACGATTCCGGCCTTATCGTCCACAAAAATTAAACCAAGTAAGGTGAGTCAGTCTATTAGAGCTGACATGCTGAAAAACATATCATGCTTTAAGTGTCATCTTAAAGGTCACGTTGCGAGCATTTGTCCCTTAAATAAAGGAAAACAAATGGAAGGGAAAGTAAAGATTTTACCGAGGCCACAAACTAATAAACAAAACATGTACTCTAAACAAAATTACACTGGAAATCTTAACCAAAGATCAGGGTTCAATCCCCGTTTTCAAAGAAACCAACCTAGATTTTTCACATATTCTCAAAATTTAAAGTTTAATCGGTTAAGAACTGAATCAACTTTAATAGGCCTCACAGGCATTCCCCTCCTACCAGTTGTCCTTCTATAGATATCCTAATACACATGGAATGCCTAACGGTAATAGTCAAAATTTGACATGGTTTGAAAGATCTGAATGACCCAAGACCTCAATGGCTTGGGTCCCCCGTACTAATTAAGTTTCTTTACTTTTGCAGGAACAGTCAGCAAGAGCTGTGAACAACAAGTGGTTGCAGTCAGTGGCTGTTCGAGGCATATGACGGGCAACAAAGACCTGTTGTAAGATTGAAAGAGTATACAAGGGGGGACATGTTAGTTTTGTAGGAGATAATGGTGGTAGAATCACAGGGATTGGTATTGTTACAAATGGGAAAATAAAGTTGGAAAAAGTAAATTATGTTGAAGAGTTAAAGCATAATCTAATGAGTGTCTCCCAAGTTTGTGACAAAGGATACACCATGCACTTTACAAATAAAGAAGCCTTGGTTTTGTATCCTGGATTCAAAATACCTGACAAGTGGATATTGATGAGAGCTCCCAAAGAAAAGAACACATATGTGATGGATATGCAAGCAACCGAAACAATGAATGAAGAATCTTGCTTGCTCTCGAAAGCATCAGAATTAGAATCTGAGTTATGGCATAGACGAATGGGACATATCCGTATGAGAAAGATGAATTATTTCATCAAGAATTGTCTTTTATTGGGAGTACCTCTTAAAAGTTTTGGGTTTTAACCACATTCAGATGCACTTCTAGTTACTCTTTTATAAATGTTACCTATGATGTTTTCAGGAGGGTGATTCTTAAGAGTCTTAGGAGTATCTCATCAGATGTTTGCAGATTCAGATGCACTTCTAGTTACTCTTTCATAAATGTTACCTATGATGTTTTCAGGAGGGTGATTCTTTTCAACATAAGAGGATTGAACTACTACATCAGTAGATACTTCAGAATCAAGATTTGTATCATTGAGATCAGGTTCATCAATGATCAAATTAGTTGTTGCATCATGAAACACTGGTGCTTCTTCATTGTTCATCTGAGAGGTTGATGCACCATTGTTTCCAACATTCAAATTTTGAAACAAATCCTCAAATCTTGCATTTCTTCTTGCTTATTCTGTGTTATCAGGATTTGCTTCATTATCTGGAGTTTCTTGTTCATTGTTCTGTTCTTGAACTTGATCTGGAACTGGTACAGTTTCATCAGTGGAAGGATGCTTAATGAAATTATATTCTTGACCCTTTTCATCAACCTTTCTCCAAAGCTTGTCTAAATCAAGTTTCTTTGATGATTCATCAGTAATCACACTTGTCTTATACATGTCTTCATCAAAGTCCTCAGGATAAATCTTGAAAGACTTGATCAGCATTTCATGATCAAATAGCCATGCAGCAGCATCAACTGTATTGAATTGATTCTCATCAAACACAATATCAGATGCTTCAATCACAACCAAATTATCTTTCACATATACTCTGCAGGCTTTTGAGTGTGTAGAGTAACCAACAAAGAAGCAATCCAATGATTTAGCTTGAAACTTGTTGAGATAGTCCTTGGTGTTCAAACTTGAGAAACTTGATGTAGGGTTTTCTTTTAAACAAAATCTCATAAGGAGTTTTGTCATGTCTTTTGTTGAGAAGGACTCTATTCTGAACATAACAGGCTGTGTTGATTTCTGCTTCCCAAAAAGTGACAGGCAGATTGGCATCAGCCAACATGGTTCTTGCAGCTTCTATTAGTGTTCTGTTTCTTCTTTTAGCTACACCATTTTTCTCATGAGTTCTAGGAGCAGTGAATTGTTGAATAATTCCTTTTGCAGCACAAAACTCTTCAATTACTCCATTTTTGAACTCTATACCATTATCACTTCTCATTATCTTTACCCTTGCATCCAGTTGGTTCTCAATCCTGGTTACACACCCTTTAATCAACTCTGCAGTCTCATCCTTTGTACTCAGGAAATAAACCCAAGTATATCTTGAGAAATCATCAATGATCACAAGACAGTATCTTTTCTTTCCTATGCTTGGGACACTCACAGGACCAAAGAGATCCATGTGAAGAATCTCAAGCACTTGATCAATTGAGTTGATGAGTTTTGTCTTAAGAGAAGACTTGTGATGCTTGCCTTTTTTGCATGAGATACAATTATCATCCAGTTTGAACTCTCTTGTAGGTAAGCCAATCACATGCCCACCCTTCACAAGTTTGTTCATGTTCTTCAAATTCACATGACACAGTTTCCTATGCCACAATTTTGTCTCATTTTTAGTGGCTTTGGAAACAAAACAGGTACATTCTCTTGAAACAGCATCCTTCATGTTTAGTTCTTACAAATTGCCATTCCTTGGGGCCATCATCATGATCATGTCCGGTGGGATTACAAACTCAGTTCTAAGAATGAAACAGTGAGAATCATCAAATCCCACCTTATAACCCTTGTCACACATATGGGATATGCTTAAGAGGTTATATTGTAATCCCTCAACATAGAAGACATTGTCAAATGTAAATTTTCCATTTTTCAAGATACCCTTTCCAACATTTTTACCACCATTCTCATCACTACCAAAGGCTACTGGACCTTCAAACTTCTCTTCATAGTTGACAAGTGACCTCTTGTCACAGGTCATGTGCCTGGAACACCCACTATCCATATACCATACTTCATTCAGTGGAGTGGATGGTTCCTGCACAAATCAAAAGAGATTGATTAGTTGGGTGATGAAGTGAAAGCTATCTCAACTTGCAAATCATCAGATTTATTGCCAGTAGCAGCATTGAGAGTGAGTGTAATGGGCTCAGGATCTTCATGTGTAACTTCAATATTATCTGAATTATCTGTTTCATAACCACATTCTCTTGTAGTTTTCACAAATGAAGTTGTGCTTTGGCAACCAACCATTGCATTGTAACACTCTTGAACAACATAGTCCTTTTTTGCTTGAATAGTCTCTCACATCAACATTTTTCTCCACTTGAACTTCACCTCTAGATTTCCATAAAAATCAATGAGGTTCATACCCATGCTTCAAAAGAAATTTTTCATCACTAGTTAATTCAGTTGGTTTTCTTATTGTAAATCCATGCTTCTTTCCTTTCTTATCATTACTTGGTGATTCTTGAGAATCATCAGACTTCACTGATTTTGTGTCTTGATTGGGGATAATTCTCAAAGAATGAAAATTCTTTTTAACAACAGTTTCAGATTTCTTGGGTGATCTGCTTCTTCTGAGTTGTTCAGACAAGTTTTTCTTAGGTTTCAAAGCACCCTTCCCATATTTCTTCATACTGTTTTCTTCCTTTTGATCAGTTTTGCTCACAGTCTCGTTTCCACACACCTTTCCTTTTCCCAAGTATTCATCATACTTCTGTTTGTACAAAACAAAATCTTGTCCAAATTTTGTCTCATCTAGAACATGAAAGGGTTTGAAATTGAGCCTTTCATTGCAAGAATCAGTATGGTGACCATATTCATCACATTTTTTGCACCACACATTTCCCTTGAATCTTTCATGATCACTTCCCTTCTTGAATCTCTCACTTGGTCTAGGTGGTTTGACACAAAGTGATTTCCGAGTCTTCAATCCATTAAAGTCAATTGAAAAAGGAACAAACTCTTCTATCTTGATATCTTGTCTTTCAATCTTGCTCTTCACAAAGGTGATTTTCTTCAAGCTCAATGGCTCTTCATCCAGGTTTCCCTTATGTCTTGACTGTCTCTTCTTATACTGCTCCATGGTTTCAACTTCTCCAATGTCAAACACTTCATGGCTTGAGAAAACAGGGCATACTGGAATGAAGTTGTCACCAATAACTGGTTCATCTACCTTTTTCTTGTTCTTCTTTTCTAACCTCTTCAACAGAGTTCTACTTGGTGGTCTAACAACATTGTAACTTACTTTTGACCTTTCACATATGTCAAAAGAGACATGCTCTCTTCTCATTCTTTCATTCACTTTTGCCATATTGGGAGTTAGTTTGGGTAGAACATGTAGCTTGTCTATTTAATCAGGTTTATGATATCTTCTTCCTCTTTCAGCAACTTTAATTTGATCATCTGAGATTTGATCACTAGTATCACTCAGATCATCTTGGTTTAAATCTTCTTCACTGAAGTCATCCTCAAACACTTGCACTCCAATAGACTTATCTTCTCTTACTTCCTCTTTCACAACAAACTCTCATTCTTCATTTACTTCAACATTCTTGTACATATCAATGAACTCTTCTTTGTCTTGAAAAACATCTCTAAACTGTTGAAGATATCCATCTGTCTTTTCTTTGTCAACCTTGGGTAAAAATTTGTTGTTGAATTGTGGAGGAACAACTTTATACTTATCTTCTTCTTTTATTTTGTTCATTATACCACAGATGTTTCCTATAGACACCAAGTTCTTCAAAAATTCATTCTCAACTTGTAGCTTTGTGTTTTGCACCTTCTCTTTAATAATCATCTTCTTTGAACCATCGATCTCAGTTATGTATCTCTGTTGAGCTCTATAGCTACTCACACAGTCATCTTCCAAACTTCTGATTTTCTCTTCATTGATTAGATCACTTGCTTGATACCCATTAATTAGGCTTTGTATTCTGAAACACTCACCCTCTAGCTTGCCTACTTTTACAGTTAAAGCATTAATTGTTTCATATAAATCAGTTGTAGAAGTTGAGTGTACCTGAGAAGATGATGTTCCAGCCTCATTTTCAGTAACAGACATCAATGCAATATTTGCACTTGTGATATCATCTGCATAGTCACTCCAATCAAAATTTCCTTCATGCTGTGTGGCAACTAGAACATTCCCTTGGTTTCTGGGTTGATTTTGGTTGTTTCTTTTGGGGTTGTTTGGGGCATTTGGGGGGGGGGGGGGGGTTTGATTATTTCTTTGAAAGTTTTGGTTTTGTGGCACAACTTGCTGATTGTTCATTAGGGCTTGCTGGTAGTTGTTAAAATTGGGATTGTTGTTATAGTTGTTGTTTCTTGGCTGGTTCTGCTGATATCGGAACTGGTTTCTTGGCTGTTGGTTCTGATATTGGTTCACTTGAATGTTTCTGGGTTGGTTGCATTCTCTAGCAAAGTGACCAAGCTGTTGACAATTATAACAGATGGCCTTTAACTTATCAAATCCAATCCTCTCATTAGGACCTGATAGAAGTGATCTACCAGTCCTAATGTATAGTTTTTTGCTTCTAAGAGCCAACATGGCAGCCTGCTACTCGAGATCCATGTCTTCAAGTTCATCTGCATCAATTTGTTCCTAGTCATTTTGGATGACACTCCTGTGAATCATGTTCATAGCAACAAATTCATTGTATGACTCTGTAAACATGGAGAATAGAGCTTGAGTTTCATTCCCTTGTGCACTGCTTCCACCACCATAAGGTGCATGTCCACTTGCCACAGAGGCAGATTCATTGTCATCAATAAGTTGGACATTGAACCTTGATGGGTTCCCTTGGTGACTTGTACTCCCACCAACGAATGATTTTGGTGTATCAACACCATGATCAATTGGTTCGTCAATGATGGGAATCTGTTGTTGGTTTTTAGTTGACAAGTTTCCCATGGGTGTAATAGTGCATTTGACACCTGAAAGCATGCCTTCTCCTCCTTGATCATTTCATTTTCGATCATCTCAATCTTAGCAGCTTGGAGGAAACAGATCATATCATCCAACTTAAGTGCTTCAAAGTTGGGCTTCTGAATAATGAACTTACTTGCTGTATACCATTCTTTAGGCAAATAAGATAACGGCTTAGTAGTCAAATCAGATTCAGTCATGACATAGTCAGTTGTTCGAAGATCATTCACAATAGCTAGAAATCTCTCAAGAATTGATTTCAGCCTTTCTCCATCTTTGTACTTGAATCTCTCAAGCTGTTGCTTGAGCCTTTGTTTCTTGATATTTTTCAACTCTGTGTTTCCCTCAAACATCTCAAGAGTTGCATCATACATATCCTTTGCGGTTGTATGATGTGCAACCTTGGTCAAAATATCACAAGACAGACCCAACTTGATCATAGCTAGAGCCCTGTCATCAATCTTTCTCATCCTTCCCCAAACGGCTTGATTAGGATTTGCACCATCAGCCATATATGGACGAGTTTTAATTGAGTTCCACATATCCACGTCATTATAGCATACAACAGCTTCAAACAAAACTTTCCATTTGATAAAATTCTCCTGCCCATACAGTCTCGGATTTTTGTTAGTGGATACCTCTTGCTCTTCAAAACTAGACATTTTGGTATTTTCAAAAACAAAAACAGAGAATAACTAAAACAGAGTAAAAATCGAGTTTTTTAAATAATCATATATGAGAATCGAATATTCAGATCTGATGTATCTGGTTCGATTGGAGCAAGATTAAGTAATAAAGATGCAAAATTTAATTAAAATAAGACACCGGAAATTTGTAGATCTAGAAGAGAATGAAGAACAGAGCAGCTGACGTCATACTTCAATGAAACAGTGTTCTGCTTACGTCGTCTTTCTTCTTAAGATATGCAAATAGCAACAATTTCTTCACCCGAAAAATAACGAACAAGCTCTGATACCACTTGTCGGTTCCAAATTGATCGCTCACACTCACAATAAAGTCATAACCCACATAATAAATGTGTCGACAAGAGTGTTAATGATGGTTGCTATTTTGGGAAACTGTTTGTTAATGGCGGAATCATAAACAAACAGGTTTGTTGCTTAAGGATTAATAAATGTAACAAACACAAACAATCACTCAAAATATTTCAATTTATATAAATGATTCATTCATATAAATGTTAATCAATTAGGGCTTCTTGTTTGGAAAGTTTATCCGTACAATCCTAGGACAGCCGTCACACTCTATCAGGAATATTCGATTAGGTCTAAAAAGTGTAAAGGCTAAAATCTGTGTCTCTTGTACGTGGTAGGCGTGCCCTAAATTATTCTATTTATAGGCTTGCTACCACCTGACAACAGTCCCATCTTCTAGAAACCCTAATGATTGGTACATATTCAAATTACATATTCCAAAAATACTAAGTGTAAAAACAGGTCTTCCGGGTAGACTTTGTATCAGATGTCTTCTTCGAGTAGGCATTGTGCCTTTTGTCTTTTACGAGTAGACCTGGTAACCTTTGAAGTGTGCCGGTGAATAGTTCTCCGGGTAGACTTCACTCAGAGTATTTTCCTAAGAAAATACTCACCTAGCAGGCTTCAATCTTCTTGACCATATCAAACTTTGCCCGATATAATCCAACGAGCAAACTTGTTCTTCAGAAATCCTTTCAACTCTTTGCTAGTGAAAAACTTATTAGCAAAGCAAAGTGTGCTGGTAACACTGTAGCTTGCTCGAAGTTGAACCTTTCCCGACGAAGTCCTTAGGATAATTCTTTATCAACTTTCATCAAGCATGCTCGGACCAACGTTTTATTAAAGAATACCTTGCTAGATCTTCCAATTACTTGGCTTCAAAAACTTGGTTAGCCAAGAGCCTACTCGGAAGTAAACCTTGCTTGGCTATGAAGAACAACCTTGCTAGACATAGTGAACCCTGCTCGGATTGACACTAAAGAAGACTTCTTGAAGATAACCCTGCCCGAAGGACAAAACACCTTGCTAGGCCAAGTAAACCTTTCTAGGGAGTCCAAGTGTGCTCGGATTCCATACTTATCCATTTCTGGGAAGTGTTGAGAAGATTCCAATCTTCCTTAGGTCACATCAAGTCAAATCTTTGACTCAACATGTCACACCCCGACTTAAGGCCTAGGTGTAACACCCGCTAGTTGGTATCTAATTTATAAAAATACCAGAGTTGCGGGTTTGTTTTAGTGGAAGTCTTTAAATAAAAAATATTCTTTTATAAAATGACGGGTTTAAATACCCGATATGTTCTTTTAGCGGAAGTCATTGAACAAAATATTATTATAATGAATACTTGGGATCTAATACCCATTTGATAATTCAAATACCTGTATTTTTAAAATATGATTATTTATAATATTCTAAAATAAAATATCTGAGCCACCAGATAGTATATAATGACTATATCTCCAATCTTCTATCCCGTCTTGCTTGTTTGTTATAACCTTTCTGATTTCCTGTAAAATGGGTTGGAATATACGTCGGCACACAACTGGTGAATGACGTTGACTCTGTTGTAAAATAATACCTTCTTGAAAACAACAATAATACCTTTGTGACTACTTATTAGGCACCCAACTCAATTGGGATAAAATTACCCTAAGTACATGTACAATTATATACACAATATCATTTCTCTGAATAGTCCTGTATACTTCCAGAGGCATGGTTGATGATATGCATAGCCTTAGGGAACCCTAAGTCACCATGCATGAATGGATCAAGACACACATAAACTTTCATTCATAGTGCCCGTTTCTTATTATGGTAACACAAGGTTTTAAGGATTTATAGATCCTATGCAAATATGTTGACTCTTTAAGAGTTTGAAAAATTTTAGGGCGTATTCACCTGTTTTGTTCATGATCAGTTTCTGTTACTGATTTCTACTTCTGATTGTTGCCTCGGACCTATATTATGAAAATAACCTTTGTATAAATATCTAGATAAGCGATCTAGCTTCACACTTTTAGTCTGTTTTGTATAACTTTAACCTCGACAATTTATTATTTTGTATAAAACATTTGGACTTTTAGTCCCTTTGTTTATTTTTCAATTTATATTCTACGTTTCTTTTTGATAAAGAAACATCTATACTGAGTTTCTTTTTAAAGAGGAAACAATAATTCAACTATAACCTTTTAAAGAAATATTATTTGACTATACTACCTGTATATAAAAGATTACGTTTCTTAATCATGAACAAACATTAATTTGTCTATAACCTCTTCTTATGAAAAGTTATCTTACGATTAACTGTAATCAAGGTTTGGCTTATACCCTCGACTATGGTCTAAGCTATTATAACAATGATAAAATAATAACTTAAGTGGAATCCCTACCTTACACGGGTATTTGGAGTTAGACGCCTACGACTGATCGAGCAAGACTTCTACTCTATATCACGTTTTAGAGCTTAAAACTTCGGAACTTCGGAGCTTGGCACGTACTTCGAGACACGACACCTTTCCCAAGACTAACTATGTGAAAATGAAGGTGTTTTGGTTTGAGGAGAGGGTTATGCTGTCCACCCCTATTTATAAGCTGAAATTGGAGTCGGCCGAGTATCGCGATGGCCTAACAAAAGGGTCATCGCATATCGCGATGAGTCATTATATTTAGGGGGTGCCATGTGTTAATAGGTGACCTGCCTTGTCTGCCATGTGTCTCTACGTGGTGGGCAGGCATCTGCAGTTGCTTAGCCTAGTCATCGCGTATCGCGATGGCCTAAAGATTAGGGTAGTCGCATAACACGACACTGCCCTTATTGGGGGTTGGTGAGGCATCCATCGTGTAACGCAATGGTTAGTTGGCAATGCCCGTCGTGTAGCGCGATGGTTAACATATCAAAGTTTTTATTTTTGGTCCCTTGCCTTTGGTAACTTGACATGTCTTGATCTTTCTTCCATTATCCACAAATACTAAAGGCAGCTCTTACGCGGCTTTTACGATGCGAGCGTGCAAACTCTGCCAAAAAAGCGCCACATTGGGCACATCGCCCGAGCCCGAGCATATGCTTTGTACTCTTTGCTAGGACCAGTGTTGTAAAACTCGTCCTAGGAGGCTGATGTATAAGAAGTTATACATCTTTTCAGCACTAAAATATCTCAAAATAAGCGTAATTTCGGCAACTATATTAGAATAAATAACCACTAATGTTTATGATTTCTATCTATAGGTAAATATAGTCCTAAGGAATAAAACAAGCTGAAATACGAAGACAAACAGAGATTAACGGTGAAAACTGACTCAACACACCCCATGGTGAATCAAGACATGACCATGCCTAAAGCATACGAAGTAAAGACAAAAAATCAGGAAGTCTGTTGGGATGAGAAAATGGCTTAACGAAGATTGGAATCTTCTCAACCTCCCTGAAAATGGATAAGTATGGATATCAGGCACACTTAGGCCTCCGAGCAAGCTTTTACTTAAGCCTAGCAAGTTATTTTGCCTTCCGGGCAAGGTTACATTCTTGAAGTCTTTTTTAGTGTCAATCCGAGCAGGGTTCACTATATCTAGCAAGGTTGTTCTTCAAAGCCAAGCAAGGTTTGCTTCCCAGCAAGCTCTTGGCTAAACCAAGCACTTGAAGCCAAGTATTTTGGAAGATCTAGCAAGGTTATTTATTAATAAACTGTGGTCCGAGTATGCTTGAATAAAGTTGATAAAGAATTATCTTATGGACTTTGTCGAGCAAGTTCAACTCCGAGCAAGCTACAGTGCTCCAAGCACAAGTCTACAGTGTTACCAGCACACTTGAGTTTGCTAAATAAGTTATTCATTAACAAAGAGTTGATGGGATCTCTGAAAAATAAGTTTGCTCGTTGGATCATATCGGGCAAAGTCTGCTAGGTGAATATTTTCTAAGGAAAATATTCTAAGAAAAGTTTACCCAGAGAAGTGTTCCCCAGCACACTTTGGTTACCAAGTCTGCTCGAAGAAGACTAAAGCTCCAAAGCTTACCCGAAGACCTGTTTTACACTTAGAATGTTGTGTAATATGACTTACAGAATATATATCATTAGTTAGGGTTTCTAGAAGGAATTATAGCTGTCAGGTAGGCCTATATAAGGAATAATTAGGGCACGCCTAGAAAGTAGACGTGAGATGAGAGATACGATAGAGACCAGCCAATATTATTACTGACTTTGATATTGACGACTGTTCTTTAATACGTTATGACAAAAACATTCCCTTTTTGTAACCCTGATTTATTCCCGTTTGTATTAATATTTCTATAAATGGAAATCTTTTGAGTAACGGTCTGTGTTTGTTTAATTTTGTGTTTTCAAGCAATATATATTGTGTTAGTGATTCCGCCGTTAATACTATATCTTTCTTACCCTAAAATAGCAAGTCGTTAACCTATCTTGTCAAAACCTCACGGTGTGGGTTGCGAAAGTTGTGTAGTGATCGTTATTGAGGACTGACAAGTGGTATAAGAGCTTGCGTCATATAGAATCATCGCTTGTTGTTGAAGATTTGAAGATGAAGAGTGGCGTCAGCTGAAGCACTGTTTCATTGATCCGTGACGTCGGCAACTCTGTTTTTCTTCCAGATCTACTACTTTTGGTGTCTTCTTTCTTTCGTTTATATTAAAGTTTGAATTTTTATTTTAGATCTTGTTCTTACTTGACCAGATACATCAGATCTGAGGTTTTCATCCATAGATTTGATTGTTTTTCAAAAGAGTTTTATGAATTTGTTTAAGTTTTTTAATTTTTGTCATCAAAATCTTCTAAAAAATAACAAAAATATGTCTGGTTACGAAGGGCATGAAGTTTCTACTAACAAGATTCCTTGGTTATATTGATAGGAGAATTTCATCAAGTGGAAGGTATTGTTTGAAGCTACTGTATGTTATACTGATGTTGAAATGTGGGCCTCCGTAAAAAATGGACCTTACACGAGACCTACTGAAGGAACAAACAGTAACCAGACTGTTGAAGCAAGAATGAAAAAGGTGGATGATAGAGCTTTGGCCATGTTGAAACTAGGTTTGTCTTGGGAGATCCTCACAAAAGTTGCTCACCATCAGACTGCAAAGGCAATGTATGATGCCATACTTGAAATGTTTGAAGGCAACACTAAACTAAAGAGTATCAAGAAGGAAAGACTTAAACAACAAATTGATAGGTTCAAATATAAAGATGGTGAGTAACTTAAATCTGTGTTGGAGTGATTCATGTATATTGTGAATGAGATAAGAACAACTGCTTATGTTGTGTCTGACTCTGACTTGAATACAAAGCTGTTGTCATCATTGTCAAAGGAATGTTATACTGCAAGGAAGTTCATAAGGCAGAAACCAAATTATGACACTGTTAGTGCACGGTTTTGCGTCTTGAGTCTTTGTAATTATCGTTAAAGTATTTGTTTTATGTTTAATGTAATAAACTATTAAGTTATTCTCTAGTTCGTTATATGTATTGTCTAGTTCGCTAAAGTTGTTTAGCGAACTAAGCCTTAAGGTTATTCCCTCCTGATTCGTTAGGGGATGTTAACGAATCAAGGGGTGATTCGTTAGTTTATTTCATTTAAATATATGTAACGAAGCGAAATCTAGTTCTTTAGGGGATGTTAACGAACTAGGTTCGTCTTCTATTTATATGTGAACTCTGTTCACGTTTAATTAAAAAAGTTTTGAGATAATTAACAAACCTCTGCCCAAATACTCTCTCTCGATCTTCATCCTAATATTATACAACTACTAATATATAAATACTGATAATACATAATACATATATAACACTTAATCATACGTAATTATGAGCCAGATCCATATTAAGGTATTAATCATATTAACACAGATATGAGATCTGTTATAGTTATAGGATTGATATTCACCGGGTTCCAACAAGTGGTATCAGAGCTTTCGGGGCTCAAATTACACTTGATTTGGTGGTTATTTAGAGTATTGTTTTGTTAGTGTTCTGTTTGGGTGATTTTGGATCAATTTAAGGTTAATTGATTGAATTATGTTAGGTTTGGACTGGATTTGAGTTAGTTAAGGTATTGGAAATATATTGTGAATCGGAATTGAAGTTTGGTTTGGTTTTGGATTGATTCGGTACTGATTATGGTGTGTGGCCGTAATAGGGATTGTGTTTTAGTATAATTGGACTGGGAATTGGGGTTAACTGGCTACGAGTTTAGATGTTTTGGATTCACGATCAATTTACGAGTCGTTTGGTAGTTTATTAGTGATTTTTGGTTAAGAATTGATATTGTATTACAGATCTAAGCTTCTGGGTTGGTGTTCTTAATTTCCAGAAGATCTGGAATTTTATCTTTGAAGATTTGAAGATGAATATGGTTCGTTATCATCTTTCTGATGATTCGTTATATTATTCACTTTGATTCGTTATCTAAGTTAGTTAATTCGCTATAAGATCCAAGTAATTTGTTAACCAGTTCGCATCAACATCTGATTCGTGTTCAACAGATTCGTGTGACACGTGTCCACTTTGGGATTTGTGTCATAACAACCTTTGCCACGTGGCATAAGGTGTCAGAGTTTGCTACAAACCGTTGTAACAACCTGATTCTTTATAGTTGATTCGCTAATCAACTGTAGCTGGTTCGTTATATATTTCGCTAAGTCTTTCTTAGTGATTCACTACGGAATACTTCTAATTCGTTAGTTTCTCTTATCAATTCGCTAACTAATTCGTTAGTCAATTCGTTAGTTTGACTTATTGTTTAATCTGATTCGTTGACTTTCGGATTCGTTAGATTAATTCGTTAAACTCAATCTTGATTCGCTATCTGATCAATCTTAGCTTCGTTAAGATTTGATTCATTAATAGTTCGCTACAACTGTTTATAGTTCGTTACATTTACCATTCGTTAATCTTATTCGCTGGTTGATTCGCTACACCCTTAAGTTTTTGAAACTTGTAAAAAATGGCAGGTATGTATGCATTGGCTTCTCAAAACATGTTGATGCAACAAATGTTGCAACTTGATACCGAGATAGGTTCACATTCGAAATGTCCAAGATTGATGATGTTTAGTGACTTTGCCAAGTGGGAACCTCGGTTTCGTGCTAATTTTGGGTCTGTTCACCCTGATTGCTCATATTGTCTAGATAAAGTTTATATGAAACCAATAATTGGTGATGATACTATTGGGTATACTCCTAAAGCTGTTTCTCAATACTCACAAGAAGAGAAGAAAGCTTTAGAAATCGAGATAAAAGCCTATTCCACTCTTACTATGGCATTGCCCGAAAATATCTTTCATCAAGTGGGTAGTATCAAGAGATGTGCTTCTTTATTTCAACATCTGCGTATGAGAAGTATGGGGAATACAGCTGAGAGTAAGAAAGTGATGCTCAAGTTTCAGTTTCAAAACTTTAATCTATTGAAGGGAGAAACAGTTGAAGAGATGATTACACGGTTTAATCATTTAATTGCTGAAATGGACAAGATGAAATTGGAAATTTCTGAGACTGATAAAATTGACACTATTAAGAGTGTGCTTCCAAGTTCTTACTCGACATTTCTAATGGTTTTGAAAGAGAATGACTATGTCTTGAATGAAGACTTGACTGCACTTGAATTTTTACAAAAGATTGAAGCCAGAGAATATGATCTTAAGTGTCAAAAATCCTCCAAGGAGAGTCAAGATCCGGCTTTCTATGGTGGAAGTATGCCTCTTAGTTCAACGATCTCTCCAATAAATGCTTTTCTTACTCAAGCTGCAAGCGAAAAAAGAATCAACTATGTTTAATGATCCAAAAGTATGTTTTTACTATGCTCGTAATTCTGGATTGTCTGGTGGTTCTTGAAGTTCAACTACTACTATCCATTTACTTCACCACCTAGTGTTAATATGAAGGAAGCTGAGAAAAACTTTGCTTTTCTAACTGCTTTCATGTCCTCATATGAAAACTTAGTGAGTAGTAAGATTGCCACAAGTGATTTAACTGATGAGGACTATGATCAGATAGATCTAGATGATTTGGAAATCATGGATTTAAAGTGGAACATGGTTATGATTGTCCGTAAAGTTAAAAGATTCATGCAGAGAACTGGAAAAGATCTTCCAGCGTTAAACAAAAAACTTGGGTTTTGACAAGTTGAAAGTAAAATGCTATAATTGTCAAGAATTTGGGCATTTTGCAAAGGAATGTGACAAACCAAAGAAAGAATACACTGGTTCTCATGGTCAACATCAAAATTCTTCTACACCACGAGGTAGTGATGCTGAAAAGAAACCATCTTCTTCTACAACACAAGCAATGTTGGCAGATGGAAATGATTGGTCACAACGGTTACTATGTAATGATGCTCAAGCAAATTTGGCTATGTTTGGGTTACATAAAAATTGTCAAGATGCAAGTGGGAGTGAGATGTCTTCTGATAATGATTCTGGATCTGATTCTGATGACTCTTGCGACAAGCCTCCAAAAGTATTTGCTTGCATGGCCAAGATCAATGAGGTTAGTCATTCTATTTCTGCTACTTCATCTGTTAATGTATCATGTGTTGATTGTGAATCTAACAAACCTAAGTTAGAAGCTTTGAAAAATCACAATGATAATCTTGTAAGAGAAATTGCTTATCTGAAGGATACTTATCGACAATCTCATGAATCTCAGATGAGATCTCGAGAAAAGATTGAAGCATTGTCGACAAGTAACCACGATCTCAAAGCTGAGTTATCTGTAAAAATGACGATTAATGACCAAAAGTTTCAAGAAATTCTGAAACATCGTTCAAAGATAACCGAACTTGAGAATGAGGTTCTTGAGTTGAAGAACAAACTGGGAAAGTTTAGAAATTCTTCTTTTCTATAGAATGAAATTATTGAAGTATCTGGTAAACAAAAGGATTCAAATAAAGGAATCAGTTTTGTTGAAATTCCGCCACCTTTTCACAATGATTACAAAATTAATCCTTTTGCTAGAAAAGAAGAGGATTTGATTGAAAAAGAATCTGTGATTTCTGAAAAATCTAAACCAATTAAAACTGAAAAAGAAACTGTTAAGCCCCAAGTTGTTCCTCAAAAACCTCATGTTCAAAGTTACAAAGTCTTTGTTGAGAATGTTGACAAAGTAATTATCGAGGACGTGTTTGAACCTGAGATAATACACAAGAATAAGAACATCCCTAGTTCTAATCATGTTCTCTGCGAACCTCAAGAATTTGAGGAAGCTGTGTATGGTTCATTCAAGTCTCAAATGAAAAAGGAAGAACCGGTGAAAACTAAACCAGTAAAGGCAAAGACGTCAGATAAACCCAAGATTTCTGATGAGGACTTAATGCGGTTTGTTAATCCTCCTAGTTCTAAGCCTTCATCTGTTAGAGTTTTTAAGTTAAAGGGGATGGACACGATGTTCACAAAAAAGGATATTCCAATAAGTATCATTAAACCTGAACTTATTGAGAGTGTCTTTATCAATGAAACTTCACAGATTCAAGATCTTGAACGTTGATATGCTCAATTGAAAACATCAGTTCCATCTGACCCATTGACTAAAGCAAAGTAAGTTTTAAAACAAGGTAATAAAATTCAATTTGTGAAGTCAACTGGGACAGATACATTGATAAGTTTCTCGAACTGTTCTAATTTAGATTTTTACTTGAAAAAGAAATCTGAATTATCTGATGAGTTTGCTAAGAGTATGACCAGAAATGTGAGTCATCTTCAAACTTCTGCGTCATTCGTTCCAACTACCTATCAACATCTTCGTGTAGACATTCGAAGCTGTTTTCTTTGCGGTCAACATGGTCATGTAGTGAGGAATTGTAGTCAGAAGAGCTATCAGAATCTTCATCATTTTATCAAGGACCATTCTAAGATGGTTCCTTTGGTAAAAGAGATTCTGAAAATGACCTGTTTCGTATGCTGATGACACTCATATAATGTTCTCTAATGTGAATCCTCGAAAAGTTATTCATGTTAATGAGACACATGGTCAGGTAAAATCAAAGTTTGATCCATATGAGCCAATTTGTAGGAATACGAATTCAAATATTTTTCAAGCAGCTTACTTAAGACGAAAGTCTAGGAAGCCGGTAACTTATTCACAAGTGGCTGAACAATAGTTGAAGTCTGTTAAAGTTAATGATCAAAGTGAAAACCAAAAGGTGCCTAAGACTGAGGCCTGGGCTGCCTTTTTGAACTAATCATCTTTATTTTTTGTGTAGGGTTCATCCAAGAATGTGTTTGGTGAAAACTGGATAATGGATAGTGGATGTTCTCGTCATATCACTGGGAATCTCAACCTATTAACCAATGTGAGAAATATTCAAGGGGGTTATGTGATATTTGCTGGGAATTCTGGGGGCATGATCACACAAGAGGGTGAAGTTTCAAATGGTCATATTACCTTTGAGAAAGTAAATTATTGTGATAAGGTGGATCATAACTTATTAAGTGTATCGCAGATTTGTGATAAAAAGTACACAACGATATTTACTGACAAAGAATGTCTTATATTGAAACCGGGTTATGTTATTCCCGAGGACATGGATGTCATGCGATCACCACGATCGAATGATATTTATGTCTTAAACATGAGCTCTAAAGTATCCACATCGATCGAAACATGTTTTGTCTTGAAAGCAACTTAGAAAGACTCAATTCTATGGCATCGTAGAATGGGTCACATACATGTTAGAAAGATGAATTATTTGATGGCTAATGATTTAGTGGAAGGTGTCTCGTTGAAGAATTTTAAATTATCCGATCACTGCGTTGCATGCAAAAAGGGCAAGAAGAAGAAGACACATCCTTCTAAATTATTGAATTCCATTAATACTCCTCTTGAAGGACTTCATATGGATTTATTTGGTCCTGTGAATCGTGCGAGTATTTCTGGAGATTGGTACTGTCTTGTGGTGACTGATGATTATTCAAGATACTCATGGGTGTTATTTATGAGTTCGAAAGATCAAACACCGGTTTTGGTACAAAACCTTATCACCAAGATTGAATCACTATACAAACAAAAGGTGAGGAGAATCCGAAGTGATAATGGTACTGAGTTCAAGAACACTGTATTAGATTTCTTTTGTGTTCAAAAGGGAATACATCGGGAATACAGTGCACCTTATTTACCTCAACAAAATGGTGTTGCTGAATGAAAGAATCGAACCTTGATTGAGGCTGCACGTATAATGCTCACTGATTCTAAGCTTCCCGTCCAATTCTGGAATGAGGCGGTGAATACAGCTTGCTATACTCTTAATCGGGTTCTAACTGTTAAAAGACTCAAAAAGACAAGTTATGAGTTATTGAATAATCGAAAACCTAACTTAAAGTACCTGGAACCTTTTGGGTGTCCGTGTACAATGTTGAAGAAGGATGTGGGTAAATTTGAAGAAAAAGCTATCGAAGGGTATTTCTTGGGATATGCATCTCCAAAGAAAATGGTATTTAACTTTACATCTGGTTGTGTTGAGGAATGGTACCATGTGGACTGTCAAAAGTACACTGTTGGTGCATAATGTCAGTAGTTCATAGTCTAGTGTCTGTAATCGAGTCTGTAATGTTTAATTATGTTTTGTATGTTTAAGCGAAGTTACTGACAAGTTCGCTTAACAGGCGAACTTGTTAGTCAAGCGAAGTTATGGACAACTTCGCCTGAACATGCCAGGCGAAGTTGTCGTGTATTTAAATAGGTTACGGATTAGCTTGGTTAGAGTTAAGTTCCAATCAGTTGTTCGTGTTAGTTTGTTCGAGTTGTTACGAGAGCTGTAACGTGTGTCTGTAATAGTGATATCGTATCACGTGTTTGAGTTATTATATAACGTGTGTTCGTTTCGTGAGTTCGTGTGATTCGTGTTCTATACTCGTAACGATCTACGCAGGGATTCCGCACCTGAGTAGATAGAGATATCTCGTGCGATCCATCCAGGGAACCTACATACACAACTCCTCCTCAAGGGAAAGGTCCCGATTGGATGTTTGACTATGATAGTTTATTTAATTCGTTTACTCCATCAACTGAACACATAGACGAAGAATTGGTTCGAGCATACTTTGAAGATTATTTAGCAATTCCAAGATTTTCAAGTTCTAATGATTTTGAAGTCAACCTGATGCTCCAACTGAAGAATCACATGTTGCTTCTCCAGTTGCTGTTGATAATTTAACTTCTTCTTCTAATGATGATCAAGCTGAAGATCAAGTTATTTAACTTGACAGTGATAATGTTTCATCTCCTGAACTTGGTGAACATTACACTAATTTATTTGATAATGTTGTTATTCCTGAGAATCCCACTCTTCGGATTCATGGATATCATCCACAGGAAAACATCATTGGAGAACTTGATGTGGGCGTTCGTACACGTCATCAAGTTGCTTCGTCAAGTGATAATAACGTATTGTGTGCATATGCCGATTTACATTCATCGGGAATTGTAAATCTTGCAAAATTCACTTGCTTTCTATCTCAAGTTGAGCCAACGACGGCTCGTAAGGCACTTGAAGATCCTTCTTGGGTAGAAGCTATGCTAGAAGAATTACTCAATTTTCACGTTTGGGTGTTTGGGATTTAATAGATAAGCTTGCTAGAGTCAAGAAAGCGATTCCGACTAAGTGGGTATTTAAGTGTAAGAAAGACGATCGAGGGGTGATTGTCAGAAACAAAGCACGTCTAGTGGTGCAAGGTTTTCATCAGCAAGAGGGTATTGATTACACAGAGGTATATGCTCCAGTTGCAAGATTAGAGTCGATTCGAATCTTCCTGGCATATGCAGCTTATAAAAATATCAAGGTCTATCAAATGGATGTTAAAAGTGCTTTTCTCAATGGTGAACTACACGAGGAAGTGTTTGTTTTACAGCCTCCTGGTTTTGAAGATCCTGATTATCCGGATCGAGTTTACCGATTAAACAAGGCCCTGTATGGTCTACATCAAGCCCCGAGAGCTTGGTATGGCACGCTTGCCGACCATCTGACTGATAATGGTTTCAAACGAGGAACTGTCGACTCCACTTTATTTCATAAAACTGTTGGTGACGATCTTCTCCTAGTTCAGATTTATGTCGACGACATTATCTTTGGGTCAACAAATGAAACGTTGTGTAAGGAGTTCGAGAAGTCCATGCAAACAAAGTTCGAGATGAGTTCGATGGGAGAGATGAATTTCTTTTTAGGGTTGCAGGTTCACCAGTCTGCTAACGGAATCTTTATTCACCAGACTAAGTATGTGAACGACGTCTTGAGCCAATTCAAGATATCTTCCGGAAAAATCCCTTCTACTCCTCTTCCCGTGGGTCACAATTTATCACCGGATGAATTGGAGGATACCGTTGATCCTACCCTCTATCGTGCCATGATCGGTTCTTTAATGTATCTAACGGCTTCTCGCCCTGACATTATGTTTGCTGTTTGTCTTTGTGCTAGGTTTCAAGCAAGTCCACGAGTGACTCATCTAGCTGCGGTTAAGAGAATACTTCAGTATTTGAGGGGAAATCCAAACATCGGGTTGTGGTACCCCAAGGATGATACTTTTGATCTTACTGCTTATTCAGACTCGGACTCTGGAGGTTGCAAGATCAACTTCAAATCAACGACTGCAGGATGTCAATTTTTAGGAAACCGGCTTGTTTCCTGGCACTGTAAGAAGCAGACAACGGTCTCCACTTCAACCGCTGAAGCTGAGTATGTTGCAGCCTCGAGTTGCTGTTCCCAGGTTTTGTGGATACAACAACATCTCCACGACTACGGTTTGAAATTTCTTACTACTCCTATTCTGATTGATAATTCTGCTGCAATTTCTATCACAAAGGATCCAGTACAACATTCGAAAACAAAACATATCAAAATTCGATATCACTTTATACGGGATTGCTTTGAGAAGAAGTTGATTGACCTTGAGAAAGTACATACTGACTTTCAGAAAGCCGATTTGTTTACCAAAGATTTTGACAAAACGTGTTTTCAATTTTTGCTTGTTTTAAATGGATTGAAGGCCCTTGCTGATATCCTTAAACAAGGATGACTATCTTTATTTTATGTCATTTTTCTTTTAAAATTTATCTTGGTTTTAGGGGGTGAAAATCTAGAAAATACAAAAAGATTGTGTTTTTAGTTTGTATAGATAAAACTCAAAAACATTAAAAACTCTTAAAATTCAAAAATATCGTGATTTTTTTAATTTTTTTCCTTTAAAATATAGATAAAATCCAAAAACATTAAAAATTCCTAAAAATACAAAAAGGTTGCTTTCTTTTCTTTAATGTTTTCCTTTATAATATTTTGAAAAACAAAAACATTTTAAAATTTGAAAATCCAAAAAGAATGTATTTTCAGTTTGTACATAAAAATCCGAAAATCCAAAAAGACTGTGAAGTTTATTTTGTTTATAAGAAAATTGAAAAAGACAAAAATATTTTGAGTTTTTGAAGTATGTATAGAGAAAAACCAAAAAGATTTTTGCATATGTTTGCTGAAAATTATGTCAATTATTTACATTTGAAGGGCAAGTACATGTATATGTTTGGTCCTGACATTTACTTGTAAATGATCGGGTTAGCCATTTACCTGATAATGGAAAATAGTTTGGGCATTCGTTATGCGTTTTTAGATTATTTTCTCGCTGAAAATTATGTCGGTTATTTAAGTTTGTGAAGCATGCTTGCATGTCTTGGTCCTATTATTCATTTGCTGAATTGATAGAACAACCATTTATTTATAGACTTAAATTAACTGGGGCGATTAAATTTATCTTTATTTTGTTTAATGCTCCTCAAAATTTTGAGTTTTTGAAGCAAAAAGAGAAAATGATAGTACATTGACTATCTTGACTCCAAATCCAGCAAAAAGTAAGCTTAAAGGACTATGTGCTTAATTGCATTGGTGCATTGGTAGGTCTTAAAACAACCAAATAGAGTAAAGTATGTGATATAAATATAAAGAAACGCCAAATTGAAAGGGGTGTTAGTCTCTAGAAAAGTCTCGGTGAGGATGGCAGAAATGTAATAACCTGTCATACTTAAGCCTTATACTTGTTTGATCAGCCAAAAACCAAAATAAAGCAATTAACAAGCTTTAAGGTTCTGGAAACTGTGAGTCCTTATGCGGCTTAATCATCTGGGTATTCATATGCATGAATATTTCACTCACTTTCAGAGCAAACCCAAAGTCATTAAACTTGATCACTGCTGTACTTTGTATAAATTTCCAAATTACTGACTTGATTAAAATCTGCTGTTAGTCATACATTGTTCCTCACTTGCGCGCGTCTTAATACCATTAAGAAACAGACCCCAGGGGATACAATGTATGTAAGCCGATAAATGGACTCGTGCATATTCACTCATAGTAACAGAAAATCAATGCATTACTCATAAGTTTTTTTAAAATAAAATTTTGATCAACAATATAATGGTTTAAGTCAAGTTGGGATGATATGGCAAAAATCAAATTAAGCTTGAACTGAGATTAGAGGCTGATACTTTCTGATATTCTGTGCTATAATTGAACCAATTAATCATATCACAAAAACACTTGAAAGTTTGTTATTAGATTTAAGTGGACAACAATACCAATGACCGACTTAACGCTAGTCATAATATCACTGAAATATAAAACTGTGATGGAAGGGCACTTTGGTCAATATGATTCTCTACTCAAACTCAACAAAAACACAAAAATATGTACTACTTTTGATAAATCATAGAAAAACACAAAAAGATTGTCCATTTTTTAATGTTCGGATACTTCTTTGTACATACATTCTTTAAAATTTTTTGCAACATACCAAAAGTATCTTATCTTTCTTTCTTTACATAATATTTAATATTTTCTTTAATTTATGTTTCGTAAAAGTGAAACGTTGTTAAAGTATTCAATTATCGGGATAAAGGGTTCTCGGTAATTCTTTTAAGTTAAATTTATTCTTTATTTAATTCATTTATTTATTTAAGTTAAAATTAAATAAAAATTTTTAATTCGTTAAAAGTTAATTTGTTAAGTATGGATAACGAACTGGGTGATTCTTTAGCGAACTAATTTCTAGTTCGCTCACCTAATTCGCTTCCGCACTCTGTAACGAATCACTTCCACTTCGTTATACATATTTAACGAATCAAAATACAAAACATGTCTTGTTCGCTATTCTGATATAACGAATTGGATTAACGAATTTCCTGATTCGTTACTTCAAAATTCAAACGAATCGCTTGATTCATACATAGAGTACATTGGGTAGCGTGTAAGGCCATATAAGACAGAAACACGAACCGTCATTTCACTATTCATCTTCTTCCTTACACCTAAAGTCACATTTTTCAAATTTTTCTCTGATTTTTGACTTTCGAATTTTGGTCCTTTACGAATATATTTGTGTTGCTAAGGTGTAGACGATCATATCTATGTCATTTTCGTCAAAAATGGTGTTATTTGAATAGACTAATTATGTATATTTCTGTTTTAAGGGTTTTCTGAGTTCAAAAACCTTGATTTATTTATGATACACGGTGTTTATGTAGTTGATGTATAATCATTTGTTATCAGAATGCGATTCCGATACCCTTGGTAGACTTTAATCGAAGTTTGATTCTTGTTTGCTGGGTCGATTGAGTGTTTATAGTTTCGGAGTTTTTATACTCTGGTTCACCTAAGTTAGTTCTTGGTCTTGAGTCTCAATCTCAATATCATGTGTTCAATAATAGGTTTCCGAGATCACTACACATAATGTTTCGATTATCCAACGATGGTTATGGATTAATTGAAGCTGGGTTTGTGTTGTTGACTTTCGATGTTCATATTAATTTTGACTTTGACTGTGTGAGTCAAAGATCAAGTCTAAATTACTGACCATTCGTGAACGTTAGTGAATTGGAACTTTATGGTGTCCAATTCGTTAAGAATTTAAACGAATTAGATTAAGCGAATAAGTTAGTTAAAGAATCAGATGTGGATTCGTCATATTATAACGAACTAGATTCTAGTTCATCCTTTTAAATAGTAATTCGCTAGGTCTACTTCGTTAATCTATTTACATGATAGCAAATCACTTGATTCGTTACTGGATAGTAACGAATCAGAGTGATAATCACACGAATGACATTTATTTTTAATTATTTAATTAAATTTAAATTACCTTTTTAATTCAATAAATTATTTCAACCGTCTAAACGCGTAAATACATTAATTACACACGACATATTGTATTATTTATTTATATTACTAATACATGTTCTAAACTCTATTCAGTAATAATGGCTGATCAAGTAAATCAAGATCCACCGGTTGCTGATCAAAGGCAGCAAGAACAACCACCACAAGAGCAACCACCTCAAGTACAACAGGAAGATGTTGTTTTATTACCTTATGATCCAAAACACAATATATGTGCTTATATTGATCAAGATATTGCTGACGTTGATGTGTTCAGAGACATGTTAGCATTCTTAAGACGCTCGGTGATACGTTATGCAATCACTGCTCGACCTAAAGTGTATATGAGTATTATTAGGCAGTTTTGGGATACTGCTGAGTATGATGAGGTGGAAAACCACATTCGAGCCACGATAAATCAAACTAATCTTACAATTAATGTGGAAGTGGTTCGCTGTGTGCTTCGTTTTGATGACAATGATAACTATCCAAGTGATTTTGACAAGCAGTTGATCAAGGGCTTGTTTACTCGTCTGCTATATGGTGGGGGTATTGATGAATCTATGCTGAACAAGAATGGCTTATGTCCACCATACAAATATCTTCTCCATGTCTTAATTCATTGTATGAGTGGTCGTCGTTGTGGTTTTGATCAATGCAGAAGTAGTATACAGCCAGCTTTCGTTGCTCTTATTCTCAACAATCCTTTTAACTACTCTGAGCTAGTTTACGATCATCTGAAAGAACATGTTCAGCAAACACTTCAAAAGAAGAAATTTTTAATGTATCCTCGCTTCCTACAGCTGATCATTCAAGACTTAATTCCCAATTTAGTTATTGATCAAACTCAGGTGAATGATGTGCATCCTATGGATCACATGAAAGCTGATACCGTTCATAGAATGTTGATTTATAGAAAGGAGAAGCCAACGGATAAACGACTGATTGGTCATATCATTAATCCTAATTATGTATGTCATTCCGAGGATCGCTGGATTCATGATGATTCAGATTCCGTGCGTGAGGAAGGAGAAGGTGGGAACGATGGTGATGATGGAGATGATGGTGGTAATGAAGGTGGAAATGGTGGTAATGGTGATGCAGCTCTTAGAGAGCAACAGGCTGCAGTTGAAGCTGCATTAGCTGCTACTATTGCAGCTCAACGAGAAAGAAAGAGAAAAGGCAAAGAAGTGGAAACTGGTGAGCCATCAAAGAAGAGACGTATATCTGCTGGGGCTGGAGTAATTATTGGTGTGCCTCAGCCTCGTCAAACAACATCTCAACGCCCGGTAGTGCCGTCTACTACTAGCACTCCGATGCTCACTTTAAAAACAACGATGGTGTCTCATGAAAGGCTTGGTTTGATTCCACAGATGGCGTTATCTGAAATACCAAGGCCTATTGCTACATCGTCTACTGTCCCGACAATATCAACCATGAGTCCTCCTCCTCCTTCTGGTGATGTCTCCTTTATGAGAATTACTCGGCCTCAAGGTCCAATCCAACCAGTTCATCCATCACTGTACAACATGCAACCGAACCGTCAGACAGATATGTTGTTAAATCTTCTTCATCTGTATGAAAATCAAATGTCTGCCGACCGTCAGAATCAAGAACGTTTATTGGAGAATCAACGACGAATGATGAGTTATATTTCATTGTGTCAAAAAGAGACTAAAGAGCTGCGTGCGATTGTTGAGTCTCAGGGGTGAAGATAAAGGAAAAAGAAGATCTAATCTTGCAGTTGACTTGCAAAGAAGATGCTTTAAAGAAACTCAAGAATGATGATCAAGATCCTGACGATTCTGGTGCAGGAGGTGAGCCTAAACAAACGTATGGCTCATCTTCCGGTATTGGTACAAGTAGCGGTGATGATTCGAGTAAGCAGATTGTTGTATATCACGACTTAACAACTACCAATCCAATTGAAATGATTGAAGCCAACACTGTGATATTTGTAGATGGATCGGGGGTGGTTAGAAGTGTGGTGAATAGGGATGAGATCGAGGTTGGTGAGTTTGTTGATAGGTCTCTAACACGGGAGTAGATTTTTATACTGCTTGGGTTAAATGACGAACAGTTGACCGTGTTAGAGATTGAGCCAGACATCGAGGTGGTGAATGAGGAAGGTATATTGGATGATTCATCAATTCAAATGAATACAAATTTTATTTATGAAGACGAGGATGTTGAGATGGAGGATGTGACTGCTGAGGAGTATCCTGACTTGTTTCAACACACAAATTTTGATCAAGGTGCTCCGGTGTTTAAAGAGAAGATGGTAAAAGAAGTAGAAGATCATCTCGAGAAGATATCTAAGGGTAAACAAGTTGCTGACTTTGTTGACAGAAGATTCGACCCGAAGATTGATCCTTCCTGGGCTGACATTCATAGCTGGTTTGCTCATCAAGACAACAGGATTGGTAAGATTATCAATGAACACAGGTATGTCGATAAAGAATCACGATAAGCCATTGCACGCGCCAAAGCCAATCAAAAGACTACTTTTAAGGCCGTGTCAAAAGTACAAGGTGACATCGTTTCTTGGCTTTATGATTCTAAATTAAAGGTATGCATTGTGAAATGGGAGAAGGGCGTCCAATATTACGAAAGGATGTCTGACCTTCTCTCATTACCAAGATGGGATGTGCGCACTTTGGCGTATCGTCCGTTTATTAATCGGGGCGGGAATAAACAGGCAAGTTGGTTTCACCAACACCTGCTGTTTGAAGTGAACCACGGGTTCAAATTTTTCAAACCACAGATTCTAATTCGCAAGCGTTTAAATGAGATTGACCCAAAGACAGGTTGGAAGAAGTTGGTTCTTAAGGTAAAACCGCCGAAGACTATGAAGCGTGTGCCGGTGAAATTGATGAACCAACACATTAAGGTATCTTTCAACCGCTGGTACTACGACAACAAAACCGGCGAGGCCGTCATTGTGTTGGGAAAGGGTTTGAAGATTGAACTGATTAAGATTATCGACCCAATGTGGTTGGTGAATTTAACCGAGACCGACAATGATGTGCTACACAAGAATCAGATTCTGATGGAGCGCAATGAAGACTATGACCTGGCTATGCAATTCCAACGCGTTGTGCGTGTCTGTTATGAAAATGGAATTCATAGTTGCAGAGACTGGCAGTCCAAGCGCTTCAAGTAACTTAAAGACAAAGAGCTCAAGACGAGGGGGTGTCTTTTAGTGCACGGTTTTGCGTCTTGAGTCTTTGTAATTATTGTTAAAGTATTTGTTTTATGTTTAATGTAATAAACTATTAAGTTATTCTCTAGTTCATTATATGTATTGTCTAGTTCGCTAAAGTTGTTTAGCGAACTAAGCCTTAAGGTTATTCCCTCCTGATTCGTTAGGGGATGTTAACGAATCAGGGGGTGATTCGTTAGTTTATTTCGTTTAAATATATGTAACGAAGCGAACTCTAGTTCGTTAGGGGATGTTAACGAACTAGGTTCGTCTTCTATTTATATGTGAACTCTGTTCACGTTTAATTAAAAAAGTTTTGAGATAATTAACCAACCTCTGCCCAAATACTCTCTCTCGATCTTCATCCTAATATTAACAACTACTAATATATACATACTGATAATACATAATACATATATAACACTTAATCATACGTAATTATGAGCTAGATCCATATTAAGGTATTAATCATATTAACACAGATCTGAGATCTGTTATAGTTATAGGATTGATATTCACCGGGTTCCAACAGACACAATGAAACTTGATGATGTGATTTGCTTTCTTCAAGCTGCTGAAATTGAAATGATAGAGAATGAAATGATCAGAGAAGACAAGCCTTGCTTCCAAGTATCAAATGCTCTTATTGCTCCTATGGGTAATTTGTCTACCAAGAACCAACAACAAATCCCAATCATTGAAGAACCGAGTGAGCATGGTGGTGAAACACCAAGAGGATTTGTTGCTGGGAACTCAAGTAATCAAGGAAGTCAGTCAAGGTTTAATGTTCAACTTATTGATGATGACTCTGCCTCAATGGAAAGTGGACATGCACCTTTTATTGGTGGAAGTGGAAGTCAAGGAAATGAGTATCAAACATTATTCACAATGTTCACAGACTCATACAATGCATTTGTTGCCAAGAACATGATCCATACCAGTGTTGTTCAAGATGATCTTGAGCAAATTGATGCTGATGATCTAGAGGACATGGATTTGAAGTTGCAGGCAACCATGTTGGCTTTGAGAAGTAAGAGGCTATACAACAGAACTGGCAGATCTCTTGTATCAGGTCCAAATGAGAGAATCGGTTTTGACAAATCAAAAGACATATGCTATAACTATCAACAACCTGGACATTTTGCCAAAGAATGCAACCTGCCAAGACAGTTTAATAACAACCAAAATCAACAGTTTCAGCCAAGAAATCAGATCCAATTCCAGAACCGGTACCAACAATGGTAGTCAAGAACATACAACAACAACTTTAACAATAACCCCAACTTCAACAACAACTACCAACAGCCCCAACAGAGCAATCAACAAGTTGCCTCCCAAACCCAAAACTACCAACGAAATACCAATCAAAACACCCAACATGCTCCCAACAACAACAACACAAACAGAAACAACACCAATCAGCCTAGATATCAAGGAAATGTTGCACTGGCAGCCAACCAACCAGATGGTGATTTTGTCTGGAGTAACCATGAAGATGACATAAGCAAAGCAAATGTAGCATTGATGGCTCAGACAGAAAATGAAGCATCTTCCTCATCTTCAACATAGGTACATTCAGACTCAACACTTGAATTACTTGAAATCATTGAATCTCTTAAGTTGAAGATAGGAAAACTTGAAAGTGAATGGTTTAGAAACCAGAGCATGATTAATGTATATGAATCAAGTGATCTAGCATATGAAGATAGAATTAAGTGTGATACCCGGCAAAATATAAGTATTATTATATTCCATTATGACAAACCGAAAATTTTTCTTACTTTTTCAGACACTCATCACGACTTGACTCAAATTTTCGGGACGAAAATTCTTTAACATGGGAATGATGTGACAATCGTCAATTTCAGGTTAACTCCGTCAATTCAAACTTAAGATCACTAAATCTATAACGCACACTTCATTACATTTAAACTAGGGTTTAAATGACGCTTAACACTTACTACATGTGTAGTCTTTCGGGATTTGCACCGAAACGCAAACGAGTTGACGCAAACGATTGATGAATAAACGAAAAACGTCAAAACAGTAATTATGTGATAATTATGTGTTAGACTTATGTGTTACGTGATAACATGGTTATGAACATTAACTCAAGATGTAAACTAGTTAGTTAAGTTAGAAAAACAACAATTGAAAGTAGTGGGACTTGAGTGTAACTTGTATGTTTATAAATATATCCTTAACAATCAACCCTAACTCATTATTATTAACCCCACCAGTCCGATCGGCCCCTCCCTCCCTTGCTCCCTTGGCTGCCGTCCACTATACACACACATACAAGCAAGAAATCAAGTGTTTGATTGAAGAACTAGGTGCTAGGAAGGTATAATTGATCATCCTTTACATCCATGTTACTTGATTTTGATGTTTGTTGGGTTAATTGTAAACCCTAAGCTGCCGATTTCATGAATACATGTAATCAATATGATTGTTGTTGATTGAGTAATGATTTGATAAGTAGAATTGATATTGTAACATGTTGACTGTTGTGTCTTTGATTTGAGTTCAAACAAAAACCCTAATCTTGTATGTAATGTGAAATTGATGTGCATGGATGGTGTTTATGGAGTCTAGAGGGTTATATGAATGCATGATAGTTCATAGATTGTTATTATGTTGAGTTTGGATGCAAACAGTTTCTGGACAGAATGTGTATTTGATGTTTAAGTGACTGTAACGAAGTGTAAATGTGAAAATTGGTTGAGATTATTGATACTACTGTAAACTAGGTTGAGTCTAGTTTCTAAAGAATATAAACTTGTAATTTTTGGATAAGTAGAAGTTAACTTTTATGATTTTACAAAAACGTTGTGCAAAGCTGAGCTGTTAGACCTGCTGTCAGGTTGTTTTGTAAATGTTATATTTCATGATCTACGAGACCAATTGGGTTGGTTCCACTTCTGGAAGTTGACTTATTGAGTTAGGAACCTAACCCAAGTGGTCTTGCATTTATTGGATTTTTCGTTTAACAGGAATTGCAAATAACATTCTGTTGCGCATGAATTTGACTGTTATGAGTTTGCTGTAATGATTTGATGATTGTGAGAAAACCATGTGGAATAAAAATATAATAAAATATGTTTTGGAAACCTAAGACATATATGCTTCTGTGATGATTTTTGGTAAATTAATTGAGATGCTATGATCGGTGGAATAGTACAATCTTTTAAGTAGAATTTCTGTCTCGGTGAAACTAGCTGCTGAGTTTTGTGAAAATGCATGAAATATGATACTTGCTAATTTATTATCGTGTTTTGACCAAATTGCCCTTGAGGGGAATGATTGCAAGATAATTGTCGTGTTTTGACTAAAATGCCCTTGCGGGGAATAACTGCTAATTGATTGTCATAATTTGACCAAAATGCCCTTATGGGGAATGATGGCTAGTTAATTGTCATGATTTGACCAAAATGCCCTTACGGGGAAAAATTGCTAGTGATGTACTTTATGAATACATGACACGTATATGATTGCTTACACATGTAATGTGTCACAAATACACTTGTTAAAGTCACACACGATTCACAAACGAAACACGAAACATGTTATGTGCATAGGTATTATGTGCCGGGTCTAGAGACTCGATAATATTCCGACACTTAGAAAAATCTCTTTGTTGTTTTAGAACCCTAGAGAGAGTTTTTCTGTGACGCGCATCTTGGTGATTTAATTTAGGAAATTCTTCGCAAACAGTGAGTTTCACTTTCCCCTTTTAAACTTTTTAAAAGCTTTTCACTTGGGGGAGATAACATACTCCGAAAACGCATTTAAGATTTTGTTAATATAGATTATATATCACTTGTAAAGACTAAGTGGCAAACGCGTTAACTAAAGTCCTTCATTCACATCGAACCGTTTAATATTGGATAATAGCGAGTCATTGTTGAGTAGTACTACTGGGTTTGACAAACCCCACCCAACGCTAAACTCGACTGGAGGTCGAGCGGGTGTAATTTTGGCTAACACGTACCATGGTCTGGATGACCTGGTGACAAGGTGTAACACCCCGTAACCGCAGCGGAAACGTACACGGGATGCAACAGACACATCTGATATCAACAGCATTGCTTATAAAGAAAATACCACTACATTAATTTATAACATATTACATTGTTGCGTGTTTCGTTGCTGTCTAGGTGTTACACACATATTTTACCGATATGACATTAATATATTTTCATTACAAAATATAGAGCAGCAAGCTTCCAACAGGTAGCACAGATAATTAAGCACATTTCAATCATTCCATCTTGGGCATACCTAGAAAACATGTAAGAAAACGGGTCAACTACGAATAGTTGGTGAGTTTCACTAATTTAAATAAACACTGACAGATCATTTTAATAACCATTTATTAGCAATGCAATTATGCTGGGAACTATGTTACCCCAGAACAATAATAACCTCTGGGAACTACGTTACCCCAGAACAATAATAACCTCTGGGAACTACGTTACCCCAGAACAAATATAACCCCTGGGAACTATGTTACCCCAGAACAATAATAACCTCTGGGAACTACGTTACCCCAGAACAAATATAACCCCTGGGAACTATGTTACCCCAGAACAATAATAACCTCTGGGAACTATGTTACCCCAGAACAATAATAACCTCTGGGAACTACGTTACTCCAGGGCAATAATAACCCCTGGGAACTATGTTACCCAGAACAATAATAACCTCTAGGAACTATGTTACCCCAGAACAATTACACACGATAAATAATTTATATATTCTGTGCATCAAACATATATATATAAATATTCAAGTGTTTCCATACGATCGGTATGTACTTAAATACTTTAATAAAGACATGTTTTCCGCCCCGGGAAAATATTTAAAACATTTCAGTAAAAGGGGCTCGTGAAAACTCACCTTTCTGTGAGTCGGGACGTGATACAATGAACTGCTATAAGCCTGGATCTGTAATATAATATCTAATCGTTACTATATAATTCCCATAAATTAAATCCGTGTTAATCGGTACATCTGGGGACATTGTTAACCCAGTACTGTACTCGATCCGGGGACAATGTTAACCCCGTGACACTCCTAAGGACTCAGATTGTGCCATTACTTAGAGTCGGACGGTCAAAATTATCATTTTTATGTTTTCCTTGTTTGCGTGCCTAGCACGGTAATCCGTTTTTAGTTTCAAAAATGAGTTTATTCACACCCGACCCAAAAATGGTGTTTGACTGTTACTTTAGTTAAAGTGATGAAATTAGAGCTCGGTTTGGACACCCCGTTTGGCCGCGGGGCCCGTTTCCGTCATTTAGGTGCCGGAAACAGTAAAATCGGGTAAAATTACCCAAATCATCCGAATTATTTTCGGATGATTTATTTTTACTTAATTTACTTAGTTTTATGAAAATGGTCAATTTTTAGGTTTTTATATACCAGTCAGCTCGCTTATGCGAGTTTTGCCGGTTTACACGTTTTAAGCTTTAGAAATTTGTTTTTATGTTCTTTTTAGCACAAATAATTACCCATTTAGTCTCGGGTCTTGAGATTTTGCACAAAACTTATTTTGACAGTAATAAATTTTACAAAAATTTTCCAGATTTATTTTTTTATATTTTCATTTATTTATCTATTTTTAAACATTATTAAAACACTAAATATGTCAAAAATACCAAAAGACTTTAGAAAAATCCCAAATTTTTCCGGGATGATCCTTGCCATTCTCATGACTCCCTGGAATTTTTCCAGAACCCGAAACTCATATTTCAAGCCATTTTCACAAAAACCGAGCTAGAAAGCCCTAGAACTCGTTTTACCGAAAAGCCCCTTTAGACTTTTCCAACTGAGCTCAAATTTTGTGTGTGACTTTTATATGTTATATAAAGCTTATCCTAAGTTTTTCAGAATTTTTCATCAAGTTTAGCTATTTTTCGTCATTTTTGGCCAAAACCGAGCATTAAATTCACCAAATATTCATCTTTTATCCAAAAATTACCAAAAATTCACAGATCTCATATTTTCATGTGTAGATCATCTCTGTAAAATTTCGTGACCCGACTCTAAGTACACTACAATCTGTCCAAACTCACTAAATCACACGAAATCCGAACTATCTTGTGTTTTCTAGCGTTAGATCGCAAGGATCTTGGTTTCTAGCCTTTGCTAGCCACTAGATACAACACTTACAAGCACAATAACACTATACCAAGCAAGTTACACCAACAATCAAACCATTTCTTTCATAGTGTCGGTTTTGATATAAAAACAAAGGTTTTAACCGTAAAAATCCGTTCTCGACTCTTTTTACTCATTTCTTGGACCAAGATCCCTTGTATAACATGTATACATCTCTTGATCATGCAAGAGTCGGTTTCATCTCGGGTTTTCTCCCGTCTTTCACATAGAAATTCATTTTACAAGATTCTAACCGTAAAATTACGTTATAAACTCTTTTAACCCATCACTTGGATCAAGATCCTTTGTATAACTTGTATACATCACTTGATCATGCGAGAATCGGTTTCAACTCGGGTTTTCACCCATTTTTACATTTGAAACCTCCTTTTCTCAAGATCATGAAGTTAGAAACAAGATTCAAGCATCAAAACATGTGTTATACCTTGTAAATCTTGGTGGAAATCAAAGTTTTTGGATGAATGTTCAAGAGCTTGGAGAGGATTTGGAGAGAAATTTTGAAGAAAAAAAGAAAATGTAATGTGTGAGTGTGTGTGTAGAGGGCCGGCCATATGGTGATGTGGGGGGGGGCCCACATCTCAAACCATGGCCACACATTTGGATTACACAATCCGGATAATGTTGTGGATAATCTGGTTCAGTTCGTTTCTCGTTTAAACTCGTAATTCGGCTTAAAACGAACCTAAAATGGTTGTTTTTCGGGTTAAAATAAAATTTACATAAAACCGACTTAAAAACTTTAAAAACTTAAACCATGACATTAAAACATCATATTGTTAATAATTACGCATCTTTTTTCGGCTTGATCGATCGTCTCTTGCTTGGTTTGATGTTAAAGGTTTCGTTTACCGTACCGACGTACTAGTAAATCGAAATCCTTTCTCTGTGCTATAATTCACTTATCCCGAAGCATTAATACTTCGAAAACATCACTAAACATTATATGCTTCGTCTATAATGTAATTCCCGATTCGTTCGGGTTTCAATAATCGTTCATTGGTTAATTGTAATTCCAATATGATTCACTATATAATCGAGTATGATTCGTACTATGAATCATATATACTTGTATACACGTACTATAACTCATATAATCAATACTAAATGACACGTAAATAGTATATACCGACTAGGGTATACCTGGATTTGCCGGAATCGTTACATTCTCCCCCCGTTATAAAAATTTCGTCCTCGAAATTTTACACGTCAACTACTTCCTTTTGAGGAAATAGGTGGGGGTATTTCTTCCGAAATTCATCCTTTCGTTCCCAAGTAAATTCTGGGCCTCGTTGCGAATTCCATCTAACTTTGACCAACGAGATCTTATTGTGTCTAAGTTGCTTGATCTTACCGTACACTATTTCAATGGGCTCCTCTACAAAGTTGAGCTTATCATTTATTTGAACACCCTCTAAGGGTAACACCGATGTCTCATCCGCCAGACATCTTTTCAAATTTGACACATGAAACACGTTATGAACTGCACTTAGTTCCTCAGGCAGTTCTAATCGGTAAGCTACCGGACCGATTTTTGCAGTAATGTCGAATGGTCCAATGTATCTGGGGGCTAACTTCCCCGCCTTGCCAAACCTGACCACTCCTTTCCAAGGGGATACTTTCAAATATACTTTTTCACCCTTCTCAAATGACAACGGTTTTCGACTGGTATCGGCATAACTCTTCTGCCGGTCCCGCGCAGCTTTTAGATTGTTCTTAATTTCAAGAATCTTGCTGGTCGTCTCCTGGACCAGATCCGATCTAATGACCTGCGGGTCACCCACTTCAGACCAGCAAAGTGGTGATCGGCACTTCCGCCCATACAATGCTTCATAAGGTGCTGCCTTTATACTGCTGTGATAACTGTTATTATAGGAAAATTCAACGAGTGGGAGATGTTGATCCCAATTTCCCTTAAAGTCCAGTACGCAAGCACGAAGCAAATCCTCCAAAGTTTGAATGGTCCTCTCAGACTGACCATCGGTCTGAGGGTGGTAAGCTGTGCTTAGGTCAATACGTGTTCCCAACGCTTCTTGGACAGCTTGCCAAAGTTTGGAGGTGAAATGGCTATACCTATCGGAGATGATCGAGATGGGGATGCCATGACGAGACACTATTTCATTTATATAAATCTGCGCAAGTCTCTCAGTGTTAAAAGTATTCCTAATCGGAATAAAATGTGCCGATTTGGTTAATCGATCCATGATTACCCAAATCGCATCATGACCTCGGGGTGTCTTGGGGAGATGTGTCACAAAATCCATTGTGATCTGCTCCCACTTCCATTCGGGAATTTCCGGCTGTTGTAGCATTCCCGAGGGTTTCTGGTGCTCCGCCTTAACTCTCGCACACGTCGTACACTTGCCGACGTATGTGGCTATATTCCTTTTCATACCTGGCCACCAGTAAAATTCTTTCACATCCTTGTACATTTTATCTGATCCCGGATGTATGGAATATTTCGATTTATGCGCTTCATCCATGATCAAATCACGAAGGTCATGGAGGGTCGGGATCCAAATCCGATTTTTGAAATAGAGAATTTCGTCCACACGCTGTTCGAAATTCTTCTCATTCCCGTAAAGTCCTTCTTTATCCAATTGGTCCTCTTTCAACGCCTCGCGTTGAGCGATTCGAATCAAATCTGAAAGGCTCGATTGGACTATCATTCCCAACGCTCGCACGCGTAGTGGCTTAACTCGATCTTTCCTACTCAAGGCATCGGCTACAACGTTAGCCTTGCCGGGGTGATATCGGATGTCACAGTCATAGTCACTTAGTAACTCGACCCACCTTCGTTGTCTCATATTCAGTTCTTTCTGATCGAATATGTGTTGTAAACTTTTATGATCAGTGAAGATGGTGCACTTTGTACCGTAGAGATAGTGTCTCCAGATTTTAAGTGCAAAGATGACTGCTCCCAGTTCCAAGTCATGAGTAGTGTAGTTTTTCTCATGAACTTTTAACTGTCGTGACGCATAGGCTATGACCTTTTTATTTTGCATCAACACGCATCCTAACCCTTTACGGGATGCGTCACAATATACAACAAATCCATCGTCTCCGTCGGGGAGACTTAAGATTGGCGCTTGGCACAATCTTTGCTTTAGCGTTTGAAACGCCGCTTCCTGCTCTTCACCCCAATCATACCTTCGATCCTTTTGGGTCAGCAGGGTTAAAGGTTGGGCAATGCTGGAAAAATTCTCAATAAATCGACGATAGTACCCAGCTAAGCCTAAGAATTGGCGGATTTCCTTTGGAGATTTAGGTGCTTGCCAATTCTTAATTGCTTCAATCTTACTTGGATCGACGTGTATTCCTTGATGATTTATAATGTGACCAAGGAATTGCACTTCTTGTAACCAGAAGTTACATTTGGAGAATTTTGCATACAACTTCTCCTGATCCAAAAGTTCCAAAATTAACCTCAAATGTCGCTCGTGTTCTTCTTTACTCTTCGAGTATATCAAAATATCGTCAATAAATACAATGACGAATTTGTCAAGATAGGGTTTACAGACTCGATTCATGAGATCCATGAATACTGCTGGCGCATTTGTTAGTCCAAAAGGCATAACTAAAAATTCATAGTGGCCGTAGCGAGTCCGAAACGCGGTTTTTGGGATATCTCCTCCTGAATTTTAACTTGGTGGTATCCCGATCTAAGATCAATCTTTGAGAAATAGCTCGCACCTTGTAGTTGGTCGAACAAATCATCGATTCGGGGAAGAGGATACCTATTTTTGATGGTTAACTTGTTCAATTCCCTGTAGTCAATGCACATTCGAAGGCTTCCGTCCTTCTTTTTCACAAATAGTACAGGTGCACCCCACGGGGAATAGCTGGGATAAATAAATCCCTTATCCAACAATTCCTGCAACTGGTTGGATAATTCTTGCATCTCGGACGGTGCAAGTCTGTAAGGGGCCTTAGCAACAGGGCCAGCTTGTGGTAACAGATCGATTCTGAATTCGACCTGTCGGGTTGGCGGTAATCCAGGAAGTTCCTCTGGAAAAACTTGTGGAAATTCGCGTACCACGGGAATATTGTCCACCCGTTTTTCCTCAGAATCAGCGGCCGTCAGGCTCGCTAGATACGCCACACATCCCTGACGTATATATTTCAACACCTTGAGGTGGGATATAAATGGTATCATGGTGCCGGATTTTTCTCCCTGCACTAATACCTCCTCGTCATCCGACACCCGGATCTTGACGGTTTTCTTTTCACAGTTTATTTCTACCCTGTTACGTGCCAACCAATCCATTCCCACTATCACGTCAAAACTACCCAATTCTACCGGTAACAAGTCAATCAGGAAGGATTGTTCGCTCAGAATAAAAGGGCAATTCCGAACTATCCGATTAACTATCATGGTTTTACCGTTAGCGACTTCTACGGTGTACGGTTCTATGGTTTCACCAATAGGAAGGTTTGCTATCGAAAGGAATCTAACGGAGACAAAACTTCTATCGGCGCCTGTATCAAATAATACAGAAGCGTAATGATCAGAGACGAGGAAGGTACCTGTCACTACGCTGGGGTCCTGGCGCGCCTCGTTCGCTCCCATCACAAATGCACGGCCTCGCGCCGGATTGGACGACGATGGCTGACCCGCGAATTGTCTCCCGTTTCCTCCCTGGTTCAGTTTCGGGCAGTTCCTTTTGAAGTGATCCGTGCTGCCGCATTCGTAGCAAGCACGGCTAGTGGTCACCATCTGGTTTCCTTGGGGGTTCTGCTGTCGGGCTGGTTGAGTTCTAAATGGTTGCGCACGAATAGGTTGCGGTTGTCGGTTCAGGTTGTTCAGATTTGTCTTACAATTTGGTGCGTAGTGTCCAATCCTGCCGCACCGGTGGCACACCACCTCTTTGCACACGCCACCATGGTGGTAACCACATTTCCCGCACTTAGGAAACGTTCCCTTCTGCGGTTCTTGCCTTCCGCCCGAATTAGTCATGGCATAGCTCTGGGCAGCGGGCCTAGCTCGTTTGCTTTGCTGCTTTTCCTGGATTCTATGATCATGTGTACCCCGTTTTCCCCCGACGGATTCTCCTGTCACCTTTAGTGATCCGCTCCGCAAGAAATCATACGTGACAATGCCAGCCTGTGTCACTGCACTTTCATACGTCCGGTGTCCCCCCGCGTTGACTATACTCCTCACTACTGGAGTAAGTCCCCAAATATAACGTTCCACCCTCTTCGTCTCCGGGGTGACCAACCACGGTACTAATCGTGACAGTTCATTAAACCGATTGGTATAACCCAAGTGGTCCGCCCCCTTCATCTCCAGATTCCACAACTCATTTTCCAGTTTCTGCAATTCATTCTTTGGGCAGAAATGTTCCAACACAAGAGCCTTAAGCTCCGTCCAGGTCATGTGGTTTGTCGGCACCTGACCTCGAGTCTGTACTATGGTGTTCCACCATGTCAAGGCATGGTCGGTGAATGTACAGGTGGCGTACTTAACGACACAATCCTCGGGACAGTTGCTAATATTCACCACCGATTCTATTTTCTCTATCCATTTAACTAACCCATTCGGTCCTTCAGACCCGCTAAACTCTAATGGCTTGCACAACATAAAATCCTTGATCGAACATCCCCTGGATGCACGAATTGGTTCAGTACGGTTTGTCTCTACCGTAGGTATAGGGCCATTGCTGTCAGTAACGACCACCCTCGGCGGTGCGTCATTACTCGGAATAGGGTTATCATTCCTTGGAGGATTAGCATTTTGTTCCCCGTCATTATTTATGGGCGTTTGATTGCTCGGAGGGGTTGGATTGGTCGAGTTATTAATACTGGCGGCGATGCGCGATACTATATCCGATATCGCCGCCTCCAACTGTTGAGCAATCAAACGGCTCACATCTACTTCCGATATTTTCGTTGATCGTTTCGGTGCCATTCTACACAACATCAAGAAATACATATAATCAATACCATCTCAAATTATAAAACACAATACATATTTCATTCATTAGTAAACATTGATACATATTACACAAACATCAGTTTACATACTTTCCAGTCAACATTACACAACTAAGTTTTAATACAAGGGCCCTATGTCGGCATCATCTCGACATAACCCGTAAAAGGGTCAGTGCTTGAATGATACCCAAAAGTATCTATAAAGATATGCCCCAAAAGAGACCCACCCTAGGGGCCAGTGGTTGTATCATAACTAACCAAGATTCACTCCGTGTTAGTATCACCACTAACTACTTACACAGAGTATCAAAAAGAAAATGGTCCCTGACTAACCCCATCCAAACATAACTACTAAACACGGTGGTATGCCCACCACATCATCACTGCCACCAACGCCACCACTACTGCCACCACCCCCCGGAGCCACGCCTCTAACCGCTGAACCATCATTAGGGAGTACGAGCACTCCCTTGTCAATCGGTCGATTGCATACTGGCAATCAAGTATGCGGTCACCAAGGTACACCCGTCTCTGTACCCCCACGGTTAGGGCGGCTGAGTGCTCATTTACTTGCTCTGTGAGCACCCGTAGCCAGGCAGCCGCATCCCGCTCCTGTCTCGGAAGGCCCCAGACAGGTAGAGCCATCGGCTCGGGCTAAGATGAGGACTCTCCCCGACGAGTAGCAGGTCGGGGTGGGGGAGAGGTCGGTGGGACACGCGGAATGCTGATCCGCGCCGTAAGGCGGGGACCAAATCCCGGAGGGACAGAGGTGGCCTGCGGTGCGAGTGGAGTAGGGGATCTAACGATCCGGGCCGGGGAGGACTGGCTCGAGCTCCTGTGACTCGCCTCGCTAGGCTCGGAGTAGGATGACACGTGTAGGCTCCCGGAGTTTCCGGGGCTAACCTCCTCCGGATCCTCCTCTACTGATAAGCTATGCGGGCTTGACATTTTTACCTGCACACAAGTTAACAAGCATATTGTTCTTTCCATAGTGTAATTCATAATCAAATTAATACATACTTATTTATACAACTTTACCACATAATAATATTATCATATATTTACACATATGTTGCCAATTTTACCTATTTCAAGTTCCTCGTGACTCCCCCTGAATTCTCCCGTGCAGACAAGTCTGTTATTATGTTCCGGACCATAATAACTCACTTGTCCATCTAAGTTCATCCAGATCCCGTCACAATAAATTATTAGTTGATATTCAGATCCTATAATACTTGAGCTACTGGTTATATTTTAGGTATCTCTTTCAGACATCCTAATTCTTTATAACCAATGGCTCTGATACCAAGTTCTGTAACACCCCGTAACCGCAGCGGAAACGTACGCGGGATGCAACAGACACATCTGATATCAACAGCATTGCTTATAAAGAAAATACCACTACATTAATTTATAACATATTACATTGTTGCGTGTTTCGTTACTGTCTAGGTGTTACACACATATTTTACCGATATGACATTAATATATTTTCATTACAAAATATAGAGCAGCCAGCTTCCAACAGGTTGCACAGATAATTAAGCACATTTCAATCATTCCATCTTGGGCATACCTAGAAAACATGTAAGAAAACGGGTCAACTACGAATAGTTGGTGAGTTTCACTAATTTAAATAAACACTGACAGATCATTTTAATAACCATTTATTAGCAATGCAATTATGCTGGGAACTATCTTACCCCAGAACAATAATAACCTCTGGGAACTACGTTACCCCAGAACAATAATAACCTCTGGGAACTACGTTACCCCAGAACAAATATAACCCCTGGGAACTATGTTACCCCAGAACAATAATAACCTCTGGGAACTACGTTACCCCAGAACAAATATAACCCCTGGGAACTATGTTACCCCAGAACAATAATAACCTCTGGGAACTATGTTACCCCAGAACAATAATAACCTCTGGGAACTACGTTACCCCAGAACAATAATAACCCCTGGGAACTATGTTACCCCAGAACAATAATAACCTCTGGGAACTATGTTACCCCAGAACAATTACACACGATAAACAATTTATATATTCTGTGCATCAAACATATATATATAAATATTCAAGTGTTTCCATACGATCGGTATGTACTTAAATACTTTAATAAAGACATGTTTTCCGCCCCGGGAAAATATTTAAAACAGTTCAGTAAAAGGGGCTCGTGAAAACTCACCTTTCTGTGAGTCGGGACGTGATACAATGAACTGCTATAAGCCTGGATCTGTAATATAATATCTAATCGTTACTATATAATTCCCATAAATTAAATCCGTGTTAATCGGTACATCTGGGGACATTGTTAACCCAGTACTGTACTCGATCCGGGGACAATGTTAACCCCGTGACACTCCTAAGGACTCAGATTGTGCCATTACTTAGAGTCGGACGGTCAAAATTATCATTTTTATGTTTTCCTTGATTTGCGTGCCTAGCACGGTAATCCGTTTTTAGTTTCAAAAATGAGTTTATTCACACCCGACCCAAAAATGGTGTTTGACTGTTACTTTAGTTAAAGTGATGAAATTAGAGCTCGGTTTGGACACCCCGTTTGGCCGCGGGGCCCGTTTCCGTCATTTAGGTGCCGGAAACAGTAAAATCGGGTAAAATTACCCAAATCATCCGAATTATTTTCGGATGATTTATTTTTACTTAATTTACTTAGTTTTATGAAAATGGTCAATTTTTAGGTTTTTATATACCAGTCAGCTCGCTTATGCGAGTTTTGCCGGTTTACACGTTTTAAGCTTTAGAAATTTGTTTTTATGTTCTTTTTAGCACAAATAATTACCCATTTAGTATCGGGTCTTGAGATTTTGCACAAAACTTATTTTGACAGTAATAAATTTTACAAAAATTTTCCAGATTTATTTTTTTATATTTTCATTTATTTATCTATTTTTAAACATTATTAAAACACTAAATATGTCAAAAATACCAAAAGACTTTAGAAAAATCCCAAATTTTTCCGGGATGATCCTTGCCATTCTCATGACTCCCTGGAATTTTTCCAGAACCCGAAACTCATATTTCAAGCCATTTTCACAAAAACTGAGCTAGAAAGCCCTAGAACTCGTTTTACCGAAAAGCCCCTTTAGACTTTTCCAACTGAGCTCAAATTTTGTGTGTGAATTTTATATGTTATAAAAAGCTTATCCTAAATTTTTCAGAATTTTTCATCAAGTTTAGCTATTTTTCGTCATTTTTGGCCAAAACCGAGCATTAAATTCACCAAATATTCATCTTTTATCCAAAAATTACCAAAAATTCACAGATCTCATATTTTCATGTGTAGATCATCTCTGTAAAATTTCGTGACCCGACTCTAAGTACACTACAATCTGTCCAAACTCACTAAATCACACGAAAACCGAACTATCTTGTGTTTTCTAGCGTTAGATCGCAAGGATCTTGGTTTCTAGCCTTTGCTAGCCACTAGATACAACACTTACAAGCACAATAACACTATACCAAGCAAGTTACACCAACAATCAAACCATTTCTTTCATAGTGTCGGTTTTGATATAAAAACAAAGGTTTTAACCGTAAAAATCCGTTCTCGACTCTTTTTACTCATTTCTTGGACCAAGATCCCTTGTATAACATGTATACATCTCTTGATCATGCAAGAGTCGGTTTCATCTCGGGTTTTCTCCCGTCTTTCACATAGAAATTCATTTTACAAGATTCTAACCGTAAAATTACGTTATAAACTCTTTTAACCCATCACTTGGATCAAGATCCTTTGTATAACTTGTATACATCACTTGATCATGCGAGAATCGGTTTCAACTCGGGTTTTCACCCATTTTTACATTTGAAACCTCCTTTTCTCAAGATCATGAAGTTAGAAACAAGATTCAAGCATCAAAACATGTGTTATACCTTGTAAATCTTGGTGGAAATCAAAGTTTTTGGATGAATGTTCAAGAGCTTGGAGAGGATTTGGAGAGAAATTTTGAAGAAAAAAAGAAAATGTAATGTGTGAGTGTGTGTGTAGAGGGCCGGCCATATGGTGATGTGGGGGGGGGGGGCCCACATCTCAAACCATGGCCACACATTTGGATTACACAATCCGGATAATGTTGTGGATAATCTGGTTCAGTTCGTTTCTCGTTTAAACTCGTAATTCGGCTTAAAACGAGCCTAAAATGGTTGTTTTTCGGGTTAAAATAAAATTTACATAAAACCGACTTAAAAACTTTAAAAACTTAAACCATGACATTAAAACATCATATTGTTAATAATTACGCATCTTTTTCGGCTTGATCGATCGTCTCTTGCTTGGTTTGATGTTAAAGGTTTCGTTTACCGTACCGACGTACTAGTAAATCGAAATCCTTTCTCTGTGCTATAATTCACTTATCCCGAAGCATTAATACTTAGAAAACATCACTAAACATTATATGCTTCGTCTATAATGTAATTCCCGATTCGTTCGGGTTTCAATAATCGTTCATTGGTTAATTGTAATTCCAATACGATTCACTATATAATCGAGTATGATTCGTACTATGAATCATATATACTTGTATACACGTACTATAACTCATATAATCAATACTAAATGACACGTAAATAGTATATACCGGCTAGGGTATACCTGGATTTGCCGGAATCGTTACACAAGGCACTTAATAAACGAGTCAGCTTCGGTGTCGAACACTTAGTAATACTTGTTGTATAGACTAGCTACCTATCGATATATAATTGACATAACACTATCTGTAACGCAAAACGCTGTAACTCAAAACGCTGTAACGCTGTGACGCTGTAACGCTGTAACGCTGTGACGCAAAACGCTGTGACGCTGTAACGCTGTAACGCAAAACACTGAACGCAAACGCTAAACGATTTATTTTTATATAACTTGTGAACTCACCAACCTTGTGTTGACACTTTTAGTATGTTATTCTCAGGTAGCCGAGGCGGGCGCGCGGTTTAGGAACATGCATTGCTTGAAAAACTTTTAACTATGCAAACTTACTTTTAACTGTTATCATTGGTTTTAAATCGTCCTGCGTGACGTAGCATTGTTTCTATGGTTTTACGCTTCCGCACTTATTTTCATTTTAACGTTTTTATGGTTTGATTATAACTGATGATTCCGATCCTGTTAGTTCACACCCTCTGACGGTAAAACTCCGTTAGTGGATTTTGAGGGTGTGACATCCATAAACGAGATTAAGACATGTTTAGACCGGGTTATGTGAGAAATAAGACGGGTAAGTTAAATATTATTTTGTTATAAGAATAAAGGAAATATATTCAACGGAAAACACGTGCGAAGTCAGATCGAATAAAGAAATTTTGGTGAAAAGACAAAAAGAAACGAACGTTTTCGGTTGAACGTGTGAATATTCAATCCGTCATTCGAAAATGTCCATGGTTGAATACATTTGAATATTATAAAGGATTTAAAATGGAGAAGGCTGGCAAAAACGTGACCTAATTCTGAGTTATAACGAAACGGAAAAATGCAAATTGGTACATTCAAACACGTTCCTTAAAGCACATGTACCGATAAGCCTGTAAAAGTTACTACTATCGCCGTCTTTGAGGTTTATCATTTAGATAAAATAAATCAAATAGACACCATAAATTTGGAAGAGTTGTTTTTGGGGAAAAACAATTACACTAGTGTTATTAAGTCCAGAGTAACACGAAATCGACACATGGTAACGATAGTTAATAATTATTAGCGGAAATAATAAGATAACGAGACAATTTTAAGTTGAGAATGGAATAAATATTTTGACGAGATATATTTGGAAAATATAACGTCACTTGAAATAGCGGGCTCGTTGAAGCGAGAGACAGAAACGCAATCGCAAAACGCGTTAACAACCGTATATATAAAAGGCCAAACCCTCCAGTTTATTTCTCATAACACCCATATCAACTGAAATCTAGAGAGAGAAAGTAGAGAGAAGGCAGAGAATTCTGGCGGTGGCCAATGGCGGTCCGGTGGCGGCCGAATTCCGTATTTTACCCGGCACCATTTTTCGACCTACCGAACGCAGTGGTAAGCTACGATTGTCCTAATTTTGAGGTTAAGTTTGTTAAAAACAAGTTTCAAAATCTGGATAGATTGTATTAGTTTTGCATGTATGCAAAGATCGTTAGATAACTGAAGATTTAACGATCCGATCATTTTAATTTTTTTACAGAGGGTTCATAACCCATAAATAATCATTTTAATGGTGGAGATGAGGCTTCGGAGTTTCCTAAGTTGGGTTTTTAAACCCGTTTTAGTGTTCAGCTCGCTGGGCGGATTTTGAAAACACATCTCTAAAGAAATGCAGATTCCCGGAGATCTGGCCATCGGATAGAGCTGAAATTTTCGGAGAACCTTCTTAAAATATAGATATTTGATTCCCCCGAAGGGATTGATGATCAGAAGTTTAGACGGTGAGTTATAAGCTTCGTAAGTTACTGGTCAGATTATAGAACAAAAATAGTTTCTTCAAACGAGTTGCGTATAGGTTTTGAGGTATCGTATGGACGATCCGAGACCGGAGAACATTCGTGCCGCAAAAACGAACGCGTTGGTATACCCGGATCACATTGCATGCGGGTTTTGAGCAGATTTATAGACTCGAACCGTACGCGATGAGGTATATCTTTAAATGTTGAAAAAGATAGATAACAAGAAATTAATATAAATATTGTTATCGAAAATAACTTGGACAAAATGTTGTTAATAATTATTTAGAAAACCGCTAGATAATATCGAGTGATAAAAAGGGTACAATTGAGACTTGGACGATTCCGTGCGTTTGTATATATTTATAAACACGATATTTGGACTAAAATAGTTTATCCGGATAGTGACCAAAACTAATATTAAAAATAAATATATACTTATAGAAAATGTAATTTTTTATATAAAATATGAAAACAAAGTTTTTATATTAAGAATATTAATATAACACGTTTCGGTATAAATAATAATAACGATTATATTATGTTTTGTTAAGAAAGTGGTACATATTATATTTGTCAGAACTCAAACACTCGTCTATTAATTAAAGAATATTATATTTTAAAATAACTATATATACTTTTATTAAATAACGTCCAAGTGTAGTTTCAAAATCATATATTAGTTTTACAACGATTATTTGAAACTATGGTGTTCTAATATATTTATAAGATATTTTAAAACATTCGATTCAGTTACGATTTTTCCTAAACAATAAACGTTTGTAATTTAGTTATTAAAATTATAATAAATAAGACACGAGAGGATAAATAAATTAAATTATGATAGGATTCCATTTGTATCTACATTTATGTGTTAATATACTTGGTATTAAACATAGGAATCCGGTTATCATTTGGATGACTATTAATAAGATCTTGACGTTGATTGGCATATTATCACACATAAATGTTATTTGAGCTAGGGCAAATGTGAGTTTTCTCGTGAATCCCCACTTTTAAATGTTTTAATGAGTTATCAATGTTTTTGGGGGAAAAGTATGTGAAGAAAGGGCTATATATTTTACAAATTGTGTTAAATGGGATGAGTCATTATGAAAGGAAAAACCGTTAACCTAGAGAGAAAGGGCCTAAAAATATTGGTAGATCTATTGGGGCGACGCCCCCCACTCTTCCAGTCGCTCTGGTTGAAAAGGTGGGAATATTTTGATTTTGGTATGTATCAGGTTTATCATATTGATAGTCATACATGTGTTGTACTCTTTGCTCGTTTACAACTAACACGTTTTGTTTAAGAAATATATAGCTATGTTTAGGAAAGTGGAAAATTAAATTCCCATTGATAAGAATGGTGAATAATGAAAATTATCATTGATAAGAATGATGAATAAATGGGTGTAAAGTCGAGAACTGTTACATCATGGTTTTTAATTGAGAAACTCACCAACATTCGTGTTGACAAAAATTACTTTAACATAATTTTCAGGTAAATGAAGAAAATGGATGCTTCGTGAAGGATTTGGGAAATTTGTGTTGTGCGTTTGAATGAGTGATAGTTGGACTTGTAATTTAAAATAGAACCTTGCATGTTTAACACGTGTAAAACTCTGATATTTTATAAAGTCCAACTAATGGTTCATTATTTTGAATATGATTGGCTGAACAACGTCTGTCACCGCCCAAATTAACAAAATCAAGTCTTCTATTGCCAAGTTAACGATTTTGGGGTGTGACAGAAGTTGGTATAAGAGCCAATGGTTATAGCGAACTAGAAATTTTTGAAGAAATTTCTAGACTAAAACCCAGTATTTAGAACAAACGTTTTCCCACTTCACGAAGCTGAAAGATTTTGCAAACAAATTTTCATAAGAAATGCAAAATAGAAGTTGCATTTAATCTGTTTATGTATAATGTGAAATTTAATTGATAAATTTCTATATTCTGTTTAAATATTAATGTTATTAGGATTACTTTGTACGGATTATGCCACAAACGTCTTATTCAAACACTATAAACGGAACATACAACATTAATAGCGAGTCGGGGGACCGCTTCCACCTACCTCTGTTATGCAGGAAACTGTATACATACTTCTATAACCTACTCCCCTACTAGCTTTAGGCTACATGCCATCTTTCTACACACGTCAATTTGCATTTGTTATTGTTGCCTATCCTATGGCTAACTCAAGTAATAAGTGGCTGAGAATGACAATGTCACTCTACCTCTACCGATTCTCGAGGTTTTGTAACCCAATCGTGGGTGTTACACTTGTTTCGATTCAGGTGTTATAACCATCGATGGAGTTCTTGGACCTCTAGTAATTTTTTCTTGTTGATCTAGATAGGCATCGCATTCCTTGAATATTTTGGTAAGGAAAATTTAAAAACTTGTGATTGGTGCTGATGCGTATTCACACCTACTTTAGTAGTTATTTTATTAACTTTTAAACAAGTATTATAATTTTTCCAAGTTAAAATGTCACAATGATCCTTTGGCTGACTTATTGATTATTGTGCGAATTGTTATTTCCTATATTTAGTCACCCGAGTATAATAATAATGAATGTTGTTTTATATATGTTATCCGAGAATAACATAAACGACAATATGCCACTGAACAAAAGACACATCTGTGCTAGTAGAAGATATGGATTATCTCAACTAATCTCTCGACACGTTAACACTTTAGAATAGTGAAGAATCCAGTGCCTAATATTTCAGTATAAACATTCCAATTGTGGTGTGAAGACTTGGTCAACTCTGGTGTACACGGGTTACACAAAATAATGTTCTTGTATGGATTCTAAGAATTGAACTTGTGATTATGTGATTATTACTTAATACATGTATCTCTGTGTAAACTTGTGATACCTATAATTATGACCCACAATAGGAGAATACTAGAATGATCCTGTAAGGTAAATTGACAATTACACTTGATATCACGTAATTGTGAATTTATAGGTACAAGAGAATTCTAGGAAATTCTATTGTGATGACTTATGAGTATAATATGATAATTAATTACTATTGACGAAGCGATTGTAATCATCAAGTCACCCATTCATTCGTATAATGTCGTGCTAATACAAAAGTGGATTCTCAATCAGAAGTTTATTGAGACAACCATCCAGTTTAAGATTTTGGTAAACCCTTTCTTTCGATCCCCATTGATCATTCCCTCATCTCTGAGCTTGGTCATTTGTATTTTGAGATTGGCCTTGCACCATGATCGCATTCATACGTCTTGAATATATTGATTTCTTGTTGTCATGCGTGTTGGTTCTTATTCCTAAAACAAGTTATGCTCCGTTTCAAAAATCTTGATGATCATATCATTAGGATAAATTCTATACAAATTTTTTGCGGATTTGGGATAGTACAGTTGACTCTAGTAGATACCTCAAAGGGTTTTGAGCATGATGGACAATATCATATCCTTGTTAAAGAAATTGTCTTCTTTGGAATTTAGGCATGAGTAGGACATTTTTATTTGTTATACACAAGATTGAGGCTACACTTGAGTGAGTTAGTTCCTTACGAAATCATAATGACTACTTCGCTTAATATCCCAATCTAACACTTCCCTTATGGGCCTCTTGTATAATAAGCAACGTTATCTTTATATACGTGTGATACCTAAATGTGGTGTAACGACTAAAATAAAGACAAGTATGCATCATAGCTCTTGTCAAAATTCTAATACACCCATTATAAACATGCGAACTCGAACCTACATGTAAAAGAACTAACTGCGCTACTACCTCAACAATCACTAAACCAGTTTTATGATTTGAGGCACTTTGGAGATTTTGAGTGTACTATCATGTTTGGCATACTCGCAGTTGCCCACTAAGCTCCAAAAATTACACGTACGCGCAAAATTTTGTTAACCTCCATGTTTTTATTCTGTATAATGGACAAAAGATAAGTTATCGTCAACCAATCAATTGTCCATAAAGATTATATGACAATAATGCTATTTTCACAAAATAGAATGTATTATCGGCTTGAAAATGTTATTTGCAGAATTAAGCGAAGAGTGATCTTCTCAAATTGGTAGTCCCCTAACTACTGAGAATGATGTCAAATATAATCATACCCTTAAAACTCCAAAATCTTAAATCACACCAAAAACTCAGGATCATCATCTTGTAAAAACATACAACTCAGTTCTCATAGTGGAAACGTCAACCCCAATTCGACGTAAAGTAAAGATCTTGTGGCCTTCAAGAAAAATGTATCCATCCTCAATTTTCTTTAAAAGAAAATTTCGATACCCTTGACATCTGTAAGACCAAATAAAAATTGTTGGGATTAGAGAACCTAGTTATCGGAATAATGTTTATTTTAAATGCATACGATAACAATTTTGTAGGATCATTACCGTATTGTGTTGCATACTGCTGGATTTGAAATGGCACGTGGTCATTTTAATAACCTTTGGATGTAACACATTTCAAGATTTATTTTTGTTCACTCTGTACTTTTAGACCTTACCCACAAACTAAAATTTCACTCGAATCATCAATTGCCTCGAGCAATAAATGTACAATCTTTCGTCTGGAATTTGTCACCTATGATTTCGTTATTTTCTTCCTTTAGTAATGATAACTAACACGCAGTTGGTACTAATATCGTTACTTGGTAGCAAGATTTCGCAACATAGAATTATAATTAACATTTATCTTGGTTAATTTGAGTTGAACCTTCTTGGCGCTCACAACACTCAAGTTCCTAAATAGGATTGATTAGTTTGACCTTAAACATATTATCTTGATTACATTCCAACCTAAATTTCTAACATTAGTTACATGAAACGCTTCATGCATATCCATACTAATGGGTAGCCTTATTTGTATTATACACTAATTTTGCGATGTTTTTAGAATTGAACACTCATTAATTTTGGTGTCTATTAATAAATAAGTTGGTCTAATGTAAAGAGACCCCATCCTTGTTGCTATTAACCACAATTGAATTTACTTTTTCAGTTGTATTGCTTATATACAAAAATTGTTTTTCATTCCCTCATATAACATCATAGTGTTGCCACTTCAACAAATAATGATGGTTGTTGCTGATAGTAGCGGATCAACGTCTTATTTTGTCTACGCTTTCTTGCAACTAAAGATGAGTATAATCTCATAAGACTTAGACTCGAACACAAAAATAAGTGTGATTTAATAACGTTCTATGCTATGTCGATCTATTCCTTGACTAGATAAGCGTTAAGTAATCTAGAACGAATGTGTTATCAGTACAATGTTCATAGTTATATCGTGACTTCTACTTTTTAGGAAGTTATGTGACCGAAGAATCAAACATCGAAGTATTTTGTATTAACATATCGTCGTTGTGAAAATTTGAGCACTCTAATGAAAATGTATGCTTGGTGCGCTTAGACAGAAATAATATATATATATATATATATATATATATATATCTATATATATATATATATATATATAAGCACACCCAATCATATGTTAAAGGATATTACACAATACTTTTGACACTAGAGATTAATTCTTAATCGGATGCTTGTATTGTGAAGTCATATTAAGTTATACCTAGTACTTATGCTATAACAAAGTGTGATAGTAGTTCACACACAACTCCATGTAATCATTTGATCACGTATATGGTAAAGTATATATGCGAACCATGTTCATAAACATAGTCACGACAAACTATATATAGTCACGCCGAATTGTATATAGTGATGTTGAACTATGTGAAAGACTTACCTTCCATATCTGATCCCGATTGCATTCTTGGAAAACGTTAATGAGCAAGAACTCCTTTTCAATCAAAGATAGTGTTAAGGTGTTATCCTTTGTATATTCATCAACTTTATATTCTTTGAATACCCTGTCGCGTTTGGAACCGGAATATTCTAAGATCTTTAAGTATCATTGTAGCTACGTCTACCGATTCTTTGACCCTATTGTGACATCATTATTTTCATAATCTATTTGATTCCAGCGTACAGTATTTACCAACCTTTCATGGTAAAGAAATATTAAATGTTTAGGTTCTTTTGTATAATGACATTTAGCATTTATGTAATACTGAATGAATGTTGGTGCTTAAAGTGTAATAGATCCTTAGACTCTAAGAGATAATCTTAGGATAAAATTTCTTACGACTCGTCATAAAGAGAAGCAATATAAAGAGAATGTGTTTGCATAAATCACTTTTCAAGACGCGAAATGCACAGAATTGTAGTAGTAGTCCATCTGAAGACCGGCTGCTATCATTTCGGAAAAGGCTAACTTAAAAGGATGCGGATATTGGCAAGATAAATTTCTCCTCATGTAAAAAAAAAAAAGATTAACCTCAAAGAACCAGTGCTTAAACTAGAGGAAAGATCTGATAGTTTACTTTGATAGACTTCTCAAAGTTTGGGTGTGTGCTCACATAATGAAGTACAGTATGTGCTTATGCACAACACAATTGCACTCATAAAGATAACTACTTGACTTATGATCTGGAGTTAATTAAAGATCTTGATAGAAAAACCGACACCATGATAAGTAGCTAACGCTGTCGTCTCAGGGAAGATAACCATACGAACAAGAAGAGATATTGTCGTTAATAGTGACTATGGATTTTATTCAAATCAGAAACGTGCACCTGGTGACGATAAATAATTTGAAAAATTTTATAACGGTAAGTTACTTACAAGGTAGAAAGTTGAAGAAAAGCATTAGAATGTTATATCCTCTATGCACAATCAAATCTCGAGGATGAGATTCAAATAAGACGGGGAGAATGTGATACCCGTCAAAATAAAAAGTATTATAACATTTCGTAAACGAGATTAAGACATGTTTAGACCGGGTTATGTGAGAAATAAGAAGGGCAAGTTAAAAATAGTATTTTATTCTAAGAATAAAGGAAATATATTCAATGGAAAACACGTGCAAAGTCAGATCGAATAAAGAAATTTTGGTGAAATGACAAAAGAAACGAACGTTTTCGGTTGAACGTGTGAATATGTAATCTGACATTCGAAAATGTCCATGGTTGAATCCATTTGAATATTATAAAGGATTTAAAATGGAGAACGCCGACAAAAACGTGACTTAATTCTGAGTTATAACGAAACGGAAAAATGCAAATTAGTACATTCAAACACGTTCGTTAAAGCACATGTACCGATTAGCCTGTAAAAGTTACTACTATCGCCGTCTTTGAGGTTTATCATTTAGATAAAATAAATCAAATAGACACCATAAGTTTGGAAGAGTTGTTTTTGGTGAAAAAACAATTACAACAGTGTTATTAAGTTCAGAGTAACACGAAATCGACACCGGGTAACGATAGTTAATAATTATGAGCGGAAATAATAAAATAACAAGACAATTTTAAGTTGAGAACGGAACAAATATTTTGACGAGATATATTTGGAAAATATAACGTCACTTGAAATAGCGGGTTCGTTGAAGCGATAGACAGAAACGCGATCGCAACTTGCGTTAACAACCGTATATAAAAGGCCAAACCCTCAACTTCATTTCTCATAACACCCATATCAACTGAAATATAGAGAGAGAAAGTAGAGAGAAGGTAGAGAATTCCGGCGGTGGCCAATGACGGTCCGGCGGCGGCCAACGATGGCCGGTGGGGGTCCGGTGGCGGCCAAAGTCCGTATTTTACCCGGAACCATTTTTCGACCTACCAAACGCAGTGATAAGCTCTGATTGTCATAATTTTGAGCTTAAGTTTGTTAAAAACAAGTTTTAAAATCTGGACATATTGTATTTGTTTTGCATGTATGCAAAGATCGTTCGATAACAGAAGATCTAATGATCCGATCATCTAAATTTTTTACAGAGGGTTCATAACTCATAGATAATCATTTTTAACAGTGGAGATGAGGATCGGAGTTGCCTAAGTTGGGTTTCTAAACCCATTTTAGTGTTCAGCTCGCTGGGCGGATTTTGAAAACATAGCTCTAAAGAAATGCAGATTCCCGGAGATCTGACCATCGGATCGAGCTGAAATTTTTGGTGAACCTTCCTAACATATAGATCTTTGATTCCACTGAAGGGATCGACGATCAGAAGTTTAGACGGTGAGTTATAAGCTTCGTAAGTTACTGGTCAGATTATAAAACGAAAATAGTTTCTTAAAACGAGTTGCATGTAGGTTTTGAGGTATCGTATGAACGATCCGAGACTGGAAGAACGTTCGTGACGCAAAAACGAACGCGTTGGTATACCCGGATCACATTGCATGCGAATTTTGAGCAGATTTATAGACTCGAACCGTACGCGAGGAGGTATATCTTTAAGTATTGAAAAAGATAGATAACAAGAAATTAATATAAATATTGTTATCGAAAGACAAAATGTTATTAATAATTATTTAGAAAACCGCTAGATAACATCGAGTGATAAAAACGGTACAATTGAGACTTGGACGATTCCGTGCGTTTGTATATATTTATAAGCACGATATTTGGACTAAAATAGTTTATCCGGATAGTGACCACAATTAATATTAAAAATAAATATATACTTTTAGAAAATGTAATTTTTATATAAAATATGAAAATGAAGTTTTTATATTAAAAATATTAATATAACACGTTTCGGTATAAATAATAATAACGATTATATTATGTTTTGTTAAGAAAGTGTACATAATATATTTGTCAGAATTCAAACACTCGTCTATTAATAAAAGAATATTATATTTTAAAATAAATATATATATACTTTTATTAAATAACGTCCAAGTGTAGTTTCAAAATTATATATTAGTTTTACAACGATTATTTGAAACTATGGTGTTCCAATATATTTACAAAATATTTTAAAACATTCGATTCAGCTACGATTTTTCCTAAACAATAAAAGTTTGTAATTTTCTTATTAAAATTATAATAAATAAGACACGTGAGCATAAATAAATTAAATTATGATAGGATTCCATTTGTATCTATGTTTATGTGTTAATATACTTGGTATTAAACATAGGAATCCGATTATCATTTGGATGACTTTTAATAAGATCTTGACGTTGATTGGCATATTATCACACAAATATGTTATTTGAGTTGAGGCAAAGGTGAGTTTTCTCGTGAATCCCCACTTTTAAATGTTTTAATGAGTTATCAATATTTTTGGGGGGAAAGTATGTAAAGAAAGGGCTATATATTTTACAAATTGTGTTAAATGGGATGAGTCTTATGAAAGGAAAAACCGTTAACCTAGAGAGAAAAGGCCTAAAAATATTGGTAGATCTGTCGGGGCGACGCCCCCCACTCTTCCAGTCGCTCTGGTTGAAAAGGTGGGAATATTTTGATTTTGGTATGTATCAGGTTTATCATATTGATAATCATACATGTGTTGTACTCTTTGCTCGTTTACAACTAACACGTTTTGTTTAAGAAATATATAGCTATGTTTAGAAAAGTGGAAAATTAAATTCCCATTGATAAGAATGGTGAATAATGAAAATTATCATTGATAAGAATGATATTCAATTACAAGATGCATACCTCGGATACTTGAATTCCAACTGATTTCTCATCTTTCACATCTTCTTTCAGAACAAACTCTCCATCTTCACTTACTTCAACCATCTTGTAATTGTCAATGAATTCCTCTTTGTCTTGAAAAACATCTCTGAACTGATTAAGGTATGCATCCCTTTTCTCTTTGCCAACTTTCAAAGAGTAGTTGTTATTGAATGGTGGAGGCACAGCCTTATACCTATCTTCCTTTTTAATCTTGTTCAGAATGCAACAGATATTACAAGTTGAGACAAGATTTTTCAAAAATTCATTTTCCACATGAAGTGTGGTATACTTCACCTTCTCCTCAACCACCATTCTTTTCAATCCTTCAACTTCTGTGACATACCTTGATTGTATTCTGTAACTGTCTATGCAGTCTTCTTCTAGGTTCTTAATGTCGCACCCCAAAATCGTTAACTTGGCAATGGAAGACATAATTTGTTTAATTTGGGCGGTGACATACGCAGTTCAGCCAATCATATTCAAAATAATGAACCATTAGTTGGACTTTATTTAATATCAGAGTTTTACACGTGTCAAACATGCACAGTTCTATTTTAAATTACAAGTCCAACTATCATTCATTCAAAAGCACAACACCATTTTCCCAAATCCTTCACGAAGCATCCATTTTCTTCATTTACCTGAAAAGTATGTTAAAATAATTTTTGTCAACACGAATGTTGGTGAGTTTCTCAATTAAAAACCATGATGTAACAGTTCTCGACTTTACACCCATTTATTCATCATTCTTATCAATGATAATTTTCATTATTCACCATTCTTATCAATGGGAATTTAATTTTCCACTTTCCTAAACATAGCTATATATTTCTTAAACAAAACGTGTTAGTTGTAAACGAGCAAAGAGTACAACACATGTATGACTATCAATATGATAAACCTGATACATACCAAAATCAAAATATTCCCACCTTTTCAACCAGAGCGACTGGAAGAGTGGGGGGCGTCGCCCCAATAGATCTACCAATATTTTTAGGCCCTTTCTCTCTAGGTTAACGGTTTTTCCTTTCATAATGACTCATCCCATTTAACACAATTTGTAAAATATATAGCCCTTTCTTCACATACTTTTCCCCCAAAAACATTGATAACTCATTAAAACATTTAAAAGTGGGGATTCACGAGAAAACTCACATTTGCCCTAGCTCAAATAACATTTATGTGTGATAATATGCCAATCAACGTCAAGATCTTATTAATAGTCATCCAAATGATAACCGGATTCCTATGTTTAATACCAAGTATATTAACACATAAATGTAGATACAAATGGAATCCTATCATAATTTAATTTATTTATCCTCTCGTGTCTTATTTATTATAATTTTAATAACTAAATTACAAACGTTTATTGTTTAGGAAAAATCGTAACTGAATCGAATGTTTTAAAATATCTTATAAATATATTAGAACACCATAGTTTCAAATAATCGTTGTAAAACTAATATATGATTTTGAAACTACACTTGGACGTTATTTAATAAAAGTATATATAGTTATTTTAAAATATAATATTCTTTAATTAATAGACGAGTGTTTGAGTTCTGACAAATATAATATGTACCACTTTCTTAACAAAACATAATATAATCGTTATTATTATTTATACCGAAACGTGTTATATTAATATTCTTAATATAAAAACTTTGTTTTCATATTTTATATAAAAAATTACATTTTCTATAAGTATATATTTATTTTTAATATTAGTTTTGGTCACGATTCCGTGCGTTTGTTGCCTATCCTATGGCTAACTCAAGTAATAAGTGGCTGAGAATGACAATGTCACTCTACCTCTACCGATTCTCGAGGTTTTGTAACCCAATCGTGGGTGTTACACTTGTTTCGATTCAGGTGTTATAACCATCGATGGAGTTCTTGGACCTCTAGTAATTTTTTCTTGTTGATCTAGATAGGCATCGCATTCCTTGAATATTTTGGTATGGAAAATTTAAAAACTTGTGATTGGTGCTGATGCGTATTCACACCTACTTTAGTAGTTATTTTATTAACTTTTAAACAAGTATTATAATTTTTCCAAGTTAAAATGTCACAATGATCCTTTGGCTGACTTATGATCATGGTTTTTAATTGAGAAACTCACCAACATTCGTGTTGACAAAAATTATTTTAACATACTTTTCAGGTAAATGAAGAAAATGGATGCTTCGTGAAGGATTTGGGAAAATGGTGTTGTGCTTTTGAATGAATGATAGTTGGACTTGTAATTTAAAATAGAACTGTGCATGTTTGACACGTGTAAAACTCTGATATTAAATAAAGTCCAACTAATGGTTCATTATTTTGAATATGATTGGCTGAACAGCGTATGTCACCGCCCAAATTAAACAAATTATGTCTTCCGTTGCCAAGTTAACGATTTTGGGGTGCGACATTAAGAACCTAGAAGAAGACTGCATAGACAGTTACAGAATACAATCAAGGTATGTCACAGAAGTTGAAGGATTGAAAAGAATGGTGGTTGAGGAGAAGGTGAAGTATACCACACTTCATGTGGAAAATGAATTTTTGAAAAATCTTGTCTCAACTTGTAATATCTGTTGCATTCTGAACAAGATTAAAAAGGAAGATAGGTATAAGGCTGTGCCTCCACCATTCAATAGCAACTACTCTTTGAAAGTTGGCAAAGAGAAAAGGGATGCATACCTTAATCAGTTCAGAGATATTTTTCAAGACAAAGAGGAATTCATTGACAATTACAAGATGGTTGAAGTAAGTGAAGATGGAGAGTTTGTTCTGAAAGAAGATGTGAAAGATGAGAAATCAGTTGGAATTCAAGTATCCGAGGATGACTTTGATGATGAATGTTTGAATGTGGATGATTTAGTTGATACAAGTGATAAAAAGTTCAATTGATGAAGGTGTAAGGAACAAAAGAAATGGAAAACCTGACTCAATACTAACTTCCATTGTTGCCACATGCTTATGAGAAGATGAGAAGAGAATATGTGTCATTTGACATATGTGAGGGTTCAAAAATGTCTAAGGTTGCTTACAATGCAGTAAAGCCACCGATCAAGGAAGTTTTGAGAAAGATCAAGAATAATAACAAAAAGAAACCAAAGGAACTTTCTTAGGTGATGAATTTGTTCCAGTATACCATGTTTTCTCTTGTCAAGAATTATTTGATATTGGAGAGGTTGAAACTGTTGAGGAATATGAGAGAAGACAAACTAGGTACAAAAGAAGTCTGGATGAGGTGCCTATCAAGTTGGAGAAAATAAAGTCTGTGAAAGGCAAAGTTGAAAGAAAAGATATCAAGATTGAAGAGTTTGTGCCATTTTCAATTGATTTTGATGGGCTCAAAACTCAGAAGACCATTGGCATTGAACTTCCAAGACTAAGTGAAAGGTTTAAGAAAGTTCAAAAGCTATGAAGAATGAAAAGGTAACTGTGGTAGTAGAACAAAAATTTAAAAGGACTACAGTACAACAAGTAAAAAGAAACAATTCCCAAAACAAATCTGATGTAGTCATGAAGAAGAATACTCAACCCATCAGAATTGTTCTAAGGGGTGATTCAAGATCAGTAAAGTCTAATGATTCAGAAAAATCACCAAGAAATGGAAAGACAAATGTCAAGAATGTGTTCTCTAAGAAAAAGGCAAGAGAATTTAATGGTGATAAAAAATTCCTTATGAAAAATGGGTCTGAACCTCATGGTTTCTTATGGAAGCCAAGGTGTGTTGATCAAGTCTCTAGCAGAAAAGATGTGAGAGATGAATCAAATGAAATGGATTATGTGGTGCAAGAACGCAAAAGCATAATTCCTTATGTGAAAACACCAAGCCCAATTGATAATGGCTATGAAACAGATGAATCTAATGTTTGTGAAGTAGTTTATGAAGATCCTAAGCCTATCCCCAATTCAAATGCACCAATTGTTTATGTCATTGATGATTTGCAAGTTGATTCAGCTTGCATTTCATTGCCAAACTGATCATTTTCTTTGATATGTGCAGGAACAGTCCACACCAGTCAATGAAGTATGGTATATGGACAGTGGATGTTCCAAGCACATGACATGTGACAATAGGTCACTGGTGAACTATGAAGAGAAGTTTGAAGGCCCAGCTGCTTTTGGGAGTGATGAGAATATAGGAAAAATTGTTGGGAAAGGCATACTGACCAATGGCAAAGTGTCATTTTACAATGTGTTTTATGTGGAAGGATTACAATATAACCTTTTGAGCATTTCTCAAATGTGTGATAGAGGTTATAAGGTTGGTTTTAATGATTCACACTGTTTCATCCTCAAACCTGAATTTTTAATCCCTTCTGATATGATTATGATGATGGCTCCAAGGAATGGCAATTTGTATGGACTGAATATGAAAGATGCTATTTCTAGAGGAGGTACCTGGTTTGTATCCAAGGCCACTGAAAATGAATCCAAATTATGGCATAGAAAGCTTTGTCATGTAAATATGAAGAACATGAACAGACTTGTGAAGGGTGAGCATGTAATTGGTTTACCTACAAGAGAGTTCAAACTCGAAGACAATTGCATTTCTTGTCAGAAGGGTAAGCAGCACAAGTCATCTCACAAAACAAAGCTCATAAATTCAATTGATCAAGTGCTTGAAATGCTTCATATGGATCTTTTGGTCCTGTGAGTGTACCAAGCATTGGTAAAAAGAGATATTGTTTGGTGATCAAAGATGATTTTTCAAGATTTACTTGGGTGTATTTCTTAAGTACCAAAGATGAAGCTGCTGAGTTGATTAAAGGATGTGTAACAAGGGTTGAGAATCAGTTGGATGCAAGGGTGAAGGTTATGAGAAGTGATAATGGGACTGAGTTCGAGAATGGGGTAATGGAAAAGGCTGTAATGAAAAAGGAATTATTCAACAATTCTCTGCTCCTAGAACTCATGAACAGAATGGGGTTGCAGAAAGAAGGAATAGAACACTCATTGAAGCTGCAATGACCATGCTAGAAGATGCTTTCTTGCCTGTTACCTTTTGGGCGGAAGCTATCAATACTGCTTGCTATGTTCAGAGCAGGCCCTTCTCAACAAAAGTCAAGACAAAACTCCTTATGAGATTTTGTTTAAAAGAAAGCCATACATCAAGTTTCTCAAGCCCTTTGGCTGCAAATGCTCTCTGTTAAAAACAAAGGATGACCTCAACAAGTTTCAGTCCAAATCTCTGGATTGCTTCTTTGTTGGATATTCAACACACTCAAAAGCATACAGAGTCTATGTGAAAGACCATTCGAATGTGCTTGAATCATCTGATATTGTTTTCAATGAAAGTCAGTTCAATACTGTTGATGAAGTAGCATGGCTGTTTGATCTTGAAAAGCTAATTTAATCCTTCAAGTTTTACCCTGAGGACTTTGATGAAACTTTTTACAAAACCAGTGTGCATATGGAAGAATCTTCAAAGAAAATTGGTTTGGACAAGTTGTGGTCCAAGGTTGCTGGTAAAAGACCTGAATACAGATTCATAAAGGATCCCTCAATTGTCGAAAATGAACAAGTTCAAGATCAAGACCAAGGTCCCAATCAAGAACATGTCCAAGACAATGGTAACCAAGAGAATCAAGATAATCATGTCTTGAATGAGGATGATCCTGGCAACCAAAATGAAGTTCAGACTTAAGCTAGAAGAAATGAAAGGTTTGAAAAATTGTTTCAAAGCTTAAATATGGGAAACAATGACGCTTCTACTTCATAACAGAACAATGATGAAGCACCTGAATTTCATGATGCAACAACTGATTTGATCATTGATGAACCTGATATCAATGATACAAATCTTGAATCTTCTATATCTACTGATGTGATTGTTCAATCCTCTTATGTTAAAAAGAATCATCCACCTGAGAACATCATTTGAAACATTAATGAAAGAGTAACAAGAAGTGCTTCTGAATCTGCAAACAACTGTTTGTACTCCTGCTTTCTATCTCAAATAGAACCCAAGAACATTATTCAAGCATTGAAAGACAATAGTTGGGTAGAAGCTATGCAAGAGGAGTTGGCTCAATTCAGAGATCTGCAAGTGTGGGAACTTGTAAACAAGCCAAGAAACATATATACCATTGGAACCAAATGGGTTATCAGGAATAAAAGAGATGAAATGGAGATTGTGATTAAGTACAAAGAAAGACTTGTTGCATTGGGATACCTACAAGAAGAAGGGATTCACTTTGAAGAAGTCTTTGCACCAGTTGCAAGACTTGAAGCAATAAGAATTTTCATAGCTTATGCGGCCTCAAAGAATATAAGGGCGCGTTCGTTTCATGGAATGAAATGGAATTAGAATTGGAATTTGCATAAGAATTGGAATCTAAAGGAATTGGAATTAGAACTTAAACATTCCCATAGGAATGGAATTTGCTGGAATTGGAATCCCAATTCCATCTAACGTGTTTGGTTGACCAATGAGTCGGAGGCAATCACTTTGACCTCCTCTACCGACGACCCACAACGTTTTTGGACGATCCGGCCCGCTGATCCGAACCGCTTCCACCCGACCCGGCCCGCTTTCGTTTTTTTTTGTTTCATTATTTTTCCAGTTTCATTTCGGTTCGTTTTTTTTGCTTCTGTTGGTTAGTTTAATGGGTTTTGTTTCTGCTCGGTATCGATTTTTTTGGTTCGTGTAGGTTGGTTTTTCATTCTCTGTTTTTATTCGAGTTTTTTTTTGTTCAGTTTTTTGGGTTTCGGCCTGTTTCGGTTTTTTTGGTTTGTTTAAGTCGTTTTTTTCTATTTCTGTTTGGTTCAAGTTCTTATTTTTTTTGCTTATTTTGTTCAGTTTTTTCGTTTTGTGTTTGGTTCAAGTTCGTTTTATTTGCTTATCTTGTTCAGTTGCTTGGGTTTTGGCTCGTTTTGTTTTTTTGGTTCGTTTATGTTGTTTTTTTCTGTTTCTGTTTGGTTTAAGTTCGTTTTTCTGCTTATTTTATTCAGTTTTTTGGTTTCGGCCCGTTTCGGTTTTTTTGGTTTATTTATGTCGTTTTTTTTCCGTTTCCGTTTGGGTTTAATTTTTTGTTTCGTTTTGTTCGTTTTCCTTTTCTTGTTTCATTTTTAGTCGGTTTACTCTGTTCGGTTTAACTTTTATTTGGTTAGTTTTTTTCGTTTGGTTTATGTTTTTTTTTTCTGTTTCGTTTTGGTTAGTTCGGTTTCGTTTCATTTCGGTTTCTATTCTTTGTTTCGTTTTGGTCCATGAAATGGCCGGGGCGTCGGCGGATCGGGTCGGGCTGAGCCGAACTGACCATGGCGTCAAACCGAACACAAACTGATATGGGGCGCCGAATCGAATGCGATCTGACCCGAGGCATTGAACCAAACGCGACCCGAACATGAGCACTGAGCTGATAGCGCTAAGACTCGGAGCGTCGACCTGAATGTGAACGCACTCGAAATGTCGACCCGTACGCAACCATGTTAGTCGCCCAATTCAAGATTCCATCAAATTTACTTGAATTCCTTCACATGATGGAAGGATTTAGAATCCCTTTGTTTAAAGGAATTTGAAGAAATTGAATTCCAATTCCAATTCCAATTCCTTGTCAACCGAACACACCAAAATTGAATTAAGAATCCAATTCCAATGAAACGAACACACCATGTTATGGGATTTTAATTCCAATTCCTTTGAATTCCCATGAATTATGTGAAACGAACACGCCCTAAGGGTATTCCAATTGGATGTCAAATCTGCATTTTTGAATGTAAAAATAAAGGAGGAGGTGTATGTGACTCAGCCACCAGGATTGGAGGACCCTGGTTATCCTAACAGAGTGTATAAGTTAAACAAATCTTTGTATTGACTACATCAAGCTCCAAGAGCTTGGTATGATGAGTTATCAAATCATCTGCTTGATAATGGTTTCCAAAGAGGAGCTACTGACAAGACCCTCTTCTATAAGAAAAGAGGAAGAGATTTGCTGCTGGAGTTTGAAGACCCTCTTCTATGGAGTTTGAAGAGGTGATGAAGTCCAAGTATAGCATCAGCTCTATGGGGATAAATGAACTTCTTTCTTGGATTGCAAGTTCAACAGAAAGATGATGGTATTTTCATATACCAGTCTAAATATATGCAGGACATATTGGACAAATTCAAATGTCATGACCTCAAAACTGCTTCAACTTCTATGGACACAGATGAGAAAATGATTACAGATGAAAAGGGGAAGAGAGTAGATGAACATGAATACAGAGCAAAAATTGGATCTCTGATGTATCTGACTGCTTCAATGCCAGATATCATGTTTGCTGTGTGTGTTTGTGCTAGATTCCAATCAAGACCTAAGGTCTCTCATATGAATGCTGTCAAGAGAATCATTAGATATTTGAAAGGAAGACCTGATCTGGGAATTTGGTACCCAAAGAAACAGTCCTTTGATCTCGTTTCCTATACATAATGTGACTATGATGGGTGCAATATGAGCAGAAAGTCCCCTTCTGGAGGTTGTCAATTTTCGGGTGATAGACTGGTGTTCTGGCAGTTCAAGAACAGACTACAGTGTCCATCTCAACTGTAGAAGCTGAGTATATTGCTGCATATGCCTGCTGTTTACAAGTTCTCTAGATTCAGAACCAAATGCTGGATTATGGTTTCAATTTTCTAAACACCCCTATTTTCATTGATAACACTACTGCATCATTTATTGTTAAGAATCATGTACAACATTCCAAGACCAAGCACATTGAAAACAGACATCATTTTATTAGGGATTGTAGTGAAAAAGGTCTAACTGAAGTTAAAAGAGTTGACACAAGTGACAATTTGGCTGACTTATTCACAAAGCCACTTGATAGAACCAGGTTCAACTTTCTTCTGAAAGCCCTGGGAATGATCAACTCTAATGAGGTCTAATTGATGATGTGTGTTTGATGTGCAAACTGACTATCTTTTCAAAGTCTTGTTGAATGTTTTTTTGATTGATGAGTGAATATGTGTTTAATGTTTTCTTATGTGTGATTTAAATGACTATTTGTGTGTATCTTAGGTGTCTTTGATGCAAGATAATTATCAGTGAATGTGTGATGTCATGATAAGTAAGTGATTTGATCTATTTGATTGTGCTTATCTGATAGCTTGATTATGTGGATTATCTGATATAATGATATTGTTAGGATATGCTAGACTATACCATCTGTGATGTTTGCTTGTTTTGATGATATCGATTATAATAAGATTTGAATATGTGTGTTTGAATATGCTTCAAATGTTTGTGTCAACTTGTGTTTTTGTGTCAAACTGAATGCTCAAATGAACATTTTAAAGAAGAGTTCCTAAAAACACTTTTGTCAAAACAGAGCAAGTTGATTATGGTGTTGAGACATGATAAGAATATTCAGTTCAAGCTTTGTAGAAGCTTAAACGGTTGAAAGTGAAAATTGATCCAACCTTTTGGGAAATGACAGTACATTGGTTATTTATGCTAATCTTATGGATTTAATAGGCTAAAAAGACAGTTAGTACAGTCATTATCATGTATGGTTGCTTTCCATGATGTGTAAAATCTAAGGTGATATAAACATAAAGAAAATGCTAAACTTTATGTGGAGATACATTGTTATCTATGCATGTTCCAATATACATCATTTTGCATGATAGGAAAAAAAGTGATTATACATTCATACACGAGCCCGTTGGTATTTGGTCACCTAAAATGAAGTATCTTATTAAGAATGACAATGAACAAATGTGAACTGAACTATTTTAATATCTATTCAACCAAAAGTTGATAAGTGTTTACAAATTTTTATGAAAAATGCCAAAATGAGGGTTAATTCTAGAACTACAGGGGCAGGGGCAATCATATAATTTCCTTTAAACATCCCGAATGAAAGGCCTGTAAGTCCGACTTGGATGGCATGTAAGTCCAACATTCAACCTGACATATGTTCGTAAACTTTGAAAAGAAAAAATCTGAAATCTTATAACTGGTATGTCATTAAAATTTTGACCATATATCTGGGGGTCGGAGTCAAATCTGGGTGATTTGGAGAAAGCCAAATAAACCTTGAGAATAGATATGGAGTATCAGAACATAATAAGTGTTATCCATTTTAGTCTTATGCAAAATAATTGAACATTAATTCATATCACCAAAGCAATGAAAATCATGCTAAGTCTAGACCTGCTGGTAACCTGTCTGATATGTCATAATGATGCTGAGAATGAAGTAATGAGAGGCAACTTAACCAATATGATCCCATGTTGAGATCTTTTAAAAAAAAATAAGAAAGGAATATTACTAAAATTTGAACTCTTTATGCATAATTTTCTCTTGACCATTGATTTTGAATGATAAATTTATATAAAACATGGTTTAAGACAAAAAGAGTTGCATTTCACCTTGGAAAGATGTGAATATGTAAATTCGGGTAAGGTTTGATGAATTTCAACCTATATTCATTTCAATTATTTTACTTGAAGTTAGTGAATTTTCATGCCTCACTTCACTAACTCCCTTGCTCTCGTTTCAATTATTCATTTCAATTATTCATTGAAGTTAGCAAATATTCATTTCAGTTATTTTACTTGAAGGTTTGATGAATTTCAACCTATATATTCATCAAACCTTATATACCTTTCAAAAGGTATATAAGAGGGAGTTAGTGAATTTTCATGCCTCACTTCTTTCTCCAAACACTATACAATTTCTCTCTTGTTCTCATTTCTAGAATATAAACCGCCTAATTATTTTCCTATCCCTAAATTAACCAGCCCTCAAATTCCGACTCGGTAAGCATTAGTTGATTAATTTCCGACACCGATTATGTGTAATTGGGCAATTAATTTTCATTTGAAATAACTCTCTGCTTTATGTATAGGTTATTAATTTGTTGAAGCACATGTTTATAAAGACATTTCTTCTATTTACTTCTTCAAATTATAACCTCAAATGTGTTAAAGTTATGAACATTGTGACTTATTTTTGCTTTGAATATGATTTTGACTGTGTTTGTACAGATATGGAGAAAGAACCCAAATATCCATTTGAGAAGAAGCACAATATGTGCGCTCTTCTCCGAGTAACTGCTGATAATGAAGCACTAGTGGATATAATCAGAGGGCTTCAATGGTCCAATATGAGATTCTCGTTGACCGAGTGCCTGGTGATTTACAGAAATCACCAGTTGGGTTTTTGGCGCTCAACTGTTCTTTACGATGATCAAAATGGCAAGCGAATGGAATCAACTGTGTCTAATCACGAGATAAGGATCACAGAAAGATTGATTCGACAGAGCCTACAGTTACACGATGATGATCATAACCCTATACACTTACAACTGATCATTTGTTGAAGATATTTTAACAGACTATGGGCTATCAAGGAAATGTCCATTAGGGACAGTTTCAAAAGGGGATGTTCCCAAACCTTTATAGGTTTTAATTCACCATATCATTTAGGGATATGCCCCTAGGAAAGGCTCGTGGACGTTGATGAGCCGTGACTTGGCAAATGCTACTGTAGCTGGTGTATATGATTTGCCATTTAACTTCTCAAAGATGATTTTTGAAGGTATGATTGACAACTTGAGGAAGCCGAACAAGGACAAGTTTCTTGCATATACGAGATTTCTACAGATTATTTTCAATCGGGTATTACAAGATCTTCCAACTACAGGCACAACACATTTATTGGAAGATCCAAATATGTATAAAAATTGCAAACTTGGCTTCTACAAGTCGTTTTAATCTGCAAGCAGAGTTTAATCTGTTGCCATGGTTGGTTGATCATAATGTGGTATGCTTGTACCAGAACTAAATTCTGAGGAGGAAGGTAGTGAAGAAGAGGATGATGAGGATGTTGACTCTGATGATAATGGAGGTGATGATGGAAATGATGATAACGATGGAGATGCTGGAAATGTTGGAGAAGTTGCTGTTATTGAGATGGTTGATGCACCGGCACAGGGGAGTTACAAAACCAACCCATACCTACACCACCAGCCTCACCACCAAGCCCACCCCAACAACACATCCAAGCACCACCACAACACCACACACCAACCCCACCACCACAAACTGACCCATATATTCCATCCCCACCACCCTCACTTATAACCCAAAGCCTACCTCAAACCAATAAACAACCACTTACCGAAACCCAAACCCTTATCCATGAACAAAAACAAGAAATTCATGAACCTTACAACCACAACATGTCCCAGCCAACCTACTTAACTTTCCAATCACACCATTCCAATCCCAAACCCATTCCCAAACTCAAGAACAACCTACCCAACCAACATTTGAATTCATACATACTTACAAACCCTTACCTACAATACAAAACACAAACCCTTTATCCTCATCAAGTGAAAATATTTTTGAAAGCACAAGCCCACCCACTCAACCTACCCAAACCCAAACCAATGTACCTGATCAATTTTCTGACCCACCAACCCGTTCCCCTTCCACTGATGCACATTTGTTTCACAGATATATGCGTGAGGCTGTGAAGAACTATGATATGAAGAAAGAGAATGAAAGTTTGAGGAAAGAAAATGATGATTTGAAGGCACAGTTGGCACAAGCTAAAAGCCGAATTCAAGCCCTGAAAGATGAGGTTGAGAAGACCTCAACTGTACCAAAACAGGGGGAGAATATTCCTGTTGCCACTAATGATGTTGTTATTGAGGAGGCTGTGAATGCTGAGGTAGATGTTGAAGATGGTTTAAAAACTCTGTGCAGTCTGTATGGTGAGAGTGATGAAGAAAGTGATAGTGGTGAAATAGGTTTTGATGAAGAAGGATATGAAGGAGATGTTTCTGATGGAGGTGAGCAAGACTATGATGCCAATGATATATTTACAAAGAAGAATTTGGTGGGAGAGGAAATGGAAAAGGAGGTAGAGAAGGATGCTGATACTGATATGAATGATCAAACAACTGAAAATGTATTGACTACATAAGCCATAACGACTGATGCTATTGGTAATGATGTATTATTAACTGATATGATCATGGAGGAAGGAGCTGAAACTTGGGAAGTGTGCTTAATTGAAGAAATTGAGACCATAGAAACTTCTAAGAAGTTGATTGATGAAGAAGAATTGAAGAATCTGATGGATGAGATTGAGAATTTTCCAAGTGAGTCTATGGAAGAAAGAAGGAGAAGATAAAAAGGAAAGGTCGTGATTGAAACTGATGAAGAAACTCCTGTTGATACACAGGGTAAGGCTGATAGTGATGATGAAGATGTACTTGCTGAACAAGCTGCCAAGAGGCAAGCTGATATTATACAAGAAACATTTGAAAGGGAAAGAATTGCTCAGTCTATGACTGCAAAGGAGTTTGGTGAACAAGAAACATTGATTGAACAAGCTAGTATTGCCAAAACTTTGGATCAAGAAAGGTGATGTTGAACAGGAAGTCATTAAAGTCCTGATTAAGATGAAAAAAGCTGAGGAAGTTGACAACACCTTGGCTCTGGTAATAAGCAAGTTCAATAAGCCTGAAACTGAAATCCCAGCCACTACCGAGAATGTAACTGATGAAGCAAATAAACAAGTGGTAGTAGATGATGCAGGTGAACCAATAATTGTTAAACTTGCTAAGAAATGGAATGAATATGCTGAGAAAATTGCTGAGGAAAATAAAATAAGAAAAGGATAAAGAAGATTATAAATTTGGAAAGAAGTATACGAGGAAGAGGTGCGGGTATGATGGCCATGATTATAGTGATGATGAAGTTGATAAGAAAGGGGTTAAAAGGTCTGATGAACCTGATTATATCGTTAAGAGCCCTAAGGAACATGAAAGTCATGTGATGGCTGTTCCTATTAAGGTAGTCATGCCAGAAACTGAACCTGACTTGAACGAACCAAGAATTGAAGCACTGGATGATTCAAATGAAAAAGATGATGATACTGAAGTTGATGAAAATGCTGATAATGATAACAATGACGATGATGATGCTGGTGATAATGCATCAATTCTTGAAACTGTTGACTCCCCACAAATTGTTATGACTAATGAGCAAAGGGAGAACATACAACAAAGTCTTGAAAATGCAAGGAAAAATCATCCATTGGTTATGAGCTTGATCAAACATGGTTATAATTTTGAAAGCTTAGTTCCTATGACATATGAGGAACTGCAAAGATTGGTTGACAGAAGCTTATGAGATAAAGAAAAGGATTGAGAAGAAGAATCGTGATTCCTTGAAATATAGGGACTATTTGAGATTGCATGGATTATCCAAAAAGGACTTGAGTAAGATGAGTTTCAGTAAATTGGAAGAACACTATAACATAAATCGGGAAAGAGTAGAAAGAGAGGAGAAGGATAGATTGAGGCGAGAAGCACATAACAAGAAAAGATTGATGAACTAATGAAGAGGTATGGAAGCAAGTGCAAGTACCTGATTTATAGAGGTATTGCAATGGAGAGAGTGGATGGAATGCCAAAATCACAAGTTGAATTGCATTTCAAAAGGCTGTCTAAAAAGGATGATACTGTAAATGCACCAAAAAGGCCAAGACTTGTGACTATGGCTAAGAAAGAGAAAAATGAGAAGAAGAAAAGATGGGAGGATGAAAGACTCACATTGCTTGATAGACTAATGGAAGCAACAGGGAGTTTGACTATGATTGAAGGGACGAATAGAAGTTAGAGGTTAGCCCTATTGGATGCTGAGCTAGAAAAGGATAAACAAGAAAGGGCTCAATTTTCAAAGGCAGCAAAAGTTCCAAGTTTTGTACATGTTAAGCCTGAGCCAGTCGAATATAGAGAACCATGGGAAGATGAGAACAAAATCAGAAACCTTAAAGGGTTAATGATGTCTAAAAGAATGAATGAGAGTAAGTTTGATCTCCTTGGTAAAGCTCAACTAAAAGAACTATTTTATGAACAGAAGGAGGATTGGGAGAGACTAGAGGCTGAACTAAGGAATCCTCAAAATTTTGAAGTTGGACTCAGTGGAGTTCGATTTGTTCCAGCCGGTCAGCTTAGAAATAAAACTGTGCTTATGATAATTGAAAAATTAGCTCAAGTAGTTAGTGATAGTATTAATGATTTGAAGGCTATGCTGGTTGAGATGATAATCTCAATGTATGAGAAGAAATTTGGGGCATTGGGGGCCACTAAACCCAGAAAGGCAATACCTTTTAGACCCTCAGCCTCGAGACCACCAGTTCCTGCAACCAGAGCCACACAACAACGATCAGAAAGGCCACCATCTGATGTGGACCTAACGAAAATACTCTTTTATGTCTCTGTGGCTGAATCATTGAAGGTTATTATGATGAGTGGAGATTTGCAGCATATCATCTTCAAGGATGATTTTGCTCAGTTCAAAAGGGAACAGCTGGAGAAGATGGCAAGTCTAGAACTTTATGACTATCATGACATAAATAGACTTGTGGGAAGGCAAAAGAATGAACTATCAAAATATCTGAAAGAGCAAGCAAGCATTGGATTCCCTTTTCTAAATAAGAAGAGGAAGTGGAATATGACTGAGCGTGAAAAGTCAAAAAGAGCAAAGAGAATGAGGAATATCACAGTTGCTGAATTTGGATATATCACACATGTGAGGGAGAGAGACCCGTTGGCAAACATGATGGTTTGCATTAGCATGAGAAGGCGGATGACAAGGCCCAACCTAGAAGTCCAGAAGAATGTTAGGATTGCTAGAATTGACTATAGAGAAGAAGATGTTTCCTACATTCCTAGAAATTCAAATGGACTTGCCTTGGGCATTATAAGAACTGATGAGGATTTAACTTTCCTGCATGATGATGATTTAAGGGATATTATGGAGTGGACTATACCTGAAAACCACCCTTATCATCAGCTGCTATTCATGTTCAAGGAGAGAGCAGGAAGTATCAAGTTGGGAAGAAGTCAAGCAGCCACAAGTTCCAGAAGATAAGAATATGTTTTTAGCTTAGGTTTTGCTTGTAATGTCCACTGGATAGAATTTCCACTTGTAATATTTTGATTTTGCTATGTAATTTTAACTTTTGAATTTAATGTGTAGTTTGGACTAAGTGTATGTAACCATATAAGTGTTTTGGTACAGCTGAGGGTGTTTCAATCTAGGGGGAGATTGTAGGATGAGAAAATGGTTTAAGGAAGATTGGAATCTTCTCAACCTCCCTGAAAATGGCTAAGTATGGACATCGGGCACACTTAGGCCTCCGAGCAAGCTTTTACTTAAGCCTAGCAAGGTATTTTGCCTTCCAGGCAAGGTTATCTTCTTGAAGTCTTCTTTAGTGTCAATACGAGCAGGGTTCACAATATCTAGCAAGGTTCTTCTTCAAATCCAAGCAAGGTTTGCTTCCCAGCAAGCTCTTAGCTAAACCAAGCTTTTGAAGCCAAGTATTTTGAAAGATCTAGAAAGGTTATTTATTAATAAACTGTGGTGCGAGTATGCTTGAATAAAGTTGATAAAGAATTATCTTAAGGACTTTGTTGGGCAAGGTTCAACTACGAGAAAACTACAGTGCTACCAACACAAGTCTACAGTGTTACCAACACACTTGGGTTTGCTAAATAATTTATTCATTAACAAAGAGTTGAAGGAATATCTGAAGAACAAGTTTGCTCGTTGGATCATATTGGGCAAAGTTTGTTATGGTCAAGAAGATTGAAGTCTGCTAGGTGTATAATTTCTAAGGAAAATATTCTAAGAAAAGTCTACTCGGAGAACTGTTCCCCAGCACACTTTGGTTACCAGGTCTGCTTGAAGAAGACTAAAGCTCCAAAGCTTACCCGAAGACCTGTTTTACACTTAGAATGTTGTGTAATATGATTTACTGAATATGTATCATTAATTAGGGTTTCTAAAAGGAATGATATATGTCAGGTAGGCCTATATAAGGAATAATTAGGGCACACCTAGAAAGTAAACATGAGACGAGAGATACGATAGAGACCAGCCGGTATTATTCCTGACTTTGATATTGACGGCTGTTCTTTAATACGTCCTAACAAAAACATTCCCTTCTGTAACCCTGATTGATTCCCATTTCTATTAATATTTCTATAAATGGAAATCTTTTGAGTAACAGTCTGTGTTTGCTTACTTTTGTGGTTTTAAGCAATATATATTGTGTTAGTGATTCCGCCATTTAAACGATATCTTTCTTACCCTAAAATAGCAAGTCGTTAACCTATATTGTCAACACCTCACGGTGTGGGTTGCAACAGTTGTGTAGTGATCATTATTTAGGACCGATAAAGTCAAGACATGACCATGTTAACCAAGACACACCTCATGTTATCAAGAGCAATAAGAAAAGACAAAATAGAAGATTCTGAAGCAAAACCCTGGCATGCCTTCCCAAGACACGGCCATGCCTTGAAGTACAAGAGAAAATGACAAAACATGAGATGTTTGGAATGTTGTGGAACTCAACACGACCGTTCCTTGCTTAGCAAGGCTGTGTTAACCTTGAGTTGTATGAGTTGACATGGAAAATTAATGCAGCAGAACAAAAAATGGCGACACGGTCGTGCCTAGAGGACCTGGACAAACTATAAATTGAATGCTCTTCTTCTTCATTAAATGGACTTAAACACCCATTAGAGAAGCACTTAATACTCTCCAACCACTTACTTTCACAACCATTAATAAGGGAATTAATCCTAGCCATCCAACCCATGAAGATTAAGTAGATTAAGCCTTCGGTAGAAGTCATTAGCATAAAAAATTAGTCATCCAAATTGGTTAGATTGTTTCAATTTGATCATGTTTGTATCTATTACTTTGATAATTATCATTTTGTTTATTAGTGGCTAATCTTTCATAGTTGTTTGGGCATAGAATTTATGCTGGGGATCCTCTATCCTTGAATAATTTATGGATCAATTATCCTTAGGATATACTCCAGTTTATAAAGGATCAAGGATTCTCAATATTATTTGTTTACTAATGATTGTGTTTGAATGGTGTTGTGTTTAATAGATATAACGGCTGGACGACTTGGTCATCCAATTTTTATGCTACTGGACGACTCCCGCTCGTGGTCAAAAGAGATGGAACGACTAGTGGGAAGAGTGGCGTGATTATAGGAATTTTATTTAGTTGTGATTTTTGTTTATAAATGAGTTATGATCAACTAGATTTGACACACTTACTAGCTTACACTCGCATATGATAGCTCAGAATTCTTTATTGTATTCGTTGATCATAAACTCCACCCATTGTAACCCGATTTTGATATTAATAAAGTGGTGATAGACGATTTGTCATCACCCGGTTTTTTTTTTCTTTTGATCTAATCAAGATCAAGGGGTTTTTCCACGCAACAAATAGCGGCGTTTAGCTCCATTTTGTTCATATCATTATCGTCACCTTAGCACTAAAGCTCACAAAACGAATTTGGTTACATTATCCTTGTTAGATTTTTGACCAAAACAATTTGGTGCCCACCGTGAGGCAATTGGTGCTATAATCCAAAATAATTCCCATCAATTCTCAATCTTATTACCTATACTACTTTCAATGGCCTCTCAATCAACCTCTGCTTCGTCAAACATGCCGTCTTCGGTTCCTCTCTCATCAAGAACTTTACCACCGATGACTCCTCCAATCACGGGAGCACCAATGGCTGCTGCTGCTGGACGCAAGACGCAACTACCAGTCTTCCAGAGCTCGAAAACCACTGCTGCCATTTCGCTGGTTAATACTAACAATGATGTTTCTACTATCTTTTCACATGTCAAAGCATACATGGAGCAACAAAACATGACTAACTAGAGGATCCTTCGGGATATAAAAGACCTCAAGAGGACTAGGAGGCCGGTAGAGGATCAGACTCCTCTAATGCCTAGGATGCTGGATTTTACCACTCCAGGATCCTTGGCTCAACATACGCAAGGATCATCTATCCTCCAACCGGGATCCATGAATCAGCAAACTCAGGGATCCTCAGATTTCCAGCAAGGATCATTTATCCTTCACCAGGGGTCCGTGGGTCAACAGATTCAACGATCCTCTATCTTTCAGCAAGGATCTTCAATCCTTAATCAAGGATCTATGGGTCAGCAGGCTCTAGGATCCTCAATGTTCTAGGGAGGGTCATCGATCCTTCAACCAGGATCCTCCAGATTATTTAATCAAGGACCTTCAACTTACAGTCTCAAGGATCCTTCATCCAGAATCAAAGATCCTTTCTCCAGAATCAAGGATCATCCGGAATTCAACATCAGAGGTCTTCGGAGGTCCATGAAGGAGATATTATCCCCATGCAAACCATTGCCTCTAGTGGACCAACTCCCGTAGCAGGCGCTTCTTACCTCAGCTATTCTTTAGGAATGCTAACCTTCACACAACAAGGAGGTAGCATGCATGATCCCATATCCTTATATGCTAACCGTGGTTCCATGCAGGATGCAGGTATCAACCAAGCTATGGCTAAGGAACTGCAGAAAATCAAGGATATGATATCCAGTGTACCAGGGGTAATCTGTCCTATCCCTAAAATACCGGAAGGAAGCTACAAATTGTTCAGATTTGCTCCACCACTATGTGACGCGGAGATCCCAAAAAGCTTTCAAACCCCCAACATGAAAGTGTATGATGAGACCATTGATCCTGAAGAGCATGTAGCACAATACAGGGAAAGGAGGGAGATCAACTCGATTCCTGAGAGGCTCAAGTAGGCTTGTCTGTGCAAGGGTTTGGGAGCCACACTATCAGGATCTGATTTAAAATGGCTGCTAAGTCTTCCTCTCTTTTTTGTTACTTCTTTCCCACATTTAGGTAACTTGTTCAACAACCAGTTTTCTTGTAGTAGGAAATTTGAGAAGTTAACTAGTGACTTATATAGAGTAGGCCAAGCTAATGATGAATCCCTTAGGGAATTTGTCACGAGGTTTGGCAGGGAGGCCCTAGAAATCCCAAATCTTGACATGGCTATGGCTGTAGAAGCCTTCAAGATGTGGCTAAATAGGGGCTCCCCCTTTTATGATGATCTCATGATGACTCCTTGCAGGTCTTTAGATGAAGTGAGGAACAAAGCATTAAGGTTCATACGGATGGAGGATGACAAAAGAATCCAAGAACTATTGGGGGCTCACACGAAAAAAGAATCCACTGACAAGAATAAAGGATCCTCGTTCAGAAACAACAACTCGAATCCGTACTCCAAATTCAACAACTAAAACGTCCAGGTAGTTGAAGAAGGAGATGATGATGAAGATTACCCAAGCATCTCAAAGTATTGCTTCTCTGTAGATACTCTTGACTTGATTTGTGCCATGAAGGATCTAGGAGAGAAGGCAAGGTGGCCTCGAAAGAACGAGAAGTCAACAACCTTTAGAGACAAATCTAAATGGTGCGCGTTCCATGAGAATTTTGGCCATATGACGGACGATTGCATCGGTTTGAGGAGGAAATTGGATACCTCCTAAGCAAGGGCCATTTTAAGGAACTGTTGGGAAGAAAAAAATCTAGGATCCAGAATCCAGAAGAAGTTCCTGAAAAAGCAACTCCGCCCCCATCATATGCTCAAGTGATCAACTTCATCTCCGGAGGCTCAGATATATGCGGCACCTCTTTCTCTTCGGAAAAAAGGCACACCAAAGAGACCAAGCTGGAGAATGGAGAACGACCAGTTATATCCACCACTTTGACGACTGGAAAAAGGATCTCCTTCGATGAAGAATGTAAATCAAACATCCAGGATCCACATCATGACGGTTTGATTGTTACTTTTTTTATTGCTAACCATTATGTTCGCAGGATCCTAGTCGATGGTGGAAGCTCGGTCAATATCATCCAAGATGAGGTACTTCAGAAGATGAATATCCCGGACTCGGAGATCATCCCAAGGACGTCGGTGTTAGTTGGGTTCAGTGGTGAAACCAAGAAAACATTGGGGGACATCATCGAAGGGTTAAATTCTTACCAGAAATTCTGTGTTATTGATAACCTTTCTTGTTGCAATGTTATTTTGGGTAGGCCTTGGCTACATGGGATAAAGGCAGTGTCCTCTACTTACCATCAATGCATTAAACTTCCAAATCCTTGGGGAGTAGTAAGGATAGATGGTGATCAGGTGGAAGCCAAGAATTATTATTCTTCATCTATGAAGCCGACAGCCAAACATACGATAGCATAGAAACCACAGCAGCATCCTAGGGACGTGCTGGAAGCTCGGGAGCGATACATAAAAAAGGTATCAATGGATACCGAGGACCCAGATGTAAAAGTGTTCCTAGGATCTAGTATCCCTAGTGAGATCGAGGAGGATATAGTATCATTTCTAAAACGGAGAAAGTCCACGTTTGCCTTCAGGCATTCAGATTTGACAGGTATTTAAGGAGGTAATTATTCACAAGTTAGGCCTTGATTTATCTGTTAAAACCGTTCATTAGAAGCGAAGGAAATTCTCTCCTAAGAGGAACGTGATCATACAAGAAGAAGTTGAAAAACTTCTTAAGGCCGGTATGATCAGAGAGGTTAAGTATCCTCGATTGTTAGATAATCTGGTTGTTGTTTCCAAAAAGAATGGAAAGTGGAGGGTGTGTGTCGATATTACAGATTTAAACAAGGTATGCCCCAAGAATCCTTTCCCATTACCACATATAGACTCCATGGTGGATTCAACGGCAAGGCATGAGATGCTTACCTTTATGGATGCTTCCTCTGGATTCGAACAAATTCAGATGGAACCATATGATCAAGAGGATACAACATTTATGACTCCTACCGGCATATACTGTTATATTGCTATGCCGTTCGGACTAAGAAATGCAGTGGAAACATATCAAAGATTGGTTAACATGATGTTCAAGGATCAGTTAGGCTAGACCATGGAAGTCTATATAGACAACATGGTGGTGAAGTCAAAAAGGGTAGAGGATCACCTCAGAGATCTCGAAAAAGCATTCAACATCCCGGATCAGTACAATATGAAGCTGAATCCATCAAAATGCCATTTTGGTGTCAAAGCTGGGAAGTTCCTAGGATACATGGTGACCAAAAGAGGAATAGAAGCGAGCCCCGAATAGATAGAAGCCATCGTCAATTTGAAGTCTCCTTTGAATGCTAAGAATGTCCAAAGATTGGCGGGAAGAATAGCTGCTCTCAATAGATTCATTTCCAGATCTTCGGTAAAGTGCAAAAACTTCTATGACATCCTTAGGAAAAATAAGAAGTTCGAGTAGACGGAGAAACATGAAGTTGCACTTAAAGCCTTAAAGGATTACTTATCCTCAGCACCAACTTTGATGAAGCATGTGGATGGAGAATCCTTATATCTGTACCTAGCTGTTTCAGGAAATGCAATAAGTGCCGTCCTCTTGAAGGATCACGAAGGTGAACAGCATCCCGTTTATTATGTAAGTAAAAGTCTTTTAGATATGGAAGCCATTTATTCATTTAGAAAAATTAACTCTTGCACTTATTATGGCTTCTACTAAATTTAGACATTACTTTGAGACGCATACTATTATTTTGAGAGCTAATTATCCTGTTAAGAATGTGCTTAGAAAACCAGAATTGTCAGGAAGGATGGCCAAGTGGGCTGTGAAGCTGAGTGCATATGATATTCAATATGAACCCAGAACTGCCATTAAATCGCAAGCACTAGCAGACTTTGTGGCTAATTTCAGCAGTGACATGCAAAAGGAAGCTGATTTAGAAGTCCAGCAACTAAAAGAAACCAAGGATCCTTGGATCCTCTTTAAGGATGGATCATCCAACGTGAGAGGAACAGGATTAGGTATCCTATTGAAATCGCCATAGGGGGACATAATACCCAGTCCATTGCATGTGCATTTCAAGCCACCAACAATGAGGCAGAATATGAAGCACTTATTGCAGGTTTACTTTTAGCCAAATAGATGAGGATCAGGTATCCTCAATTTTATATAGATTCTTTACTTATAACTAACCACTTTAACGGCTCTTATACCGTGAAAGGTGAGAATATGATCAAATATTTAGAAATTGTGAAGGAATTAGAAAAATCCTTTGAATTGTTTTGTATCTCACAGGTACCAAGAGAAGAAAATGCTGGGGCAGATGACGTAGAAAATTTAGCATCTTCATTAAAGATCCCGGATGATGCAAAGAACCCTATCATTCATATATTGTCTCCGACAATTGGGGAGAACATGAAGCTGTGGAGGAAATAGTGGATTGCACGGAAAAACTTAAGGATCCTTCATCCTCTCAAAAAGCAGGATCTTGGATCCTTCCCATTAAGAAGTTCCTTCAAGATGGAGAAATTCCTACAGGGGAATCCTAAAGCTTTCAGACTGAAGGTATCATAATTCATTATTCTACAAGATATTGTATATGAAAAATCTTTTGCAGGTCCCTATTTGAGATGCATTGAGGATCCTGATATACAAGAGGTACTCCAAGACTTCTACGAAGGCGATTGCGGCAACCACACAGGGGGGAAGATCATTGTTCTCCAGAATACTTAGGACTGGGTACTTCTGGCCATAAATGAAGAAGGATGCAATGGAATACTCAAAGAAGTGTGATGCCTGTCAAAGACATGCAAACATCATTCATCAGCTAGCAGAACCAGTGTATCCTATATCCTCTTCATTGCCTTTCATGAAATGGGGAATGGATATTGTTAGCAAGCTACCAAAGGCACCAGGTAGAAAGGTATTTATGCTTGCTATGAGCTCTAAATGGATTGAAGCAGAAGCATTCGTACAAGTCCGAGAAAGGGAAGTTATATCCTTTATTAAAAGAAATATTATAACTAGATTTTATATCTCATCTGAAATTGTTTGTGATAATGGATCCCAGTTTATTGGGAAAAGAACTACTAACTTTTGTGACAGTTGGGACATCAAGATGATTAGTTCCACACCGGTCCATCCTCAAGCTAATGGCCAAGCAGAGTCAAGCAACAAGATCATTATCAACAAGCTGAAAAAGAATCTAGGATCCAAGATAGGCAAGTGGGCTGAAGAGCTACCTTATGTCCTTCAGGCTGACAGGATCACACCCAAGAATGCAATAGGCCAAACACCCTTCTCATTGGTGTTTGGATCCGAAGCCGTAATCCCTACAGAGATGGTGGTTCCTACAGCCTGAACAAGCATCCGTGATCCTGAAGCCAATAGTGGAATCCTTCTTGAAGATTTAGACACTGTTGAAGAACTCAAAGATCTAGCTAAGATAAGGATGGCGGCATATCAACAAAGGGTAGCTAGGGCATACAACAAAAGTATAAGGATAAGAAGATTTCAAGAAGGAGTTCTGGTCTTGAGGAAAGCCTTCCAAAATACAACCAATCCGGCAGATGGGAAGCTAGCACCCAAGTGGGAAGGTCCTTATCTGATTGAATCGGAAGCAGGATAGGGGGCATATCATTTGCTCACTATGGAAGGCAACATGTTACCAAGAGCATGGAACGCTATCCACCTCAAGAAGTACTTTTTCTGATCAGGATCAAGTATCCTATGAGGATCGAGTATCCTTAAAGGATCAAGGATCCTAAAATAGGTAATATCTATTTGCTCGCTTATTCATTTAAGATTTTTATTTGCTTAAGGAAAACCTATTCTTAACATTTGATTTTCCAAGTCTTAAGTAACAATGCAGGATATTAGTAAGATGTTCAATGGCTAAGAGGTTGGCCACCTCTCCTTCATATATAAGGTACTTTGCTATTTTCCTTGGCCTAGCCCAGGATTAAGGTATGACCCCCGATGGTCATATCTTCCAAGGTTTAAAGGTTTTCACCTTTCTTATAAATTAGAGTTTATACACTCTCGCCTGGAGCACACACTATCCAACGTATAGTTCGGGGCAGCGGGACCAGTACGCGCTTAGTGGCTGGCAAATTCGTTGTCTTCGGCTATATGGAGTATCCTACGATTTAAGGTAGACGTACCATACCACCGGTTTATAACATTTTCTGTTATCTTACGTTTGGGCTAAATCCAGGTTTGGGCGAGTCCCCAGTTAACACCCGTATCTTTTGGCCAATCCCTAGTTTGGGTTGTCCCCAGTTTTTGGGAAAGTCCCCAATTTGGGCTTGTCCCCCAGTTTTTGAGCCTGCCTCCCGTTTGGGCTTGTCCGCTGTTCAAGGGCTTGTCCACAGTTGCACGGGCTTGTCCCAAGATTATTTTATGGGCTTCCCCAGTTTATTGGGTTTAATCCGTTTAATTTCATAAGTAATTTGCATCGAGTATCCTAAGTTCAACTACAAAGATCGTGAAAAGTATCAACACTTATAAATTCAAAATCCTTAATTTATTTCTACAAGGATCGCAAAAGAATCAATACTTATGGTAACTTAGATCTAGTTAGATCTTATGGTATGACTTCTACTTATTGATTTAAATTTACTTGGTTTAAATCTTCATAAGTTCTTCTATGAAAGGATCCTGGATCCTTATCCTGTTTATACAAGGACATTCTGTACTTAAAACTTTCTTACTCAAAGATATTTCTTAAAACATTCAACAAGACTAAAGCTATATCAAACAAACTTTCAAAATAACAAGTAACAAGTGAATAGTCAAAAGTTTTCAATTATTATTAATCATAAGCCACCTGGATTTAACCAAAATCCTTAACCCGTATTTCACCATATGAAAAATGGACCATCCAACCGGGTTAAGCAGGTGTTACTAACCGTTCATGAAGTGCAGGAAAATAAAAACAGGGGCATCAAAGGCTTCATCCTCACAAACAAAGGATCCATCCACCTTTGCTACCCCCATAAATTGTCTTAAGGATCATTGATCCTTCCCCTAATTACTATTGTCTGTGACAAACCATTATCCATAAAAACATAATCAAAGCAAAATAAAAAACGTGCTCTGGCCTTGTCTTTAATATCCTTCATTGCCCGTTCAAGCAGCCTCTTCACCATCTGCTGCACTCTTTCCTTCCTCGGTCTCGACCACCACCTTTGCTCCACTAGTTCCAGCTTCATTCCCATCCGTTATCACCACATCCTTTTCACCGTCGAGAGCCACCAAAGCCACCTTCCACTTCTTCACATCCCAAGCAGCCTTGTTCAAAGCGGGATCACTAGCTTCTGTCGTCATCTTGATCCTGGTCTGCAGCACTGACCTTGTAGCCCACATCTTTGCTTCCTCAGTGGCCTGCTTCACTTCCTCTTGGCGTTGGGCTTCTGTGGTGGATAACAGATCCTCCAACCGCTTCTTGTCTTTGCTGAGCTGGGCTATGGCTTTGTCCTTGGTGACCGATGCACTTCCCATTCCTGAGAGGCTATCACTCATTTGGCTCACAATCTTGTCATAGTGATATTTGCAAGCATTCACAGCCTATTACCAGCAAGTGGGTAAAATTTAAAAGAATCCTGGATCCTTAAATTCAAGACATTAGGATAGAGGATACTTACAGTGAGGATCATATCAAAGTGGGTCTCGGGCTCTGAAGTTCTATTTCTCTTGGAAGCTGCCGACTTGGCCCTGGTAGTTGTGGTCCTTGGCTCGGAGGTGGTAGCTGACTTTAAAGCTTCCTTCTTGACAGTTTGAGGAGTGATCATACTATCGATGTCCTCCAAGGAAAACTTGCTGGCGGATTTCTGAGATTTTTGAGCACATACAGGAACCAAATAACAGATAAGTATTCTTATAAGTCCGGAATCTGAATCACTACAATTATGATATCAACCAACACACGTCAAATATGCCGAATCTAGTTAACGTGGTGATTCAAGAAAAACGATGAACAGTATGAATATAATAAACACGAAGTAATACTCCAAATGCACACGATTATATTATTAAACCGTCTGGTACATGAGATTACACGTATTGCTCTTTTGATGGTGGCTCTCAAAGCGTTCAACTTCTCTCAATGTGAACAACCAACCAAAACCCTATACATGCATGTTCTATATATAGGGAACCAAACAACTAGCCCAATAGCTAACCAAAATCCCAACGAGATCCCAAGGGATCTCGGCTTACATATTTAGCCCACAGCCCAATACCGTATTACAAGATAAGCCCAAGTACATATTGAACTAATTACAAACCACCAAATATGGACCCAACAATCTCTCCCTTGGTTTGTAGCTTTATTCTTGTTTATTTCACTTCAGACTAGCCTAACTGAAATCCATAGAGATTTCGGAATTACACCAATGCAATTCTTCAACTCGTCTTTGTTTATGTCACTTTATTCTTGATCATGTCATTGCCTTTTCATATGCGTCAGTCTAACCAAATTATGGCCCAACAATCTCACCCTTAGACTGATGCTTTCAAGATCTTCAGAATCTTTACTAGAACACAATCAGCAACGTCAGTGATCAACAACTTCAGCATCTGCATACAATAATCTATCATCCCCCCTTTTTGACAACATCATCCAATTTGAATCTCAGATACTTCATATGCTTCCGTTGCAAGAAATCAGTCTTGAAAGAACAATCAACTTTGATAGAAAGATCAACCAAAATATTTTGAAAATAATTAAATAAGACAAAAATATTTTTAATTTTTATTTTTCTAATTTTTAATTTTTTGAAAAGACTTGAAATGAGATTATACCTGCTGAACCAACTATAACACAATAACCGAAATCATATTTCATTAGCAGAAGACAAATTTTAAAACGATTTCTTAACACATTTGTTTCAACAAGAGTAATCAAGAAGTAAAAATAAAATAAATGAAATAAAATAAAACCAAAAACAACAAATTTAATCACCCGGTCTTCTTGTAATTTAGCAAATATTTGGGATCAAATTTCAGTTTTTGATAAAACCGCCGCCTTTATGAAAAGATCCGAATGTGGAATCTTATTAATTAAGGTGCTTTCAAAAAAATTCATGTTCAACGTTATTATGACATAAAGAAACAGGTTGATAGCAGGTATAACAAACTTAGCATGATTTTCATTGCATCAGTGATAAGAATTTGGTTCAGTTAAGCATAAAGCTTAGATGGACATCACTCATGGACCTGTGAGGCCTTCTATCTCTTCTCAAAGCGTATTTGGCTTTCCCCAGATCACCCCAATTTGACTCCAACCCCCTAGTGCTTAATCAAAAGATTTTTATAGATAATAAAATAGAATTTTTTTAGCTTTAAAGTTGAACGTTGGACTTACAAGCCATCCGGACTTACAGGCCTTTCATTCGAGACATGACAGGACTTACTTTTATGCCCCCATCTATGTAGTTCAAGTTTGACCCTTTAAGCTTTTAAAATACGAATTTTTTATTTTTGCTTCACAATAATCCTTTTTTATTTTTTTCTTTATTTTTTTATTTTTACTATATATTTTTCCTTTTTCATAACTTGAGAAAAAACCTAGAAACATAATATTTTTGGTGATCAAGACACTAACGGGCTCGTGTATGACTGGGTAATTGCTTTTCTGCCTTTCATTCGGAGAGATGTATATGGAGACATGCACATTTCTTCAAAATGACTCTCCACAGTAAGTTTAGCATATTTAGTTTATATCACTTCAACTTTTACGCATCATAGAAAGCTACCATACAAACCAATGACTATTCTAGAGCCTTTTAAGCTTAATAACTTCACCCGTTAGGCACACAAAAACAATTTATCTATCATCTTCCAAAGGTTGGATCAATTTTCATTTGAAAATGTTTTGAAGCTTCTAAAAAGCTGTTAACTGAATAATGATATCACTTCCCATAAAATTACAAAAGACACACATGTTAAGAACTCAATCACCCCGATCACTCTTCAGTTTTCAGGTAAATGGCTATCCCGTATGTCCACAAGTGGTTAACAGGACCAAAATACATATAAGAATACGTGTCCCTCCAACTTGGAATTACCCACATAATTTTAAGTGAAAGAATTCAAAACACAAAAACACATCACAAACGCCCCAGATGCTTTTAGTCTTTAGATAAATGGCTATCCTGTGAATCTACGAGTAGATCTCCGGACCAAACATATACAAGTATATGTTCTTCAAACTTGAGTAGCCGACATAATTTTAAGCAAGAGTAAAGTTTGAAGGACATAGATAATTTTTATTAAACGCACACACACACTCTTTTTGAATTTTTTAATTTTCTCCCCCTAAATTTGTGCAAAAATTTTGACCGAAAGGAAAACTTTTATGTACAAATTTAACCTCAAAAAGACTCAATCATCGAAATGTAGTATTTAATAAACACTTTTATGAAGAAGTGTGATAGTTAGCCAACTGATGTACTATCATTTCTCATGTACGTTCAAGTCATTTTCTCAATTTTGGGAAACAAAATACACTATACATGAATAACTATACGTGAACATATTTTTGTATATATATATATATATATATATATATTTAAATTTAAAATTTTTAAAATACTTTTGATTGATCAATCTTTCATACCAAAGTGATACGGTTACCTTTTTTCTTCAAGACATCATTTTTCATTTATGAGAATCTCCCCCTAGGAATAAGCTTGTTTTGAGATTCTGCATCCTTGCGAGTTGAATGTCTGGAACAAGCCTTTTAATATGAAATGTATTCCCTGATTTCTTCCTACACATTTAGAAAGCAGATTAAAAACGTTCTATCACCCTAAAATCCCTTCCAGACAACAAATAATCCATTTCATGGTTTAAAGATTTAAAAACAATGGATATTTCCCTATCATGTGCCTGGAACAACCCATTTAATAAACAATGAATTTGAGGTTGTTCCTACACGCTAAGCGGGATTAGTTGGACATAGGAACCCAAGTCATAAATGTCTTGGGGTTTCCTTGAGCATCAACATATGTGACCTCTTGCCAACTCATATCATTCCCATCTTTAACCGAATCATTTGTTAATACAGATTCTGTTTGCTGAGTTTTAAGTTTCCAAATCTGTCTTGGTTTAGTGAAATTTGATATAACAGACTTTGGAGTGTAACAATCCGAAATCGAATTCTTAGAACTCTCAACACTCTTTGACTTCTGAAAATTTATTTTTCTTTTAACAGTTTCTAAATCATTTGAGTGCAAACTTGTCATATTAACTTTGAATTTTTGAGTATCTGTGACCCGTTGTACAGATACACGTGGTTTTGAAATACAAGCATTTTGTTTAACCATTGGATTTGGTTGAGACCTATTACCTTTCACCTAAGGAGTTGGTCTATTAACAACACGGTAGTGGCACTCCTTTGCCAAATGCCCGTCGTTCCCACAGACGAAAAACGTCTTCATTCTTCTTCTAATGTCAACGGAAGCAGTTGCTTCATGTTGGAATTCCTTCTTAAGAAAGGTTTTCCATTCTTCTTGCCCCTTGGCACAGCCTTCTGGTTTTGCTTGTAATAGGGAACATATAGACGATGAACACAATTTCTGGCTATATGTCCTGGCGTGCCACAGTGGTAACATGTTTGCCTCTTGATATATAAAGCACCCAAAGATTTATCAACACATGGCGTGACACAAGATCTATGAGGACGAGACTGTCCTTGTTGTGCTGATTTCTTACGAGTCTTCTCTTTGTTACCACAACTCTGTGTATTATTATTAGTACAATTTTGAGTTGTGGTGTCATCTGAGTTTGATGATACGTTAGAATGAGATTAATTTTCACTAGCCTAAACCCCTTTACTATCAGAAGCAACATCATTTACTATATCTGCACATGAAGTAGAAGCATCAAAATTGTTCACACATTTAAAAACAGGCTTGATTTCCTCTAGGGATCCTGATCCAACAGTTTTAGATTGAACCTGTTTACCATACTTCATGTCTTTTATTTTCTCTTCCTGCTCTTTGGTAACAGGGGCAGGGATATAATTGTGGTTGTAAGGTGGGGGAACTTGACTGTATCCTATTCCCTCACCTTCATTTTCCTTCCACCACAATTGGTTTTCAATCATTGAGTTAACTACTTTACTGGAACCATCAAATTTTTTAAAATCAAGTTCAGCCTTTTCAAACTTGCTAGTTAGATTCAAGATTTCTAACTTGGAGGCTTCCAGTTTAGCAGTTAACTCAACAATTTCTTGTTTGGCATCTATATGGTGACAACTTTTTTTGCTAAAATCAGACTTAAGATTTTTAATGTCCTTGTTCTGTGCTTCTATTTTGTCTAGAAAGCCCTTTTCATTTTTCTTAAGTTTAAAATTTTCTGATTTTATTCTCTCCATATCTCTACTTAGAATGTCGTTGTGAAGCTTATACATTTCTATTTTTTCACCACAATTTAAAGAACATGGTTTATAACTTATCTCAGATGAATTTTGGTATACTTCTTGTGAGGGAGCAGACTGATTAAGAGTACTTCCAAAAATTGTGGAGAATCCGTTGAGTAATTAAAGAGATTAAACTGATTTTCCCGCCAAAATTTCTCGAAAAAATATGATCGCCAAAATTCTCAAGAAAGATGTCCCGCTCAAAAGAGGCGTCTAGGAAAAATTTCGTTCAAGACAAATTTTTTCGAATTTCCCACCAAAATTTCGCCGAAAATCACCCGAAAAAAAATTGTTTTCGTCAAAATTTTCAAAAATGAGTTTTTACTTATAAGGAGTATTCTGGAAAATTTTCTTTCAAGAAAATTTTTCCCGCCAATTTTTTTTTTACTCCTTTGACCGAAAACTAAGGTAGACCGAGAACTTCTTTTGTTGACTGAAAATGAATGTTGTTGACCGAGAACAACAAAACTTCAGCCGAGAACTGGCAGTCTTGGCCGAGAACTAGTAAAGTTGGCTGAGAACTAGTTTACTTGGCCGAGAACTATCTAAGGTAGGCCGAGATCACTTGATCTGGGCCGAACTCTCTTAAATTTTGGAAGAGAACTATGTTATTGGCCGAAAACACTTATACTTGACCGAAAACCCTTAATGTTGACCTCGTTTGACCGAGAACTCAGAATTTTGACCGAAAACCCTTAATGATGACCAAGTTTGACCGAGAACTCAGTACCGAAAACAATGATTTTAATCCGAAAACAGGCAAGATTTGGCCGAAAACACAGAAGGCTCTTGATTGATGGCCGAAAACTACTGATTTCAGTCGAGATCTGGACTTGATTGAATAATATTGTAACCAACTGAATCCCTTAAATCAAGGGATTCAAATTTTGTTTCCAAGTTAACCAAATCTCCACTAGAAATTGTTGTATTTCTTCTTCTCCGATCAAAAACCCGCTGGAAATTAACACCACCACTAAACCTTGATATCTTGAATCCGTTGATATCACAATGACGAGCATGAAAAGGTCTAAGGCTCTGATACCAATTGTAAGTCCCGAATCTGGATCACTACAATTATGATATCAACCAACACACGTCAAATATGCGGAATCTAGTTAACTTGGTGATTCAAGAACAACGATGAACAGTATGAATATAATAAACACGAAGTAATACTCCAAATGCACAAGATTATATTATTAAACCGTCTGGTACATGAGATTACACGTATTGCCCCCTATATGGTGGCTCTCAAAGTGTTCAACTTCTCTCAATGTGAACAACCAACCAAAACCCTATACATGCATGTTCTATATATAGGGAACCAAACAACTAGCCCAATAGCAAACCAAAAGCCCACCGAGATCCCAAGGGATCTCGGCTTACATACTAAGCCCGCAGCCCAATACCATATTACAAGATAAGCCCAAGTACATATTGTACTAAGTACAAACCACCAAATATGGACCCAACAATTCTATTTCATTTTATTTTATATAATATACAAATATATATATTACTTGACATGTTGGAATCTGAGGAAATTTCACAAAAAGCCTCAACAAATCTGGCTTGAAAGGTCCTGACTTCAGGATCCAGGGTAAGAAACCGTTTTACGTTTTCTTCTATTCCAGGTAGCTTGGCCAAAGAAGCAAAGTTTTCAACTGTAAACAAGAAAAAAGATTAAGAGTTAAATCAGTTATCACAGATTGTTTCTCTGTTAAGGATCCGGGATCCTACCCTTTTTAACCCAAGTTAGAGGTAAATCAGTCCCACCAGGTATGTAGTTTCGATTAACAAAGAACATATGTATCCTCTAGAAGGAATCGTTCAGGGTTACTTTTGAAATCGGATTGGGTTTTCTAGGTTTGGACTTCAACAGAAACCGGTTCGAACCATGGGTAGTTAAGGTATAAAAATGTGACAAATCTTGGACGCCGAAGTCGATCTTTTCCTCTTCTATGATTCTTTCGATGGTACCTAAAACCCTCCAAATCATGGGCATGGCCTGAATATAAGACATGCCAGTGGATTCGATGAAACTCTGGGTAAAAGGTGGAAACAAATATGTATAGCTGATCAGAAAAGGGCAGGCCGGAAAACAAGCCCAGGTGTGCGAGTAAACATCGCATCGGACCAAGGAGTCGTATGGTCGGAAAACGGTTTCCGGTGGGAACAGTGTCCGAAATTCGTCAATCTCAGGGTCGGTGAACTTTCAGATCTCCATGGACGGATTGGCAATGAGGTTCTGACGTTGCATCTCCGATAACTCGGAGTCGTCGGACTGGTCGGAACGATTAGAAGGAGAAGAAGAAGAAGCAACCGACATCTCTAGGAGAATATTATAAAAACAGAAAGAAAGAGAAGGATACTTGCTTTACGACCAGATTATGTGTTTATAAAAGGGATGAAGGGATCACATATATAGGCGACTATAGTTGATAATAAGGGTTTTGATCATAATTATCGCTAACACCCGTCTAATCATCTACTTTTTGCAGGGTTTCAAATTTCAAAATGATAGCTGTGTTACACAATCACCCGCCATTTTGGGGGAAATTGTTAGGGCATAGAATTTATGCTGAGGATCCTCTATCATTGAATAATTTATGGATCAATTATCCTTAGGATATGCTCCAGGTTATAAAGGATTAAGGATTCTCGGTATTATTTGTTTACTAATGATTGCGTTTGAATGGTGTTGTGCTTAATAGGTATAACGGCTGGACGACTTTGTCATCCTACTTTTATGCTACTGGAAGACGCCCGCACGTGGTCAAAAGAGATGGAATGGCTAGTGGGAAGAGTGGCGTGATTATAGGAATTATAGTTAGTTGGGATTTTTGTTTATAAACGAGTTATGATTAACTAGGTTTGACACACTTACTATCTTACACTCGCGTACGATAGCTTAGAATTCTCTGTAACCACACACACTTAGCTTTATTGTATTCGATGATCATAAAATCCACCTATTGTGACCCGATTTTGATATTAATAAAGCGGTGATAGACGATTTGTCATAACCCAGGTTTTTTTTCCTTTGATCTAGATCAAGGGGTTTTTCCTCGCAACAAATCGCGAAGTTCAGCTCCATTTTGTTCATATATTCATTATTGTCACCTTAGCACTAAACCTCACAAAACGAATTTGGTTACATTATCCTTGTTAGATTTTTTACCAAAACAAAAGTATCATCTTGATTTATAATGAATATTGATTGAAGTTCAATGATGATAGTTAAACATGTGATTGGTTTTTAATAACTAATGGTTATGTTGCAATTATCACTTAATGAGGAATGTTAAAATTCTCTTAAAAGATACCCAAGTGCTAAGCTTAACGATAATCCAAGAAATTGCTAGTTTTGTGAAGCCTTGGGGAACCTTAAAATAGATACCAAGACCTCAAATTTGATGATAAGTCCAGAAATCGCAATTCTTGTGAGGACTTGGTTGATAAATTAAGAATACTTAAAATGAATCCCCAAATACCGAGCTTGGCGATAATCTAGGGAACTGCCACTCTTGTGAGGGTTTGGGGAATAACTTAAGGAACTTTTAAAGAGCCGCCAATATTCTGAGCTTGATGATAAGTCGAGAAATTGCCATTCTTGTAAGGCGTTGGTTGGGGAAAAGACGTGAATCTTAAGATTGACACGGACCAAATGAAAAATATTAATAGTGATTGACCATTTTAGAATGAGAATTATCAACGATGTTGTGGAAACGGATTGTTGGTGTTCATCCACTTAGATCGGTTAATTTCCCGTTAAGTGTGCAACATTACCAATTTTAAGCCACTCTTGAGTGGTTATTACATGAGTTCTATAATTGTTCAAGAGTTGTGTGGGTTAATACTTGGTAAGTCAAGGTTAATCCTTTAAAACTCAACTAATATTAATTGGTATTTTAGGTATAATACAAAGGTTATTTTTACTAAAGCGTCAAAGACAATTCATTTAAATTATTCACTTAGTAATTTAAGGGATTATCTCATCTTTAAAGTGAGTTAACTTATCTTTATAAAAAACCACTTGCTTACATAAAATGATATTTTAGTAAAAGGGGTCAAGAGTTATTTCTTTATTTAATTATCACGGAATAACATGACTAACGATGTTATTCTCACAATAATCACCATACTAAGTCCCAATCACATGTTTACTAATTAACTATTAAACCAAGTTAAGAGGAGTTTTAACCAAGATGATACACTTTTATCTTTGATCTTCTTTATATCTTAAAATATAAAAGCCTAAAAAATATTGTCTTTTAATTTACGCTTATTAAAACTCAATTACTAAAACCAAAACTAAAATCAAAATGATTTTCACTTCTAGTTAAATAAATACAATGATTTAGTAGTAAAAACTCTATAATTGTGTCTGTGGATCCATACTTGGCTCTTACTTATACTTTAGTACATATACGATTGGTATACTTGCCTATTTGTATGTGATTTAGTTAAGATAATAATCATTTTTAAAAATTTAAATCTCAACATTGTGTAAACAAATGTTTGAAAAAAATTAACACCTTTTTTATACTACACCCACCACGCATCAGCAGCCAAGTACTCGGCGCTTGAGCGCTCCACGGCACATCACTACACCACTTTTCTTATCCAAGGTCAAAAAACTCGGAATTGGACCTAGGAGGTCCAAATTGGACCTAGGCGGCTCTACTCGGCATAGGCGGTCCAACTCGGTCTTAACAAAATTTTGTCTTCTATTAAAAAACTTAAATTATCCAAGAGCCCACCGCTGCTTTTTTTGTTTTTTTTCATTTTCACGCTAAGACGCAACCTAATTTCAATTATAAACTTGAAACCACCGTTGATATCATCCTATTCGAAGTTCTAAAATCGTTAACTTCTTATTTAAGTTCGATTGAGTTATGTCCTTTATCAGTTGAGACATGCTCTTAAACTAATATGTACGTGCTAATGATTGTTATGTAATTTTTATTGAATTTGGTAGAATGTTTAGTAAACTTTTGATATTTGACATATGTATATAATCTTCTAAAAATGAATTTCTTTATAAAATACCATTTCTGAGTACTCCCTGAGTACACCCCGCCTAGACCGGGTACTCACAACTACCTAGTCGACCCCCCTGGGAGCGCCTAACGAATTTTGCAACATTGTCTAGGACCACTGGATGCATATTGGCGTATACGAATATTACTATGGAAACTCTTAACCTTATAAAGAGCTGCCAAGTTTTATAATTTATCAATGTGAGAGGAAATTATCTTTCCTATTTATACTCATGTGGAATGCTTCCACTTTCTTCTTTCTTTCCATATTGGATGAACTTCTTTATTTTCTTAACATTGGATGCTTTTATTTCCTTATCTCATTTTCTTATCATTTATTTTGTAGAATTTTTAGTAAACTTTTGATATTTGACATATATATATATAATCTTCTAAAAATGAATTTTTTTTATAAAATACCATTTTTGAGTACTCCCTGAGTACACCCCACCTAGACCGAGTACTCACAACTACCTAGTCGATCGCCCTGGGAGCACCTAACGAATTTGGCAACCTTGTCTAGGACTATTAGATGAATACTGGCATATACGAATATTACTATGAAAACTCTTAACCTTATAAAGAGCTCCCAAGTTGTATAATTTATCAATGTGAGAGGAAATTATCTTTCCTATTTATACTCATGTGGAATGCTTCCACTTTCTTCTTTCTTTCCATATGGGATGAACTTCCTTATTTTCTTAACATTGGATGCTTTTATTTCCTTATCTCATTTTCTTATCATTTATTTTGAAAATATTATGAGTCCCTAATATTTTCTAAACCGTCAAATTTTTACAGATGTTACAGCTACGTAGTTGGTTCAACAAATAAACATGTTTTTAACACTTCAAATAACAAGGTATAAGTGGTGTGCAACACCGGCATCACTAGCCAACTCATCTCCACTACCTTGTTCGAGATCAGAAGGGGCTTTCATTTATGATAGAGTCTTTAAATCTATTAACATTCCTTACTTGTTTGATGCAAATTTAGATGAAAAGTTGGCAACTCAGATTATGCATGATGAAGGTAAAACTGCAATCCCAATATCTTCAAGTATCTCAAGTATCAATGTTGATAATTCAAGCACATCAAATAAGGGAGCAGGAAATGATGATGATTTTTATAATCCATTTCACACCCAAGAAAGTTCAAGGGGAGGTTGATACTAATTTGGGTGACGAACTAGCAGTCGACTTATTCTCAAACTTGAGAAGTCACAAAGATCATCCACTCGAGAATATCAATGGTAACCTAAATGATGGGGATAAGACGAAAAACAACATTGCTGAGCATGTGTGCATTTATGTAGAACTACAAGAGATTGGTATCATTGATGAGTGTCTCTACTCATGTTTCATCAGTCAAATTGAACCCAAAAACTATCAGATGGCTCTAAAAGACAGCTCCTGGTTTGAAGTAATGCAAGAGGAGCTTACACAGTTTATGAAGATGGATGTGTGGATACTAGTGGAGAATCCGTATGACGTTATCGCTATTGGAACCAAGAGGGTAATCAAGTGCAAGAAAGATGATGAAGGTTTAACTATCAGAAACAAGGCACACTTGGTAGTCAAATGTTTTAATCAAAAAGAAGTAATTGACTACAATGAGGTGTTTGCACTAGTGGCACGTTTGGAAGCTATAAGATTGTATCTAGCATTTGCAGCATGTAAAGTATATAAGGTTTTCAACTGGATGTTAAGAGTGCAATTCAGAATGGAAAAGTTGACGAATTGGTGTATGTTGAGAAACCACCGGGGTTCACTGATCCAATTATCCTGATCAAGTTTATCGATGAAGTAAAGCATTATACGGTTTCAGTCAGGCACCTCGGGCATGGTACAAAACACTTTCAGAATATCTTCAAGAGAATGGGTGTGTTAGAGGGAAGATAGACAACACACTGTTCATGAAAAGGCAAAAAAAAAAAAAGATTTTCTGTTGGTACATGTGTATATGGATGATATAATCTTCGAGGCATCACGAGTTGACATGTGTAAAGATTTCAAGCAGGGCATGAAGAGGAAATTTGAGATGAGAGCAATGGGGAGCTTACTTTCTTTTTGGGGCTGAAAGTTGATCAAAAGGATAATGGCATGTTCATTCATCAGGCAAAGTATGTCCATGACATCCTGGAAAAGTTTCAGATGGAAGATAGTGCACCATATGACACTCTCATTTGTGTAAATCACAAACTAGGACCTGATGCTGAAAGCACTGATGATGTTGATACAACTCTATACCGCTCCATGATAGGTTCTTTAATATACTTAACTCTTTCTAGACCTGACATTATGTTTGCAGCTTGTTTGTGTGCTGGTTTTCAGGAAAATCCAAAGGAGTCACAATTAAAAGCAGTAAAAAGGATTTTGTGGTACTTAAAGGGGAAACTTAAGCTGAGACTCTGGTATCCTAAAGAAAGAGATTTGGATCTGGTGACATACACAGATTTTGATTATGGAGGATGTAATCGTAACATAAAATATGCAACGGCCGGCTGTCAAATTTTAGGAGGAAGATCGGTTTCGTGGCAATGTATGAAGCAGAATTCAGTTGCAATTCCCACATGTGAGGTAAAGTACATTGCAGCCTCAAGTTGATGTTCACAGGTTTTGTGGATAGAACAAAAAATGCGCGATTATGGTTTGAATTTCACTCATACTCCTATTTTAATTGATAATACTGCTGCAATCTTAGTAACAAATAATCCCATTCAACATAGTAAAATTTAACTTATAAAAATTCTTCATCATTTTATATGTGATTGTGCTGAGAAGAAATTAATTGTGTTGGAAAAGTCAACACATTGAACAATTTGGCTGATCGTTATACTAAAGCCCTTGATCGAACTAATTTTTCAAAATTAATTTTGCTAAATGGCATGGTAAATCCTAAGTAATCACTTTGTTTAATAAAAAATAAATTACTTATTAGCACTATTTTTTTTTCAAAATCTCTAAGGGAATTGATATAAATCTTCGTGTGAACAGTAAGATCAACACACATAAGGTACTCTAGCAGAAATATATAGACTCTTTACTTTATGTGTTGGTAGGCTCAACCCTTGAGAATGAACAATTGGTTTGAATGTTGACATGTTGGAAGTTAATGAACTTGTTCTATGTGGGACATATCTTAGGGTCTTGTTAACTTAACCAAATCTTGCGTTACGACCCGAATGAAAGGTCGAGTCATATTTAAGCCTCGTGTCACATGATCACAACTTAAAAACCTAATTTTTGTATACATACTTATATATATATATATATATATATATATTATGTATACATTATATATATATTATATATATATATATCTTATGTATACGTATTTATTCCTGTGAAGATCCGTACTATGTTGCTCGGTGGAGCGTACCTGAATGTTGACGCTAGTAGAAGACAGTTTTGCTCGACACTATGTTGCACATTTGCGTAGACTTGAGTCTTGAAGCAGCCTGTAAATTGTCTAACATGGTGGATTTTGAAGGAATCAAGGCATCAAAATCAAAGGCACAAGCCTAAACGTTTAATGCAAAAATGCTCAAACAAATAAAAGTCAAAAGGCCAAAAAGCAAAGAGCGTGTAACGCCCTGGAATTTGACTGGTAAACTAAAATCAAGAAATCATCGGAAACTATACACTTTGGGTTCTGGACGATAAGTTCGGAATCCATATCATTGGAAAATCTGTTTATTCAGCTAAAAATGTTATTTCATAAAAAGAACTTTTACGTTTGAAAAATATTAATTTTGTGTTTTCGAAAAATAAAAGGTTTTTATTTAAAAAGATTGCAAGCGATTACTTGAAAAACGATTTCTATAAAATTTTTACTGGAAGGTTCTAGCTCGTTAAAACTTATGAACTCAGCTAGCCTTGACCCGTAGGTAACCGAAACCCGAACCCGATAGAACCAAGTATATAAGCGTAGTGCAAGAACAAACTCCACCATTTTCCTTTCATCTCTTCCACACCCACACCCAAGCACCCCAATTCTAGAGAGAGAGTAGTGAGAGAAAGTTATTCAATCCAAAATCCGAGTCCACCAATCTGTTTATTGTTGTTTTTGGTAAGATCTTCTTGAAAATCATACGTTTTTATCATCAAATCCGGCCCCGAATCGAGCAAAAACCCCAACTTTTGTTTCAAGTGTGTTCTTGGTCAAAAATCGTCATTTTTGGTGTCAAAAAGCATACTTGTGTTGTTATAAACGTTAGGAATCAATAGCCCTATGGATTCCGAGCATTTCCATGTATAAAACATTGATTTTGGGCAAAAAATCATGAAAATCGTCAAAATCCCGTAGGTTTCTCCGTCATCCGGCTTGAAGGAGTCGAATAGGTCTATTCGGTCGAATAGACCAATCGAACCTGACCATTCGGTCGAACCATCTCCTATTCGGTCGAACAAGAGACCATTCGGTCGAACCAGTGGGCAAACGAACAGACTAGCCGGATCAGAATATACATTCGATCGAATATGATTGTATTCAACCGAATGTACATCCTACTCAACCGAACGAGTCCTCAAACGACTGAACGTGTTCTTCCCAGCCCCTTTGACCGAACCAGTACCATATTCGATCGAACAGGTAGCAGATTCGATCGAACCTGCCCTTATTCGACCGAATGTGCCAGAATCAGCTTGTTTTCAACTTTAAAACTTGGTTTTTTGCTCGAGGTCGCGTAGGCTTATACTCTTAGACTTAAAGCGTGTTGTTAACTTATTATGTCCTTGTCTAGACTTAGAGGATCGACGTTTGGTAGCACTCGACCACCCTAGCAACCATACTTAGCCAACAAGGTGAGTTCATAGCCCCCTTTTTCTTTTAAGCTTTTCAAATCATTGGGATGGAAACATGGTAACTGTACACGTTTTGACAAAACTCATTTATTCAAACATTCTTTATCATAAACATTCTTGACAAATCTTTTGCAAACTATGAATATTGGGGAAAACAAGTAATCATGGCAGGTTACTCATACCTTAACTTTCTCGGAAGTTGTGTATGTCTAATCAATTATTCAGGAGTAAACATGGGAATCATTGATCGCTTAGGGAACGTTGGACTTTGGAAATCAATGTCATATGCCTGTTATACATTATCATGAAAACACATCATTCATTGGACAGTCTAGTGGTCGTGTGAACATAGGCAGTTTAGGTCACACTAGTGCATGTGTTTGGTCTCCAAGTGGTCGATTGGTAGACAGGCCGTTACTAGATGTGGGATTCTAAAGTGTTCGATTTAGAATACACGTGACCTAGGGGGTTCTTAAAGTGTTCGATTAAGAATCCGAAGAATTTCCTAAGTGATCGATTAGGAATCCAAGAGATACTAAAGTGGACGCTTTCGAATTCTCTTATGGTATCCAAAGTGATCGATTTGGGTTACCATCATGGAAATCAAGTAGCATCGTGTGGTCTTGTGTGGGTTGTTGTCAGGTCTCGTGTGATCATTATGCATTATCATCATTATCATCAAGACATGGTTACATATGATTCTTTGGTATCTTTATACATATAACCTTGATATCATTACACCTGTATGCATGGGAACAATACATGGGATCATTATACATAACTCTTGCAGTCTTGTGTAAGGCTTATCACTACATTATTAGTTGACCTATCTTTATACCTTGGATTTACAAATGTAAACAAGCTTAGCAGAGTAGGTCGTAGGAATGGATGGTTAGCCGATGGTACACCTTATGTACAAACCCCTACAACCTAGTCTGGTACGCTTGTCTTGTCTTACAAACCTTTTCAAAACCGGGCTTTATACCCAAGCATGGTAGGATAAGTTGTAGGAGTGGTGGGTTAGCCGATGGTACACCCTATACATAAACCCCTACAACTTAGTCTAGTATGCTTGTGTATAATCCCTTTTTCCTTAAACCTATGAATTCACTCATCTACTTTATGTAGTTGACATTTTCGTTACATGTTTTCAGGAAGTGAAGCAGGAAGTAGCAAATAGCTGATAGAGGCCTTAGATGGAAGACATTTAGGATTGATGTTAGCTTTATCTGTTGTAATGGAACGAATTTGCTACCTGTTGTATTGTTGTAATGTTGACATGTTTTAAGTTTATGCATTTAGACTTTTTAATCTATTGTGCTCAATCAATCACGACCCCGTCGCCACGCCTCGGTTTTTCCGCCAATTACGACCGGGGTGTGACAGATTGGTATCAGAGCCAATGGTTATAGGGAATTAGGAAACCGACCTAGACTATAACCTAGGACCCTTGACTCTAGATAATTCATGCATCACTATCACATGCCCACACTTATATGCTTGCTATGTGCTTATGTGTTGCATCATTAACTGTAAATCTAGTAGCGATGTACTCTTTGGCAATTCCTTATCCAGTTATTCTTTATTCTCAATTTTAACTAATGCGCATTCTTATTCTTTTAATAGAATGCCTCCTCGTCGCTCATCCGTCAATGTTGACCCCGCTGACCTCGCTGCCCTCATAGCGCAGCAAATTGCAGCAGTTCTCCCGGGTCTGGTAAACAACATGAGGCAAGAAGGAACCTCGGGTGCACCCCAAGCCCCAGAACCGAATCCCACGCTTCAGGCCGATAAGCTCTATAAGGCTTTTACCAACACTAGGCCTACAAGTTTTAGTGGAACCGAGGGAGCCGCTGGTCTCCTCCAGTGGTTCGAGAAAGTCGAAGCTTCATTCAACATGTGCTCCTGCCCGGATGAACTCAGGGTAAAATTCGCAGCGAGTATGTTCCACAAACGGGCTCTCACGTGGTGGAATAATGAGATAAGAACCGGGGGACGAGACGCGGCTCTAGCCCTGCCCTGGGCTGAGTTTGTTGAGCTAGTCACGCAAGAGTTCGTTCCGAGAACCGAGATCCAGAAACTGGAGGCTGAGTTTAGGGCGCACACGATGAAGGGCGCGGATCACATGAAGTACACGGAGAGATTTCATGAACTCTCCTTATTGGTGCCCCATATGGTTACCCCAGCTTCTCGCGCTGTCGAGCAATACATCAGCGGTCTTCCGGACTCCATGAGGGGCATTGCGGTTGGAGTTGACCCCACTACACTTAAGGCAGCGATCGACCTCACTGCCCGTCTGACCAGGGAACAGCTCAAGTCTGGTGTCCTGCATCAGGATAAGGGCAAATCCTCCGACTGGAGGGCGAAAAAGGGGAGCAATAGAAAGCGGAAGGCGACCAACTTAGCTGCAATCACTGATGCTACGCCTATCAACTCCATAGCCCCCGCTCCAGCCACAACAACTCAGGGAAGACCAAGAAAGGAATATACTGGGCTTCATCCCAAGTGCAACTTATGTTCTTATCATCACCCAACTAGAGAGTCGTGCATCAAGTGCACGAATTGTGGACGATTCGGACACCTGGTGGAGCGATGCAGGAGTCCTGGCAACCAACTGGCTGTGGGGGATGCTAACCCTCAGCCTAACCCTGCTCGAGGCTGCTTCGAGTGTGGCGCTATGGACCATTACAGAAATAGATGCCCCCGCGTCACCAGCATCCCTCCGGCTCGCGGGAGGGCTTTTACCATTGGAGCTGCCGATGCACGCCAAAACCCCGATGTTATTACTGGTACGTTTATTCTTAACAACAACTGGGTGTCTGTCCTTTTTGATACAGGAGCTGATAGGAGCTTTGTTTCTTGCAAATTGGTTCCTTTGCTGAAATTAAAAATTTCCGAGTTGGACCCTGCCTTTTCGGTTGAACTTGCTAGTGGGGAGTCCAAACAAGTGAAGTCTGTCATCCGAAATTGCACTCTTACTCTTGTCACCACATCGTTCAGTATTGACCTTATACCTTTTCGTCTTGGAAGCTTCGATCTAGTTGTGGGAATGGACTGGCTGTCCAGCAATCTCGCGGAGGTAATCTGCGCCGAGAAACTTATTCGTATCCCTTTACCTTCTGGCGAAATTCTAACTATTCAAGGCGAAAAATCGGGTGGATGCCTAAGGGTCGTCTCTTGCTTAAAGGCCGGTCGGTACCTTCGAAAGAAGTATCCCGCATTTCTAGCTCATGTTACTCTCAGGGAATCCGAAGACAAGAGACTGCAGGACTTTCCTGTTGTGCGTGAATTTTCTGATGTTTTTCCCGAAGATCTGCCTGGACTTCCTCCTAACAGGCAGGTGGAATTTCGTAGCGATCTTATTCCTGGTGCTCTCCCTATTGCTAAGGCACCGTATCGTCTAGCTCCGTCGGAACTTCTAGAATTATCAAATCAGCTTCAAGAACTTCTTAGCAAGGGATTCATTCGCCCTAGCTCGCCTCCATGGGGGGCCCCAGTACTCTTCGTCAAAAAGAAGGACGGGACTTTCCGTATGTGCATTGACTACCGGGAGCTTAATAAGCTCACTATAAAAAATCGGTACCCATTACCGAGAATTGATGATCTATTTGATCAGCTCCAGGGTGCTACGTTTTTCTCTAAGATCGATCTGCGTTCTGGTTACCATCAGTTGCGTGTTCTGGAAGAGGATATCCCGAAAACTGCGTTCCGAACTCGTTATGGTCATTACGAGTTCATGGTTATGCCTTTTGGAATGACCAATGCTCCCGCCATCTTCATGGATCTGATGAATCGCGTCTGCCGTCCATATCTTGATCAGTTTGTCATTGTTTTCATAGACGATATTCTCATTTATTCTCGTTCGAGGACCGATCATGAGCTTCATCTCAGGCTTATTTTGGAGCTTCTCAGAAAAGAGCAACTATATGCCAAGTTCTCCAAGTGTGAATTTTGGCTAAGGGAAGTTCAATTCTTGGGATATGTCATCAATGTCGACGGCATTCACGTCGACCCTTCCAAGATAGAAGCCATCAGAAATTGGGTAGCGCCTAAAACACCTACCGAAATCCGTTCATTTCTTGGTCTGGCCGGTTACTACCGCCGATTTATCTCAAACTTCTCCAGGATTGCCTTGCCTTTAACCACTTTGACCCAGAAAGGGGAACCTTTCGTGTGGGGACAAGATCAAGAGGAAGCTTTCCAAACTCTGAAGAATAAGCTTTGCCAAGCACCGATCCTATCACTTCCGGAAGGTGACGATGACTTTACCGTTTATTGCGATGCTTCGAATCAGGGCCTCGGTTGCGTTTTAATGCAACAAGGGAAGGTCATCGCTTACGCTTCTCGACAACTCAAGGTGCACGAGAAGAACTACGCCACACATGACCTGGAGTTGGGTGCAGTGGTGTTTGCCCTAAAAATCTGGAGACATTACCTGTACGGTACGAAGTGTGTCATTTTTACCGATCACAAGAGCTTACAACACATCCTCAATCAGAAAGAGTTGAACATGAGGCAGCGACGCTGGGTCGAACTTCTCAGCGATTACGATTGTGAAATTCGCTACCACCCGGGAAAGGCTAATGTGGTGGCTGACGTATTGAGTCGTAAAGAAAGGACCCAGCTGCACTCTATTCGGATTCAATCCAACCTTCCTTCCTTAATTCGTGAAGCTCAGAATCAAGCGCTTGTGAATGGTGATCTCAAGGGCGTTTTGTCTTGTGGAGCCGAGCAGAAATTCGAAACCAAGTCAGACGGCATCCTCTATTTTCTTGACCGAGCGTGGATCCCGAACTCCGAGCCTCTTCGGACGCTTATTCTAAACGAAGCCCACAAGTCCAGATACTCGATTCATCCAGGCAGCAACAAGATGTATCAAGATCTTAAACCCCATTATTGGTGGCCCGGGATGAAGAAAGATATCGCTTCGTATGTGATGAGATGTTTGACTTGTTCGCGAGTCAAGACAGAGCATCAAAGGCCGTCTGGGCTACTTCAACAACCTATTATCCCTCAGTGGAAGTGGGAAGAGTTAGCTATGGATTTCATCACCAAGCTACCACGGACGCCTAGCGGTCATGACTCAATTTGGGTTATTGTGGACATTCTAACAAAATCCGCCCACTTTATCCCGGTTCGTGAAGACTACACTACGGAGAAGTTGGCGCGGGTATACATTCGTGAGATCGTTTTCCGTCACGGTGTGCCTAAGGGCATCACGTCTGATCGTGACAGCAGTTTTTCTTCCAGGTTCTGGAAATCTTTGCAAAAGGCCTTTGGGACAAGTGTGAAGCTTAGCTCTTCCTATCATCCAGAAACGGATGGGCAGAGCGAGAAGACCATACAAACCCTAGAAGACTTGTTGAGAGCTTGTATCCTCGATTTCGGCAGTAGCTGGGAAGCTCATCTGCCACTGGCAGAATTTTCTTACAACAATAGTTACCACGCTACCATTAAATGCGCGCCGTTTGAAGCTCTTTACGGCCGCAAGTGTCGCTCTCCTTTGTGTTGGTCCGAGACCGGGGATTCACAGATCATCGGCCCCGAACTAATACAGGAGACAACCGATCAAATTGCTTCCATTCAGCAGCGACTCAAAGACGCTAGATGCCGACATAAGTACTACGCCGACAAACGACGCAAGCCACTCGAGTTTCAAGTTGGTGACCGTGTCATGCTGAAAGTTTCCCCCTGGAAGGGCGTAGTCCGCTTCGGGAAGAAGGGAAAGTTCGCTCCTAGGTATGTTGGACCATTCAAAATCCTTGAAAGGATCGGACCAGTTGCCTATCGTCTTGAGCTGCCACCGGAACTCAGTAGAGTTCACAACGTTTTTCATGTTTCGCAATTAAAGAAGTGTCTTGTTGACGAGGCCCTTCACATTCCCGTCGACGAGGTTCGATTTAGCGACAATCTGCTTTTCGTTGAAGAACCCGTCGAGATCATGGATCGCGAGGTCAAGAAGACCAAGCGTAGCCGCACACCCGCTTGTGAAAGTTCGATGGATAACAAACGCGGACCCGAGTTTACTTGGGAACGCGAGGATCAGATGAAGGAGAAATACCCTCATCTGTTCTCTTAATCTATATTCTTGTAATCTAATTGTCTAGAAGTCAATATAAATTTGCAGCATGTATCAAATAACTGTGTTATTCAATGAATATCATGTTGCCTTGTTATGCTTATAAGTATTCTTTTATTTCCATCCACAAACTTTGGCTACTCAGGGCTCATGCTGGAAAGCACAAGTCATATCTACTCAATCATATAAACCTTGGGGAATTTATACATCATTTAAGCTAAAAATTTGTTATCATTCTAGCATTCATGGAGCATGGTTGTATGTATGTGTGTGGTGTCGTGTCAAATTTTCTAGCCGCACGCAATAGAGTTTATACATTGATACAAGGTGAGCTTGCAATTATAGTCCGGAATATAATTGCATCAAGGTCACAGGTGTATACGTGTATAAGCAATATGCTATTGTGCAACTAGGAGTCGTGAACTCAAGGTTCGTGTAGGGAAGTATTCGACAAAGGTTGAAGGAGTGGTGGGTTAGCCGCTGGTACACCCTATATATAAGCCCCTTCAGCACGAGTTGAATATGTCTGAAGCGAAACTTGGAATTAGGGACTTATAGTTAGCGTGGCAGCTGTGAGACATTAAATTCAAGAATTATTGAGGGAATTATTCACAGAAGATTGAAGGAGTGGTGGGTTAGCCGCTGGTACACCCTATATATAAACCCCTTCAATCCGAAATGAATATGTCTGATGTAAAGCTTGAGGGTGATGCCTTGTAGTGGAAAATAGTGTGTCGTCCTGTGTGTCATTGATCTAATAGGAGTCGAAGGAAACACTCAAGTAAGGTTGAAGGAGTGGTGGGTTAGCCGCTGGTACACCCTATATATAAGCCCCTTCAGCTTGATTTGGGTGGTATCTGAGATGAATATTAGAAGTAGTGGCGCATAGTGGTCATCATGGGATCATGAAATCTAAATCATCGTTGCATCAAGTATACTAAAAATCTAAATTTCGGGACGAAATTCTTCTAAGTTGGGGAGGATGTAACGCCCTGGAATTTGACTGGTAAACTAAAATCAAGAAATCATCGGAAACTATACACTTTGGGTTCTGGACGATAAGTTCGGAATCCATATCATTGGAAAATCTGTTTATTCAGCTAAAAATGTTATTTCATAAAAAGAACTTTTACGTTTGAAAAATATTAATTTTGTGTTTTCGAAAAATAAAAGGTTTTTATTTAAAAAGATTGCAAGCGATTACTTGAAAAATGATTTCTATAAAATTTTTACTGGAAGGTTCTAGCTCGTTAAAACTTATGAACTCAGCTAGCCTTGACCCGTAGGTAACCGAAACCCGAACCCGATAGAACCAAGTATATAAGCGTAGTGCAAGAACAAACTCCACCATTTTCCTTTCATCTCTTCCACACCCACACCCAAGCACCCCAATTCTAGAGAGAGAGTAGTGAGAGAAAGTTATTCAATCCAAAATCCGAGTCCACCAATCTGTTTATTGTTGTTTTTGGTAAGATCTTCTTGAAAATCATACGTTTTTATCATCAAATCCGGCCCCGAATCGAGCAAAAACCCCAACTTTTGTTTCAAGTGTGTTCTTGGTCAAAAATCGTCATTTTTGGTGTCAAAAAGCATACTTGTGTTGTTATAAACGTTAGGAATCAATAGCCCTATGGATTCCGAGCATTTCCATGTATAAAACATTGATTTTGGGCGAAAAATCATGAAAATCGTCAAAATCCCGTAGGTTTCTCCGTCATCCGGCTTGAAGGAGTCGAATAGGTCTATTCGGTCGAATAGACCAATCGAACCTGACCATTCGGTCGAACCATCTCCTATTCGGTCGAACAAGAGACCATTCGGTCGAACCAGTGGGCAAACGAACAGACTAGCCGGATCAGAATATACATTCGATCGAATATGATTGTATTCAACCGAATGTACATCCTACTCGACCGAACGAGTCCTCAAACGACTGAACGTGTTCTTCCCAGCCCCTTTGACCGAACCAGTACCATATTCGATCGAACAGGTAGCAGATTTGATCGAACCTGCCCTTATTCGACCGAATGTGCCAGAATCAGCTTGTTTTCAACTTTAAAACTTGGTTTTTTGCTCGAGGTCGCGTAGGCTTATACTCTTAGACTTAAAGCGTGTTGTTAACTTATTATGTCCTTGTCTAGACTTAGAGGATCGATGTTTGGCAGCACTCGACCACCCTAGCAACCATACTTAGCCAACAAGGTGAGTTCATAGCCCCCTTTTTCTTTTAAGCTTTTCAAATCATTGGGATGGAAACATGGTAACTGTACACGTTTTGACAAAACTCATTTATTCAAACATTCTTTATCATAAACATTCTTGACAAATCTTTTGCAAACTATGAATATTGGGGAAAACAAGTAATCATGGCAGGTTACTCATACCTTAACTTTCTCGGAAGTTGTGTATGTCTAATCAATTATTCAGGAGTAAACATGGGAATCATTGATCGCTTAGGGAACGTTGGACTTTGGAAATCAATGTCATATGCCTGTTATACATTATCATGAAAACACATCATTCATTGGACAGTCTAGTGGTCGTGTGAACATAGGCAGTTTAGGTCACACTAGTGCATGTGTTTGGTCTCCAAGTGGTCGATTGGTAGACAGGCCGTTACTAGATGTGGGATTCTAAAGTGTTCGATTTAGAATACACGTGACCTAGGGGGTTCTTAAAGTGTTCGATTAAGAATCCGAAGAATTTCCTAAGTGATCGATTAGGAATCCAAGTGATACTAAAGTGGACGCTTTCGAATTCTCTTATGGTATCCAAAGTGATCGATTTGGGTTACCATCATGGAAATCAAGTAGCATCGTGTGGTCTTGTGTGGGTTGTTGTCAGGTCTCGTGTGATCATTATGCATTATCATCATTATCATCAAGACATGGTTACATATGATTCTTTGGTATCTTTATACATATAACCTTGATATCATTACACCTGTATGCATGGGAACAATACATGGGATCATTATACATAACTCTTGCAGTCTTGTGTAAGGCTTATCACTACATTATTAGTTGACCTATCTTTATACCTTGGATTTACAAATGTAAACAAGCTTAGCAGAGTAGGTTGTAGGAATGGATGGTTAGCCGATGGTACACCTTATGTACAAACCCCTACAACCTAGTCTGGTACGCTTGTCTTGTCTTACAAACCTTTTCAAAACCGGGCTTTATACCCAAGCATGGTAGGATAAGTTGTAGGAGTGGTGGGTTAGCCGATGGTACACCCTATACATAAACCCCTACAACTTAGTCTAGTATGCTTGTGTATAATCCCTTTTTCCTTAAACCTATGAATTCACTCATCTACTTTATGTAGTTGACATTTTCGTTACATGTTTTCAGGAAGTGAAGCAGGAAGTAGCAAATAGCTGATAGAGGCCTTAGATGGAAGACATTTAGGATTGATGTTAGCTTTATCTGTTGTAATGGAACGAATTTGCTACCTGTTGTATTGTTGTAATGTTGACATGTTTTAAGTTTATGCATTTAGACTTTTTAATCTATTGTGCTCAATCAATCACGACCCCGTCGCCACGCCTCGGTTTTTTCGCCAATTACGACCGGGGTGTGACAGAGCACAAGCAAAATTATGTAAGTGTCTAGTGAAACCAGCATGATGGAAGCTACTGTCGGTGAATCTTTCTTGCAAGGACTACTTTAAAGTTTGCATATTGTATATTGAACTAAAACTAATTTTGATTATGTGGTAAAAGGTTTAAGTCAACTTGGGGTGACTTGATCCGGTGAAACCGTAATGAAACTTAGCGAAGTGGTTTCTAGGCTTTTGAGTGTGGGTCCCACTAGCTATACGAACCTAAATTGTGTATGGTTTTATTCCTTTAAGTAAGTATTACGGGCATGGATTTAAGTGGACAGAAATACCAAAAATGGACCAGATCTTACCAAGTTTGTGTGTCCTGATAAGTTGTGATATTCGTGACAAAACAAGTTATACCTTATTCATTATGTAACGAGTAAACGATAAATAAGTTAATTGGTAACGATTAAACGAGTAACCAACCGATATTGATTATGACCCGCATATATACTGAGGGGTCATATATGAGTTATATATGTATATATATATATGTATATATATATATAGGATGAGTATCATTACAGAACCCTTAAATTATTTAAGAACATGAAGGAACCATTGAAAACAAATGTTTTTTATAAAAATTTTTGTATGTTAATGTTAATTTAGTGTAGTTTCATCATTTTTGTATATCTATATTTTTAATTACAGTTTTGAAAAATAGTTTTTATACATATCTATGTTTTATTTTACACCTTTGTAAATTTGTTAATAAATAAATTTTACACATGTAAACTTGTGATTTATATATGTAATTAAATTTTTTATATAAAATATGATAAAACTACTCTTAAGTAATGTTAGTATATAAAAAAAATTAAAAAAAATGTTTGATTGTTTAGAGTTCCTAACAGTTCTTAACTTTTTTGGAGTTCTTAAATGATACCAACCCTATATATATATATATATATATAATAGTGGCTAACATATTGATATTAAGTCCCCAGTAACTATAAAACCATTTAAACGAAAAAGGTTTCGTTTAACAATACGTTATGACTTTAAACACAATCGTTAACATCGAAACGAGCATTCTAGCATCCTTCAAGCCGAAAAAGACTTATGGAACACTTATATAACATGTTCTAAACAATCCGTGAAAATATTTTGGATTTTTACAATGATTAAGTACGTTTTACTTATTTTACAAAAATGGGCTGAAAAACACTCGTTTTCGCGCTGCTTTTCGCACCCGAACTAGTTTTCTTGCGAAAAACCGAACCTGAACTAAATTTTGGACTGAGATTTACTAGTTTCACGAAAAAACGATACATCAATGGGCCAAAGGGAGGCCTATTGGCCCCCCTCTTTGGTCCGACCGCAATTGGGGTGGGACCCCCTCTTGTTCTAGCTTGTTGTATAAGCTTTATTACTTGGATATTTTGCACAAATATTAGCAAACCAAGTCACAGTCACATAATTTATTCACCCTTGCAGCCAAAACCCTAGAGGTAACCTTCAAAATTTCATTCATTTCATACTTGATTAACATGATTTAAACATGGAAACTTAGGTTTTGATTAGTATTAAACATGTTTAACCATCCAGAAACCCTAAAAATCACCTAAAATCATGTTTTGATGTTAAACATGTTTACCAGTCATAAACATATGGATTTTTGGCCAAAAACACGGATTAGAACATGGATATAGCGTTTTTACGGTTTAAAAGTTCGGTTTGAAACCCAAGCCGAAACCCTAATTAACGAGGCTGGACTATGGATCATTTATGCTTGGTATTGTGTTATATGATATTTAGATACCCTGACTTTGTGACCCAAGACATGGACAGTCGTTAAAAACACCGAAAACTATCGAAAACCGATAAGGTAATTACCTTATTACTCGTTTAGGGGCTGTTTAGTATAAGGTTGTGACGTGATTGTTGTTAGGTTGTGAAACTTTGCAAGGACGTTAGGGATCACATTAGGGAGTCCATGTTCAAATTCGGTAATTCTTCGATAAACGGAGAATATATGAGGAATTTATTATCGTTTATTGGTGTTTATTTAGGAAAAATAGGTAAACATCATGAAAAAACTATGACATTTTGTTTGGAACTCTGTAATTTTATGGTAAGATCACTGGCAAAATTTGGGATAATTTGGATATGTCTAAGTATAGGTTGTGCATTTGCGTTTTTATCGAGTTTTAACAGCTGAAAAATGCACCAAAGGATATTTTGGTCAAAGAGTTAGATTCTAGGAATGGTACAAGCGTTGTGTTATGGTATTATGAACACATATAAAAATAATTGGATTTTTCTGGAATTGTTTGGCATAAACGGGTTATTTATCGGTTAATTATTACACATAAAATGAATTTTTATAAAAAATAGTTAAGTATAAAAATTCTGAAAATAGTTTTATGAAATTCAAAAGATTTTACTTTATTTATAAAAAAATTATCATAATTTATATGTAATTACATAAATAGTTATGATTATTTGAAGATTTAAATTAAATAAATTTTAACGAAATGCGCAGTTTTGTGTTAAACGAACTGACTGGTATGTCAAAATATCAAAAGTGGTCAAATATCATAGTTTTGGATGACTTTGATAAAACGAACTTTTTCCGAGATTTTCTGACAATTCTGGTGGATTATACGCGTTTTGTATAATCAAACCTGTATGAAAACGGAAACGAACGCTGCGATCATTTCCGATACCGAAACTTTAAACTTCTTTTATAAATAAAATCAATTTATCAAACAGTATGTTTACTTAATTTTGTGTGATCTTACCTATTTTCAAAATGCGTAAACGATCAACTTGGCTAGGCACGAAAAACGATGCATCTGAGCCAAATCTGGTTTTAATCATTTCATAACGTACAATGTCACAAACTAAGACTAATAGCACGTTCTGGGCACAACAACTATACCCAGATTAGTTATAGATCCCAATTTAGTTTAAATGTTGTACTAGTATTAACCGTACTATGTCGATTATAGGATACGAGCTATAGCCGAGCATTATACCTAGTACGCGTGTAATCGATCACTAATACGATAAGTTGAGTTTCATGACCCCACTTTTAAACAACTTTATGAACTTTTGGGGTGAAAAGCGTGTTTACATATACGCATATACTTGAAAACTTGTGATGATGTGAATTATCTAAGTACTAACACTTGAAAGTCCCCACAAACACAAGTGATTAACTTCGTGCCGGTGACGTGTGGATAGTACTATCGATTTGACAAACCCATCTGACAGGTCCGGAGGGGTATGCCGGAACATGTTAACCCAGTTGCACATTGTCATTTAATCTTATTACATTCTGCTATGTGGTGTTAGATATAGTACATACTTGGGGCAAAGTGGTTGTTAAATGCCAACAGGAGTACATGGGCAAGGGTGGCCATGCGTTTTAGCTCGTTTCGATTTCAGTTGTGGCTTAGTATAAAAACATCTTACATACATACATACATACGTACATACATACATACATACATACATACATACATACATACATACATACATACATACATACATACATACATACATACATACACACATACATACATACACACATACATACATACATACATACATACATACATACATACATACATACATACATACATACATACATAAATACATATATACTGTGAATTTTATGAACTCGTATACTGATTTTGTTCATACTCGTGAAACTTGAAACTCACCAACTAGACGTAGTTGACCCGTTTTAACATACTTTTCAAGTGAGCCAAAGTTGTAATGATTGCTACGTGCTCGGTGTTAAAATCTGAAGTTGAATTGCTGTAAATAGATGCTAGTACATTGTAACGAATAAGAAGCCAAGAGCTGGTTTTGTGTTTTCACTTAGTTTGTAAACATAGTACCAACCAATGTAATATGATGTAAATTAGTTTGTTGAATTTCATGATAAACAATGTGGTTGATACCAGAGTTATCTATTACATTCCCGTATTACGCCTCCGCAACTACCTAATCGGGGTGTGACAGAAGTTGGTATCAGAGCCATTGGTTATAAAGAATTAGGATGTCCATTAGGATACCCTAATATAACCGTAGGCTTGATTATCTCTGGGGATAAAATAGTATTAAATAATATATAACGATGATTTTCAGGATGAACTCGAATGGGCAAGTGAGTTATTATGGTCCAGAACGTAATAACGGACTTGCTTGTACGTGGGAATTTTAGAACAAGTCGTTGAACAGTCTAATAGATAAAATCAACAACATATGTGTATAAAATATAATATTAAATAAATATATATGTATATAAACGATTTTCTGTGCTTATGTGTATAAATACCTACATGTATTTTATTATGTTTACTATTACTGAGAAATATTTTTCTTATTACTAACCCCTTTGCAGACACATCTCGAGAGCCGCAGATCGCATATCGTACGAAGTACCAGCACTTTATGAAGATGAATAGGATCCAAAAGAGGAACCCGAAGAGGAGTCGGATGAGGAAGAAATAGGTGAGAGTTTTGGAGACACCGTAGTACCTCGTGAGGTGCCGACCGGCCAGCCTGATTTATCAGGCTACCGATGCGATAGTCACCCTCCTAGGGAATCACCTACGCTAGATACTAGAGCTACTAGTGCTTATCACTCACCGATTAATGCACCCAGATCCCCTACTCCACCTGTGCTTCATACACCAGTACCCCCACCTACCGTTTGGAACTGTTAGACTGCCCGCATGAGCGTGAGCCTACCTGAGCACACCTCTCCTCCACCACGGTCTGCATACCATAGAGGAGAGACATCACGTGTCCAGGTCACTGACATACCTTTTTCCACCTGGGGTCTACCCACACCGATACCGGAGCCATCTCTTCTATCCAATTAAGCATGGTTGGGTGTAGTGACTGATTGGATATTAGAATAATCACACTAGATAAGCAACCTTAACCATCATAGATACGACATGCAAGATCACATGTGTTACCTACAACGAGAAGTGTGGGACATACAGAGGTCAAATTCTCACAACCGTTGGCGTCAGGATCCTGCGATGACAATATTGGGAGTTTGTATGGTGGTTATTACAGCCATGGTGGTTGCTGTTGTGTGGTTGTTATACCGCGAACTCACGAATGGGTAGAACACGAGTAGTATAGTTGGTTGTATATAGCCTTTTGACATCCCATGCAGCATTTTGTAGCGACATGTTAAGCTGAATTGGGAACTGTTTACGGTTTAGTATTATTACAAGCACTGGCCATTATCGGGTTAAGTCTATATGTCACTTAGTGACAAATTTTGATACGCATATACAAGCGCTGGCCTATACCAGGTTAAGACTATGCGCTAAACTTTGAAATGCATATGTACAGTAATGATTATGGATAATACAAATGTGTTCTTTGGCATAGTTGTATGTTTTTGATTTGTAATATCGTGATACTGTGCATTTTATAAGGGAAAAGGTATTTATTATTATATATTTGGTTATTGTTATAGAATGGCACCGAAGAAAGCTAACTCTATATCCGAGGCGGAAGTGGCCGCAACGATTGCTCGCCAACTACAAACAGTGATACCAACAATTGTAGCAGAAGTCACTGTAGGCATACGTGCCAACAATATTGTTAATAAACCCTCGAGCACCACTACGGCCACTGCTAATATACCTTCGTCGGATACTAATGTAGCCCCGGGCGTTACTACCCTGCTGACAACTAAAAACGTTACAAACAATAAAAATACTCGCCCGACTGTTAATGTTGTTGGGAACACTGAACCCGCTTTGAACACCGGTAATGTCACGAATTCAACTCCCTTCCCGACTACCAACACAACTACAAACGTAAATGCTCAACCAAATACCGGTAACAATCGTAATAAAGAAGAACCCACGTCGAGGGTATTCGTTTAAACAATTCAAATCGTGTAACCCAAATGAATTCAAAGGTATCGAGGTGCCTAAAGGATTGGTCAAATGAATTGAAAAGACGGAGTCCGTGATTAACATTAGGGAATGTCCACCAAAACGTATAGTCAGATTCGTTACCAGTATGTTTTTTGATCATGCTTTGATGTGGTGAACACAGTGGTTCAAATAAGAGGACAAGATGTTATAAACTGTATGTCATGGGCCTAACTCAAAACCCTTTTACTAGAACATTTTTGCCCATAAAGTGAAATTCAAAGGTTAGAACATGAGTTGTGGAACATGGAAATGAAGGGTGCAGATCACATGGGATATACTAACCGTTTTAAAGAACTTTCTCGCTTAGTACCGTGGTTAGTTACTCCTGAAGCTAAACGTACAACGGGATTAACCCCTGCTGTAAGGAGTATAATTAACTCAGTATCTCACCCAACATTGGAAAGTGCTGTATCTCAGGCTGGTGTAGTTACTTTTGACCTTATGAGGAGTGGAGTGATAAGGATGCCAGGAGAAACACCGAGTATAAAATGACCTGATTATGGGACTAGGAAGCAACGGAACCCTCAAAATAAACGAGCCCGCCCGATTACCCGAAACTATGCCATGACCAGTTAGAATGTGAAATAAGAAGCTTATAAAGGAACGTTAAAAAAGTGTTGAAAATCTAATCTTCATCATGTGGGTGACTGCAAACCGGTAATATGTCACAAGTGTGGAAGAACTGGACATTACGCTCCCAACTGTAGAACCACCACTAATAATGTAAACTGGCCACAACAAGCAAACCAACCACCTCGACCTCAACCAACCCGACCATGACTCAATCAACAAACCCCACCCACTATGAACCTCCGTACCTGTTATGAATGTGGTAGTACGGAACATTATCGGAGGTACTGCCCCAAGATGAATTAGGGTGAAGTGAGAAGACAGAACCAAGCACAAGCATCAACTTCCAACGCAGCTAGGGGACGCGCGTTTTTAATAGGATCGGGTGAAGTGCGTCATAATCCGAATGTGGTAACAGGTACATTCTTTGTTTCCGATCTGTATGCTTCAGTTTTGTTTGATACGGGTGCCGATAGAAGTTTCGTATCTGTTAACTTTTTACCCTTAGAAAATATGCCAATTAGTGAGCTAACAAAACCATACACTATAGGACTCGCTAACGGTAAGTCTATACTTGTTAACCGAATAGACCAAAACTGTTCCCTTATCCTAAACGACCACCCGTTTCTTATTGATTTACTTCTAGTGGAATTAGGAAGTTTCGATGTTATAGTCGGTACGGACTGGCTGTCTAAGCATAAAGCTGAAATCATTTGTAAAGATAAGACTGTTAGGATACCTCTTACTAATGATAAGGCAATGATCGTTCAAGGTGAGAAAGCTGGTACTACATTGCCTCTCGTATCCCAACTTAAGGAACTAAAGTATTTGCACTAAGGTTGTACATTATACTTGGAAAGTGTAACAGTTAAGGACCCAGATGAAAAACGATTAGAAGACATCCCAGTGGTACACGAATATTCAGATGTATTCCTTGATGAGTTTCCTGGTTTACCACCGACCCGACAAGTCAAATTTCGTATTGACTTAATACCAAGAGCAGCTCTCATTGCTAAGGCACCTTACCGACTTGCACTTTGTGAAATGCAAGAATTGTCCAATCAGCAAGAGTTACTAGATAGGGGCTTTATACGACCTAGTTATTCACCATGGGGAGCACCGATGTTATTTGTGAAAAACAAGACGGAAGTTTTCGTATATGTATTGATTACCGGGAGTTAAATCAAGATTATATACCCATTACCTCGAATCTATGACTTGTTTGATCAACTTCAGGGAGCAAAGTATTTTTCAAAAATCGATCTCAGATCTGGTTATCATGAAGTAAGAATTCTAGAGGAAGATATCTCGAAAACAGCCTTCCGAACTCGGTACGGTCACTATGAATTTTTGGTTATGGCGTTTGGATTGACCAATGCACCTGTAGTATTTATGGATCTCATGAACCGAGTTTGCAAACCCTACCTTGAAAAATTTGTGATAGTGTTTATCAATGACATCTTGATATATTTGAATAGTAAGGAGGAACACGAGCAAAATCTGCGGGTAATCTTGGAATTATTGAGGCAAGAAAAGTTATATGCCAAATTGTCCAAATGTGAATTCTGGTTACAAGAAGTACAATTCTTAGGACACATTGTGAATCAATAAGGAATCCAAGTAGACCCAACTAAAATTGAGGCTATTAAAAACTGGCAAGTACCTAAATCACCAAAAGAAATTCGTCAATTTTTAGGATTAGCCGGGTATTACCGACGATTTATTAAAATCTTTTCAAGAATTTCCCCAACCTTTAACCCTCTTAACTCAGAAAGATCGAACGTATGACTGGGGAGAAGAACAAGAAATGGCCTTCCAAACTTTAAAACAAAAATTATGTGAAGCTCCAATATTAAGTCTTCTAGATGGAACTGATGACTTTGTAGTCTATTGTGATTCAACTCCTAAAGGTTTAGGGTGCGTGCTGATGCAATGGGAGAAAGTGATAACATATGCCTCCCGACAATTAAAAGTACATAAGAAGAACTAAACAACTCAAGATCTGGAATTGGAAGCAGTTATTTTTGCATTAAATATATGGAGACACTACTTGTACGGTGATGGTCTGTTAATTTGTATATGTTTTAGTTTGTTTATTATTTAGTTTTAACAGTTTATTTTAAAATTATCGATACTTCATACGTGTTTTATTGGATTTTAGGTCATAGGCGTTAAAGTACTCAGTATGGACCTGTTATGACACGGAATGAAGACCCGGGATGTCCAGCACGCTAAACGATGAAAAGAACGAAGGTTGCTGTAGCAGTGTCCCATCGCGGTACGCGATGGGCTTGTTGAAGGTCCCATCGCGGTACGCGATGGGAGGTTAATGAAGTTTGACTTTTTAGTCAATCGCGGTACGAGATCGACTCATAGAAGACCCCGACGCGTACCGCGACGGGTGTGCAGACGGGATTTTTTGTTTATAACATCTTTTTCATTAACAAGAAACCCTAACTCCGTTTTTACGAACCAAAGGCGCTTTACAGCAGTCCTATAGGCGATTTCCATTATCCTAGCTCGTGTCAAGACCTCCCGCATGATCCCTATCATCCATATCGATGATTTGATGATGTCTAGGCTCGACTAATCTCCTAGAATCTCACCCGGGATGTATAGTTTGTAACCATTTACAGTTTTTCTCATGTGATTAAGAATACTTATGTTTTATTATTGATGATTGATATATGATTATTGATATTTAGTATTTCTGTGTGTTCGGTCGGTTTAGGTTTACGTTGGTCTGAACGATCTGTTACCAATTGCTAGATAATTAGTCATATAACTGTTTGGTTAGATTGAATACGATAAAACGTAAATTACCCTTAACTGAGTCACACTGGCAAGGACTGTTTGATAACCAGTGCCGTGTGTAAAGTAATTGTTGACATCTAAGGTTTTGTCTGGTTGACCATTTTCAGTTAATCGTTGATAATCAATCTGTTAGGTTGCATGAGATACTGTTTGGTTGCTTACTTGAATTCCTGGGTGTGGTTTGCTTTGTTAACTGCTTAATACTCGTTTGCTTGCTCTTTTCTTAGTTCTCTTAATTCAAACTATTGCTTGTGTGATTAGCACTAAAAATCAGTACTTCATAATATTAAATCTGTTACACGAATCGCATTGACCACATACTCCTTGTGATATGATACCCTACTTGCTCTAACTATTTAGAATAATTAGGTTTTTGATTGACTCAAACGACGGTCATCAAAATGGCGACGTTGCCGGGGAGTTAGTGCGCTTAGTGTTTTTCGTGTTAATTGATTTTTGTGTTTATTTTCGTTTTAATTTTAGTTTTTATTTTATGTTTTTATATATCTGTATTTTACGCGGGTTGTGTTAGTTGTGCAGATTACAGGTTTATGCGCACCCGTCATTCGGGCCGATAGTCTCCGTTAGTTTACGAGCCCGAAATCGAGAGATTAGCTCGGTAGAACCGAGTACAAAACAGAAATTCTGAGATGGAAGACCAAAACCAAAACCAGAACCAAAACGAAAACCAGAACCCAAACCAAGACCCACTCCCACAGAATAACCAGTTTCACCCAGATAACATACCTCCACCACTCAATTTCAATAACCAAAATGAGCAAAATAACCAAAACGCCCAAAATAACTCAGCTCGTGCATCCAGAACCTGAAATCAAACCCGAAACCGAAACCTTAACCGAAACTTATACCTCAACTTTGACCAAGCACGGCCATCAGTTCCAAACAATAACCCCAACCGCTGAGTTTGGATAAATATTGACGATGTTCGATCGAGTGTTCCGACTGAAGATGTGGATGATGGGGAAGATAATAATAGAAACGAAGGTTTTCGGGCAGCGGATGATGAGGTAGATCGATGGGTTAGGAGGAATCGGGCGGCGGAGCCCGAGAACGAGGTTGGTGAACCAGAGATTGAGGGTGATAATAATTATCAAGATGAGGGGGATGAGCCTGTTAATCGAAGACGGGCTGAAGCAGACAACAGAAACGGGAGAGGTCGAGAAAGGGTAAATTGGGCAGAATGGCACGAAAGAGTTCGTGGTTTTCTAGTTAACCGGGGCGGTATGGGAAACCCCGGGGGCAGAGGAGAAATTACATAGCCCCTGCTCATGGTGTTAACAGTCGGTTCAGACCGGCTATCTCAGACGAAGCATCCCCGTTGGTTCTACAGGAACGAGTGCAGGGACAACCAACTTTCAAGTCCCGGCCATCTTACATCAACATCGTTCCTCACTTCAACAGGATGGCTTTGGAAGACCCGTATTCACACTTAACCGATTTTTCAGCTATCTGCGGGTCTATCGGTGACGGTATGTTTGATCAAGATGATGTTCGATTGCGGTTATTCCAATTTTCCCTAAAAGACAAAGCGAAACGTTGGTTTAATTCGCTACCGATGCACAGTATCAGAAATTGGGCGGAGATGCAACAAGTGTTTCTAAACGAGTTTTATTCACAGTCGAAGACTACCGAGGCCCGTTCCGATATTCGTCACTTTTCACAGTTACCTGGTGAGTTATTTCACGAAGCCTTTACTAGATACAAAGACATGATCAGGAAATGCCCACATCACCAGATCGAACTGTGGGAACTGGTTAAGTGCTTTGTTGAAGGTTTGACATACGAGGACCGAAAGCATCTTAAGGCCCCGTGTAATGGTTTGTTGCTGAATCAGCCGGAGGAAAATGATTGGGATTTTTTGGAGTTTATGTGTGAAGATTCCAAGGAAGAAGCAGCAGCTGAAAGACGAAGACGTGGTAATTCCTCCAGGTCAGTTAAGTCAGTTACGAGTAAATTTGAAAGAATTGCTGAGATAGAACGTGAACTGGCTGGGTATAGAAAGGGTAAGAAGAAAGAAGTCGGGAAAGTTGGTGTTAAATTCCCGGTTTGTGAAGATTGTGGTGAAATCGGACATAAGGCAGAAAATTGTCCCGAGTATTATGATGATGTGGAGGATGACACCGAGGAAGTTAATTACACTTATGGGGATTCCAAAGGCCAAGGTTTCAATTCGAACACATATCACCCGGGCCTGAGGAACCACCCGAATTTTCGTTACGGGAACACGTCTTCTCCGTTGAACCCGAACTTTCAGGGATCGGGCCAGAACAGATTTCAGGTTAATTACCGCCAGAGCGGTTATCAGCAGGGCTCTAGCAATCAGAATCGGGGGTATAACAGAGACAGTAACCGGGGTGAAAATTTTTGGGGTAACCAGGATCAGCAAAAACGGTCCTCGGGTAATTCGGACGACTCAGTAAACTCGAAGTTGCATGCGTTGTTAAAGGTTATGACTGATAAAAATGCTGAGACGAAGCAACAGTTCGAGTTACGCGATAAATTTTAGGAGTCAATGATGAAGCAAATTGGTCAGCTCGCTTCAGACATGGCGAAATTACAAAAGAACGCGGGCCAACTTCCGAGCGACACCACAGTCAACCCGAATCATCACAGTTCAAGTTCGAAAAAGAACGTCAACCAGGTAAGTATTTTACGTAATGGTAAGAAATATGATAATAAAGTTGGGGCTCCACCATCGTTGGTTGATGGGGTGGTGGAAGAAATAGATGAAACTCTCGTTAGTGATGACGAGCCGGAACCGGTTGAATTAAATAAACCTAACAAAAGTGAAACTAAAAATAACAAATCGGTTCTGACGGATGACACCAACAACTCTAAGGATAAGGAAAAGGTGAAAACTGTTCCATATCCCGATGCTTTGTTGGCGCCATCAAAGGCGAAGATGGCATCAAAACGAGGCCCGCAACAAGAAGAAATGTGTGAAACATTTAAACAAGTTAAAATTAACATTCCTCTTTTAGATGCCATAAAACAGATTCCCGTCTATGCTAAATATTTAAAAGAATTGTGCACACAGAAATGGAGTCATAAGATTCCTAAACATATTTATTTTACCGATAATGTGAGTGCAATTCTTTCGGGTGCTCTTCCACCCAAGCTACAAGATCCGGGAACGCCTATTATACCCATTCAAGTGGTGATTTTAAAATGACTCGGGCGCTTCTAGATCTTGGAGCTAGCATAAGTATTCTCCCGGGCAGTTTATATGACCAGTACGATTTTGGCCCGCTTCGTGCGGCTGCCACTACGGTTGTCTTAGCTGACCAGAGGCCGAAACTGCCCCAAGGAATATTGACTGACGTTATCGTCAAGGTGGAAGACTTTTACTTTCCAGTTGACTTTTTGGTCCTCGATTACGTTTCGGGTGAAAGGACCAAACAGCCTACGGTTATCCTCGGTAGACCATTTTTGGCTACTGCTAATGCCAACATTAATTGTAGAAATGATACTGTTGACATGGCATTCGGCAACCGTAAGCTGAGAATTAATGTTTTCACACGTGGAAATAATTTCCCGTCGATGACGAGTGCTTCATGGCTGATGTCATTGATGAGTGCATCCCGCTATACGACTCTGTCGTCTGCTCGGATGGCACAACGGAGACGTGTTTTATGTTTGACAGGTTACAGGTGGAAACAGACAAGTTGCTGGAAGAAGAAGAAAAACAAATGGTGATCGCAGCTGTGCGAGGAGACCGTCCACCATGGTCAGTTCAGGTGGAACCGCTTCCCGGGAAGATTGATACCGGGTTGAAACCGTCAATGTTGGACGCACCGAAAGTCGAGCTGAAAGAGCTCCCAAAGCATTTAAAATATGCTTTTCTTGGTAAGAATAATACATTGCCTGTTATTATAGCTTCTAACTTATCTTTTGAACAGAAAAATGCTTTGATGGTGGTGCTGGTTGCGAATAAAGAAGCGATCGGGTGGACCATAGCGGATTTGAAGGGAATCAGTCCATTAATTGTGATGCACAAAATCTTAACAGATCCGAATGTTAAACCAGCGCACGATGCTCAACAAAGGATGAACCTGAATATGAGGGAAGTGGTGAAGAAGGAAGTGCTGAAATAGTTGGATGCGGGCATTATCTTTGCCATATCAGACAGCATGTGGGTGAGCCCGACACAGACAGTACCGAAAAAGGCGGGAATCCAAGTCGTCAAGGACGACTCAGGTAACGAGGTCGCCACCCGTCCGGTAACCGTGTGGCGCATTTGTATTGATTATCGTAAACTGAACGCGGCAACATCAAAAGATCACTTTCTGCTTCCGTTTATCGATCAAATTGTCGAAAAGCTATCTTGTCAAAAATTTTATTGCTTTTTAGATGGGTATTCCGGGTATAACCAGATAGCTATTCATCCTGAAGATCAGGAAAAGACTACGTTTACGTGCCCGTACGGCACATTCGCGTTTAGGAGAATGCCATTTGGGTTATGTAACGCCCCCGCCACCTTTCAGAGGTGCATGATGAGTATCTTTTCAGATATGGTGGGGGAGTCTCTGGAAATTTTCATGGATGATTTTTCCATTTTCGGCACATCTTTCGAGTCATGTTTAAACCAACTCGAAAGAGTTTTGAAAAGATGTGTCGAAATGAACTTGGTTCCTAGTTGGGAAAAGAGCCATTTCATGGTCCAAGAGGGGATTGTATTGGGCCATGTTGTTTCGAGTCGAGGGATCGAGGTGGACCGGGCTACGGTCCAAGTCATTTCTACTTTACCTCATCCCACCAATGTCAAAGGCATTAGATCATTTCTGGGGCATGCCGGGTTTTATAGACGGTTTATTAAGGGTTTTAGTGACATTACCAAACCCTTATGTAATTTATTGCTTAAGGATGTCCCGTTTGACTTTAATGATAAATGTGCTAAGGCCTTTGACATTTTGAAATTGAAATTAGTTGAAGCCCCCATCATGCAATCACCCGATTGGAGTTTACCTTTTGAAATAATGTGTGATTCAAGTAATTATGCGGTCGGGGCTGTTTTGGGTCAACGGGTTGACAAGAAACCCGTTGCTATAAACTATGAAAGTAAAACCCTCTCGGATGCTCAATTAAATTATACCACAACCGAGAAGGAGTTACTAGCAGTAGTATATGCTCTAGATAAATTCCGGTCTTATATTTGGGGTAGTAAAGTTATTATATATTCTGACCATTCTGCTGTCAGGTACCTCATGGATAAAAAGGATGTAAAACCGAGGATTTCAGATGGGTTTTGCTGTTGCAGGAATTTGATATAGAGATTCGGGACAAGAAAGGGAATGAAAATGTTGTTGCAGATCACTTGTCCCGAATTATGGTGAAAATGGGAGCACTGATGGGCCCATTAACGAATCCTTCCCGGATGAACATATCCTGGCAGTTTCACAAAATCCTTGGTTTGCTCATATTGTTAGTTTTAAAGTTGCAGGTGATTTACCAGAGCATTGGCCAAGGAGAAAGAAGAAACAGTTGATGTCCCAAGCTAAACAGTACATCTGGGACGATCCAGATTTGTTTAAAATCGGTGCAGATCAGATGATCAGACGATGCATACCCGAGGAGGATGTCAGAGCGGTGTTGGAACACGCACATTCGTCTGCGTGTGGTGGTCATTTTAGTGGCCAAAAAACTGCTCCAAAAGTTTTAACGAGTGGTTTCTTCTGGACATCCTTGTTTAAGGATGCTCATGAGTTTGCGACATACTGTTTGAAGTGTCAACAACTCGGGAGTATCTCAAAGAGGGACGAGATGCCCTTGAACCCGATCCTTGTTGTTGATATTTTTGATGTTTGGGGGATCGATTTCATGGGCCCGTTCCCTAACTCGCATGGTAATCTGTATATCCTAGTGGCTATTGATTATGTGTCTAAATGGGTCGAGGCAATAGCCACTAGGACAAACGATCATACAGTCGTTTGCAATTTCGTTCAAAGTAATATTTTTTCGAGATTTGGAGTCCCCCGAACTATCATAAGTGATGGGGGATCTCATTTTAAGAATTTTAAATTCGGGAAATTACTTAAACGATACGGTGTTGATCACAGAATAACAACTCCTTACCATCCACAAACGAGTGGACAAGTGGAGGTTTCTAATCGGCAAATTAAACAAATTTTGCAGAAAACCGTTCGGGCGGACCGAAAAGATTGGTTAATAAGTTGACTGTTGGAACCACTCCTTATAGACTTGTGTATGGAAAGGATTACCATTTACCAGTTGAAATTGCACAAAGAGCGTTTTGGGCTACTAAACAGGTTAATATGGATTATGATGATGTAGGTAAAGCAAGGAAATTGGCTTTAAAGTAAGTGGACGGGCCCGTACTCGATTGTAAGAGTCGGGAATCATGGTCGGTACGAGATTAAATATTTTGATGATCATTTGAGACAAGTGGTAAATGGCTATAGACTTAAGCCATATTTGGAGATGAAGGACATACACGAGTTGGATAAGGAATCGGTGAATTTTATTGTAACTTCACCGGTTTATGAGGATAACTGAGTTCGAGGCATTGTCGAGCTGTAGACTTTAAATTCAGATCTTATGGGAGGCAACCCGGGGTTTTTAAGTGTCTGTCCAGTTTTGTTTTTATTTTATTGAGTCTTGTACTTAGTGTCGTCTCGAGTTTTGTGCATAAATGCCAAGTGTGGGGAAGCTTGTTGAAGAATGGAAATTTGAGAAGTTCGGTAAGCATTGATGTAGTACACGTCACTTCAGGTATGTAAAGGTATTTTCAGTTTGGAACGTGTCCAGGGTGATGTCGGGATGCCAAAACAGGTGCGTTTTCGAAAAATTTCAAATCTGACTTCAGAACCCATCGCGGTACGCGATGGGCTTGGCATAACACCCCATCGCGTATCGCGATGGGGTTAAAACCCTAATTGCCCCAAATTGAGCGGCGGTACGCTCCCAGTCCAATTCTACCCATAGAGGTACGCGATGGGTTATGCATACCCGCCTGACCTGATAGGATAAATATCTTCTTCTTCTTCTTCTCTCTTTCTTTCTTCTTCGTCTTCTTCCCTTCTTCCCCTCCTGTTTTTCTTCTCCAGCGAACACCGCACCAGCACCGCCGTTGCTATTCAGCACCATCCTACCAACACCGCCGTCGCTATTCATCACCATCCTATCACCACCGCTGTCTCCCTTCTTCTCCACCCACACCCGCACCACCGCCGTTACCCCCCCCCCCTCTGTTTCCTCCCTCCTACAACCACCACCATTCATCCAATCCATCATCGCAACGCTTCACCACCACCAACCATTCACCACTGCCGGCCGTCCGCTGTACCACCGTTTCTTGTTTGCTCTCAATCTTTCTTCCAGACATCGAGGTATGTGTACAACTTATGTCTTACACTTGTGAGAAGCTTGCTTCTACACGTCTTGAGATTTTGCAGGTTCGATTGTCAGTTTGGTAATTGGATGACACGAGAGTATACGAGTGTTTATGAGAGTTCACGAGCCGACTGGTCCTTCTCCATTCACGTTGATATCAGGTGATTTCAGTTTCATAATTTATTTTGTTTTTATTACTTTAAAATGTTAAAAGTGTAATTGTATAATTGTAAGTAGAACCGCCACACATGAGCCCCGAAATTTTAAAATTGCTTAATAATCAAAAAGTCAATTTCAACCCCGTCCCTCAAATTTTCATTAATCGTTTTATCATTTTTGATAACATTTAGGACAATGTAAACCTCAAGTGTGGGGATGGGGGAAATTTTGAAAAATTTTTGCCCGATAGTACCTCGAAGAGTGTTCAGAAACAAAAGTTGTTAACTGTTAATTATTGCCATTAATGCCAAGTCATAGGTTTCTGGTCATGGTTGGTTTTTCAGCGTCTCATTAGTCTTGCTCACAAATGTTTTTATTACGAGAAGTTGAAAATGGGGTCGTTTAAGCGGGGATAACGAGTCATGGGGACAGATACACATGTTTATATCGTCAACCCTATTCCTCCGGTACGTGTGTGAGTTGACCCAAATATATATAATACACATATAATATATAGTACACACATATCATTTGAGTGCTTTCACTGATGTTCATGGATTACGGGATCGTAGTTGGAAAAATGCAAAAGTGATAGAGGCAATTAGGTTAAGCCTCGTCTGGATGAGCGAGAGTGTGGGTACTGGGGGGTTGGGCCTCATACATTATACATATGAGCGTGGGTAATGTGAGGGGCGGGGGGTTGGGTCCCTTAGAAAACATTTCTTGGACTTATTTTTCGTTTGTTTAGCCCCGACATTATGTTACGAGACGATCCGGCTTACTAGTTTTATTTGTAACTGTAATTGTTCTTGTTTTTGTTCTTGTATTTGTATTTGTTCCATTGTTAAGCATCATGTTATTATGCTTAAAAAAATTGAGAAAAAAGACAAAAAGATGTCTGTTTATATTCAGTTATGTATTCTGTAGTTCGTTGAAGTTCGTTTATGTAAAAAAAAATTGTGAAATCAGTATGTTGATAGTTTGTTTGTCTAGATGTATATAATCAGTCAGTCAGTTGAACATTAGTTTCATTTATTTAGACATTTTGTAATAAGCCGGGTCCGATCGTTTGAGCTACTTAAATATTTCCCTTCCATACCCTTACACCTGGCCCCGTTACAACCCTTTTAAAGGTCTCTTGATTTGCATTTGTGCCAAAGCAGCTTGATGGATTAATATGTACTTATGAGTGATACTGGCACATCTTTTGCTAGTCCATATATTAAACCGAGAGGAGAGATGTTATATTACGAGTGGTATGAGCATTTGTGCCTTAACTGGAAACAAAGTACACCTGTCTGGGCGGCTCTATTGTTTTTATTATAGCATTTAACCGTATTTATGAGATGTCAATCTAAAAACAGTGTCAGCCTGGGAAACTGGGTATGACCTTAAACCTTACTAGTATTAATGGCGATAATCTACATACCTATGATGGAGGTCGATGTTTGCTTTAGAGTTTTGCTTGAGGGCAAGCAAAAGATAAGTGTGGGGATGTGATGGTCGGTTAATTTGTATATGTTTTAGTTTGTTTATTATTTAGTTTTAACTGTTTATTTTAGAACTATCGATATTTCATACGTGTTTTATTGGATTTCAGGTCATAGGCGTTAAAGTACTCAGTATGGACCTGCTGTGACATGGAATGAAGACACGGGATATCCAGCACGCTAAATGATGAAAAGAATGAAGGTTGTTGTAGCAGTGTCCCATTGCGGTACGCGATGGGCTTGCTGAAGGTCCCATCGCGGTACGCGATGGGAGGTTAATGAAGTTTGACTTTTTAGTCAATCGCGGTACGCGATCGACTCATAGAAGACCCCATCGCGTACCGCGACGGGTGTGCAGACGGGATTTTTTGTTTATAACTTCTTTTTCATCATCAAGAAACCCTAACTCCGTTTTTACCAACCAAAGGCGATTTCCAGCGGTCCTATAGGAGATTTCCATTATCCTAGCTCGTGTCAAGACCTCCCGCATGATCCCTATCATCCGTATCGAAGATTTGATGATGTCAAGGCTCGGCTAATCTCCTAGAATCGCTCCCGGGATGTATATTTGTAACCATTTACATTTTTTCTCATGTCATTAAGAATACTTATGTTTTATTATTGATGATTGATATATGATTATTGATATTTAGTATTTCTGTGTGCTCGGTCGGTTTAGGTTTACGTTGGTCTGAAGATCTGTCACCAGTTGCTAGATAATTAGTCATATAATTGTTTGGTTAGATTGAATACGATAAAACGTACAATTACCCTTAACTGAGTCACACTGGCAAGGACTGTTTGATAACCAGTCCCATGTGTAAAGTAATTGTTGACGTCTAAGGTTTTCTCTGGTTGACCAGTTTTCAGTTAATCGTTGATAATCCATCTGTTAGGTTGCATGAGATACTGTTTGGTTGCTTACTTGAATTCCCGGGTGTGGTTTGCTTTGTTAACTGCTTAATACTCGTTTGCTTGCTCGTTGCTTAGTTCTCTTAATTCAAACTATTGCTTGTGTGATCAGCACTAAAAATTAGTACTTCATAATATTAAATCTGTTACACGAATCGCATTGACCACATACTCCTTGTGATACGATACCCTACTTGCTCTAAATATTTAGAATAATTAGGTTTTTGATTGACTCAAACGACGGTCATCATACGGCACCAAATGTACCATTTATATGGACCACAAAAGCCTACAACACATATTTGATCAAAAAGAGTTGAACATGAGGCGAGGAAGATGGGTAGAGCTGTTAAATGACTATGATTGTGAAATTAAATATCATCCGAAGGCCTGTATAGTAGCTAATGCATTAAGTCAGAAGGAATGAATTAAACCCCTAAGAGTACGGGCACTTGGAATGATTGTTCATAATAGCCTTATCGAACAAATTTGCATTGCTTAAGACGAAGCCTTAAAAGAGGATCAATTAGAAAAGGAAGAATTGCACGGGAACGAAAAGAACTTTGAAAAGAAAATTGATGAAATATATTACTTCAAAAATAGAGTATGGATTCGGATTCTTCATGATCTTCAAAAATTGATTCTTGATGAAGCGCCCAAGTCTAAATATTCTATTCATCCAGGTACCGATAAAATGTATTAAGACGTTAAAGAATTTTACTGGTGGCCTGTTATGAAGAAGGATATAGCCACATATGTAAGTAAATTCACAAATTGTGCTCGTGTTAAGGCCGAATACCAAAAGCCTTCGGGAATGTTGCAACAACCCAAAATCCCACAATGGAAATGGGAACAAATCACCATGGATTTCGTAACACACCTTCCCAAACCTCTCAAGGACATAATGCAATTTGGGTTATTGTAGACCGATTAACCAAATCCGCATACTTCATTCCGATCCGTAACAACTTCACTGCCGAAAAACTTTCCCAAATTTACATTGACGAAATTGTATCCCGACATGGAGTACCACTTTCGATTATCTCGGACCGAGATAGTCACTTTACTTCACATTTTTGGCAAGCAGTACAAGAAGGCTTGGGAACCCGAATAGACCTGAGTACCGCTTACCACCCCCAAACAAATGGTCAACCCGAAAGACCAATACAAACCTTAGAAGGCGTACTTCTTTCTTGTGTACTGGATTTCAAAGGAAACTGGGATCAACACCTCCCGCTCATTGAGTTCTCTTAAAATAACAGTTACCGCAGTAGTATACAAGCAGCACCTTATGAAGTATTATACGGGAGAAAATGTAGATCACCACTTTGTTGGACAGAAGTGGGTGATACTCAAATTTCAAGATCCGATTTTATTCAAGAAACAAACAATAAGATTCATAATATTAAACAAAAAATGAAAGTCGCCCGTGAATGACAAAAGAGCTATGCCGATGTTCGTAGAAAACCTCTATCCTTCGAAATAGGTGACAAGGTGTTTCTGAAATTATCCACCCCTGGAAAGGTGTTATAAGGTTTGGAAAGACCGGTAAATTAGCCCCAGGATTTATTGGACCTTTCAAGATTGTTGCTAAAATTGGTCCCGTAGCCTACCGTTTAAAACTACCGTTAGAACTGAGAACTATTCATGATATGTTTCATGTATCGAGTCTAAAAATGTGTCTAACTAATGAAAAGGCAATAGTATCATTGGAAGATGTTCAGGTAAATGAAAAGCTAAAATTTCTAGAAGAACCAGCAGATATTGTGGACGGGAAAACCTAGCATTTACGACACAACAAAATCTCATAGGTAAAAAGTTCAGTGGAACTTAAAACAAGGACCGGAATTTACTTGGGAACGAAAAGACGAATTCCGAAGGAAATACCCACACTTGTTCCCTAAAAAGAAAACCGTTGACACATCCAATTTCGGTGACGAAATTTCTTAACGGGGGGAAGAATGTGACATTCGTGACAAAATGAGGTATACGTTATTCATTACGTAACGAGGTTAGATCGGTTAATTCGTAACGATTAACGAGTAACCGACCGATACTGATTATGACCCGTGTATATGCTGAGGGGTCATATGAGTTATATATATATATATATATATATATATATATATATATATATATATATATATATAGTGGCTAACATATTGATATTAAGGCCCCAGTACGTATAAAACCATTTAAACAAAAAAGGTTTCGTTTAACAATACGCTATGACTTTAAACACAATGGTTAACATCAAAACGAGCATTGTAGCATCAGTCAAGCAGAAAAAGACTTATGGAACACTTATATAACACTTTCTAAGCAATTCATGAAAATATTTTGGATTTTTACAATGAGTTATATGTTTTTCTTATTTTTCAAAAATGGGCTGAAAAACACTCGTTTTCGCGCTGATTTTCACACCCGAACTAGTTTCTTGCGAAAAACCAAACCCGAACTAATTTTTGGACCGAGATTTGCCTGTTGCACAAAAACCGAGGAATCAATGTGCCAAAGGGAGGTCCAATGGGCCCCCTCTTTGGTCCGGCCGCAATTGGGGTGGGACTCCCCTCTTGTTCTAGCTTGTTGTATAAGCTTTATTACTTGGATATTTTGCACAAATATTATCAAACCAACTCACAAGCACGTGATATCTTCACCCTTGCTACCAAAACCCTAGAAGTAACCTTCAATTTTCAATCATTTCATACTTGATTGACATGATATTAACATGGAAAATTTGGTTTTGATTAGTACTAAACATGTTTAACCATCCAAAAGCTAAACTTTCTTGAAGAACCAATAGATATTATGGACGGGAAAACCAAGAAGTTACGACATAACAAAATCTAATAGGTCAAAGTTTGATGGAACTTAAAACAAGGACCGGAATTTACTTGGGAACGAAAGGACGAATTCCGAAGGAAATACCCACACCTGTTCCCTAAAAAGAAAACTGTTAACACATCAAAGTTCGGTGACGAAATTTCTTAACGATGTGGGGGGGGGGGAATGTGACATTCGTGACAAAATGAGGTATACCTTATTCATTATTTAACGAGTAAACGATAAATCGGTTAATTCGTAATGATTAAACAAGTAACCGACCGATACCGATTATGACCCGTGTATATACTGAGGGGTCATATATGAGTTATATATATATATAATATATTGGCTAACATATTGATATTAAGGCCCAGTATGTATAAAACCATTTAAACGAAAAAGGTTTCGTTTAACAATACGCTGTGACTTTAAACACAATCGTTAACATCAAAACGAGCATTGTAGCATCCGTCAAGCCGAAAAATACTTATGGAACACTTATATAACATATTCTAAGCAATCCATGAAAATATATTTGGATATTTACAACGAGTCGGTATGTTTTTCTTATTTTACAAAAATGGGTTGAAAAACACTCGTTTTCGCGATGCTTTTCGCACCCGAACTAGTTTCTTGCGAAAACTGAACCCGAACTAAATTTTTTACCGAGATTTATCCGTTGCACGAAAACCGCTGCATCAATGGGCCCCGTCTTTGGTCCGGCCGCAATTGGGGTGGGACCCCCCTCTTTTTCTAGCTTGTTGTATAAGCTTTATTACTTGGATATTTTGCACAAATATAACCAACTCAAAAGCACCTGATTTCTTCACCCTTGCAGCCAAAACCCTAGAGGTAACCTTCAATTTTCATTCATTTCATACTTGATTGACATGATTTAAACTTGGAAAATTAGGTTTTGAATAGTACTAAACATGTTTAACCATCCAAAAACCCTAAAAATAACCTAAAATCATGTTGTGAAGTTAAACATGTTTAAAAGTCAGAAACGTATGGATTTTTTTCCCAAAAACACGGATTAGAACATGGTTATAGCGTTTTTACGGTTGAAAAGTTCCGTTAGAAACCCAAACCGAAACCCTAATTAACGAGGCCAAAATATGGATCATTTATGTCTGTTTTTGTGTTATATGAATGTCACACCCCGACGAAAGGCAGCGGAACATGCCAGGGTGCAACGATTGCTCATAAGCGCATGACACTATTTAAAGCGACAATATTTAACAAACTCATTTCATTTCACAACATCGAAAATATCACATAACCAAATATTCATAACTCAAATACAACAAAATATAACAAAATATAGCAAATCAAATATTGTTCATTTTTGCTAATATCCTAACGGTATTTGTGACGTTTTCTTCACCGAACTCCATAATCAACCTAGATGCAAACCTGTAACATTTCATAAAATAAAGTTTATCAACACAAAGGTTGGTGAGCAATTCATAAGTTTGAACAATAGATATATAGTATGAAAAGCCACAAAACTAGTATACAAAACCATAAATAATAGCTATAAACTTGGATAAATAGTTATCGCTAACAAGTTAGCGACACCCAACTATACGGGGTTTCCAAATAGTTTAGAATTTTATAGTTATCGTTAATTGCATTACGTTAACGACACCATGCCATGAGGGGTTGCCAAATGGTCTAGGATTTATAGTTCCACCATCCAAAAGCGATAAACACATAGTCAAATAAGCTTAAAACACCAAATCGAGCAATTATTCAAGTAAGGTATACAACAACGTTTGTGGTTTAAGACCCAAGTATAAAAAATTTAGTTTAGATAAGTTGAAATGTCACCCCCAAAATAAAAGATAGAAAACGGGGTATGAAGTTACTCACATTCAAGTAATAAACTTGAAAGATTAATTATTTGGAGATTTGCCGGAACGACGAGTTTAACGTATGAAGCCTAAATAAAAGAAAGTCTTGGATTTAGAAAGGTTGTCTTGAAGATCTTTAAATAAAATAATTGTTGCAAAAACTAATCAATTAAAGTTCAAGGTTTAAAATGTAACTATTTAAGAATTTATAATAATAACCCTTTTAAAAAATGTAAGTTTGCTCAAAACCTGGTTAAAGTATCTAACCTTAATATTTACTTAACCAATGTTAAGTAATATGGTGGGGAAATGCTAAAATGCAAGTTCCATTAGGCTAAAGATACTAAAACGGGTTTTTAACGAGTGTTCGGGTTGTCGGTTCGGGTCTTGACAAATGGTCAAACCCAAAGTCAACTTTCCAAAACATTAATTGTTATGATATAACTCATTAAAACATACTAACACTTAACCAAGTATGTAGATCTATTGTTTAGAACTAACAACGCACGTTAAGCGAGCGTTCGGTTTTGTCGGTCCAAACTATGTTATGAGATCAAGTTGGATCCAACTATTCCAAGTACTTAAGAAAATAATTAAAATCAGTTTGTAAACTATTTTTTAAAGAAATATACAAGTCTTGATAGCTAAAAACACACTTGTGTGTCTTAAGCGAGTAAAAGTCGGTATAGTTCGGTTTGGTTCGGTCTCCATCTCACAAATAGTTCATAGATGGGTTCTACATGCCCAAATATCATAGAACTTGTATATTGGTTTATAAATGAAGAAAACTTAAATTTTACAACAAAAAAAGTTAACTACAAGTCTTTTAAGCAAAAGTTTCGGTTTATTTCAGTTTCCATCTCCCAACGAGTTCATAGATGGATTCCATATGCTTAATATCAAAGAAATTGTAAAAATGATTTTTGAAACTCAAATCTAGAAATAAACATGTTTAAACAACTATTTTAACAAAACTAGTAAACAAAAGTTCGGTTTCCGGTTTGGACTAGTTTCGGTTAAACCGAGGTTAGTCTTATACAAACCCACACCATGGAACTTGTAAATAAGATGAACAAACTAAAGGGTTAGAAGTTAGTCATAAGTGATATGTATAATAAGTTATGTGTGTGTAAATATATATCAAGAACACGAAGTCCTCCATGAAGCCTTGCCTTATGACATTCGAAACTTAACCAACCAAAGTCGGTGAAGTAACAAATAAAGGAAACAAGGGGTGTGTATTATATATATGTTGTACCACCATATTCAAGAGTTAGTAATCTTAGATGAACAAGTTAGAATGAAAGACTATAGTTAGTTTGACTTGAGAAGTCAAAACTTCAAGAATACATAAGAAATAACAACCTTGAATCTATGGAGTTTTGAGAGAGTTTTTGGAGATGTAGCAACAGTAAAATGAAGAAGATGGGTGTGTATATATAGGGAAGGAGTGAAGGGTTGGGTATAAAGATTCTTTTATGGTTTGCATAAAAATGGGTATGTTTAAATGGTCAAACAATGCATAATATAAAAAAACAATATTTTATATATTTTATATATTTTAAATGACAAGATCCAATATTTTATATATTTGAAATGTTCGGGTTACAAACGGGTCGGGTTTACATAACAAAAGTGACCCGAAATTGACGGATGTCACATATGATTTGTAGATACACTGACTTTGTGACCCAAGACCTAGAGAGTCGTTAATACCACCGAAAACTATCGAAAACTGACAAGGTAATTACCGTATTACTCGTTTAGGGGTTGTTTAGTATATGTTTGTGAAGTTATTATTTTTAGGTTGTGAAAATTTTCAAGGAAATTAGGAATCACATAAGTGATTCCCTGTTCAAATTTGTAATTTTTCGATAAACGAAGAATATATGGCGATTTTAATATCGTTTATTGGCGTTTATTTGGGAAAAATAGTTAAACTTCATGAAAAACTTTGAAATTTTGGTTGAGACCTCGGAATGTTGTGTTAACATCACTGGAAAAATTTGGTGTTCTTTGGAGATGTCTAAGTATAGGTTGTGCATTTGCGTTTTTATCGAGTTTTAACAGCCGAAAAATGCACCAAAGGTTATTTTGGTCAACGAGTTAGATTCTAGGAATGGTACAGGGGTTGTGTTATGGTATTATGACCACATATAAAAATAATTGGATTTTTTTGGGAATTGTTTGGTATAAATGGGTTATTTATCGGTTAATTAAAACACATAAATTGAATTTTTATAAATAAATTGTTAAGTATAAAAATTCTGAAAGTATTTTTATAAAATTCTATGGGTTCTACTTTACTTTTACAAAAATTCTCATAATTTATATGTAGTTACATAAATAGTTATGATTATTTGAAGATTTAAATTATATATGTTTTAACGAAACCGGCAGTTTTGTGTTTAACGAACTGACTGGTATGTCAAAACATCAAACGTGGTCAAATATCGTTGTTTTGGATGAATTTGATAAAAAAACTCTTTTCGAGATTTTCGGACAATTCGGGTGGATTGTACGCGTTTTGTATAATCAAACCCGTATGAAAACGGAAACGAACCCTGTGATCAATCCAGATACCAAAACTTTAAACTCCTTTTATAAATAAAATAATTTTATCATGCAGTATGTTTACTTAAGTTTGTGTGATCTTACCTACTTCCGAAACATGTAAACGATCAACTTGGCTAGGCACGAAAAACGATGTATCTGAGCCAAATCTGGTTTTAAAAATTTCAAAACATACAACGTCACAATCTAAGACTACTAGCACGTTCTGGGAGCAACTGTTATACCCAGACTAGTTATACAGCCCGATTTAGTTTAAAGACTGTACTAGTATTAACCCTACTATACCGATTATATGATACGAGCTATAGTCGAGGCATTTTACCTAGTACGCGTGTAATCGATAACTACTACGATAAGGTGAGTTTCATGACCCCACTTTTAAACTGTTTTATGAACTTTTTGTATGAAAATCGTGTTTACATATACATATATACTTGAAAACTTGTGATAATGTGAATTATCTAAGTACTAACACTTGAAAGTTCCCACAAACACAAGTGATTAACTTCGAGCCGGTGACGTGTGGATAGTACTATCGGTTTGACAAACCCAACTGACAGGGCCGGAGGGGTATGCCGGAACTTGTTAACCCAGTTGCACATTGTTATTTAATCTTATTACATTCTGCTATGTGGTGTTAGACATAGTACATACTTCGGGCAAAGTGGCTATTAAATGCCATCGGATGTACATAGGCAATGGTGGCCATGCATTTTAGCTTGTTTCGTTTTCACGTGTGGGTTAGTATAAAAACATCATACGCATACATACATACATACATACATACTGTGAATTTTATGAACTCGTATACAGATTTTGTTCGTACTCAAGAAACTTTAAACTCACCAACTAGACATAGTTGACCCGTTTTAACATGCTTTTCAGGTGAGCCAAAGTTGGAATGATTGCTACGTGCTCGGTGTTAAAATATGAAGTTGATGTAACAACTCGTGTTTTTTTTTAAATTTATATTTTTATTAAATACTCGACTCGATTCAATTTTCCGGTTATTTTAAAGTATTGTGTTTATCAAATTAGATTGACTATTTTATTACTATTTAACTATTTATAAATATATCTTTAACGCTTTTATACTTTTAGCCCATACTATATAGTTTATCTTCATTTGTGTCCAAACTTAAACCCCAGGGTCCAATCTGTAAATAATTTTATAACCCATATCATAAATTGGTGTTCGTTTACCAAACCCGACCCATATTCAAGTTTTCTTGAACCCGAATTCAAAAATCTTTAACTTGGACAACAATTCTTGCTTAATTAATAAAATTGATCTTGTGTATCATTTACCTATATCAATCGCGGTCTCACCGACATTCTATGCAAGCTAATTAGATCAAATTGATTCGTTTTTCCATAATAACCAAACCGACTATAAACCCTAATTCCAATTCTTTATAAACAAGCATGATACCTGCAATTGAACTATCCCGCAGCTTCCTCTCACCATCGCCAACCATCACCCTATCATCAATTATATCATCTTTGCCGGTTACTGGCTCATTCATAAGCATTCTTGGCCGGCACCTGTTTGACACAATTAACCTATCTACGTTTGTCGTCTGAGGTAAATAAATACGTGGTTTTGATCGCAATAACATGCTTAACAAAAGCCCTATGATTAATTTGATTGACTGTAACGAGATTAATCAAATCGATTGTTAGGGTTTATCATTCAAAACTGATTAAACTGCTTATGGTTATTATTAACAGAAACGGGTCTTCTTGCATGTCATTGGATAGCCCACTTAGTTATGTGTCTTGAATATGGGTGGGCAGGTCGCGTGTTCGACTCCCTGCCACCCCGAAATTTTAGTAATTTTGGTTAAATTCTTTTTAAAAATCATTTAGTATGTACAATATTAATAATAATTATTAAAACAATTATTTTATTAAGAACCGACCCTATAAAGCTTGTGTTTTCTCACATCTTTCGTCGGTATATGTATGTATATGTAAACATAATATATTAACACGGAAACTAATATTTATGTTTTAATATATATAAGCAAACTTTATTTATAAATATATTTATAATATAACAAACTAACAATACTTATTTTTAAAAGATGTGATCTATTTTTTTCTATACTTTATATACAATTAACAAACTATTATTCATTTACATTAAAGGAATATAATATTAACTTATTAATTATGATTATCAAGTTTCATAATAAATTTTGTACATCTACTTAGCGTATCCGTTTGCTCTCGTTTCTCCTAGGCTTTAACATTCGCGTGTGACCTTTTCCGTCTTCTCATTTTCTTAATCATCCTTTGTTCGCCTATCGAGGTGAGTAGCACAATCCCCTCTTTTTACTCGTTTTCATTCTGTTTTGGGGATATATGAGTAAAAATTATATTTCTCATTATATAATTATACTTAAAACTGCAACTTTGTCTTATGTGTTAACAACTTATACTTTACTTGTCTATGTGCTTATTTGCTTTGTATGCTTCCGCATTCGGAGAGGTCCGACATAATCTCAGTCTAGTATGATCATATGCCAGTCGTTATAGCTCTGTGCTTCTCGACATCTCAGTTATACTTTCTCATTTTGGTTATTTTGTTATTCTCATATGACTTGTTGCAAATACATATTTTTTTTTGTTTATACTTTGAACTGGTTTGTTTCTCACTCAACCTTGTGTTGACAAACTATATTATTTTCAACGCATATGCAGGTTATCGTATGACGTGATTATCAAGATTGTTTGAAGCAACTTAGGATGCATGTTATAGAAAATATACAAGAACTTAATTTTGGATGTTTAATGTAATTGTTTATTTATAACTTTGATGTACATGAATATTTGTTTGAAATATAAATAGATATTGAAACTTATTTTGTGCATGATAGTAACCTTAAGAGCTGTGACAATCAGTTTGCGCCATGGCATTTCCGCCGTAGGTTGGGGTGTGACAGATTGGTATAAAAGCCGAAGGTTTAAGATAGGTCGTTAGAAATTGCCTTAGACACATGTTTAGGAACCCTATACGTGCTTATCTGTTTACCTTTATGTGTTCAAATTAAATTGTTTACAGCTTTCTTAGATAATTATTATTTATTATTTATTGTATTGTTATGCACGCACACACAAACTCCGAGCTATGCCTCAACATTCAAAGAAAACTTTTCAAAAATTAGATTGCTTTTATTTTCGGGAAATTCCTTAAGAATTCCCACCTGTTGTTTTCACTCGCACACCTTAAGGCTAGGTTATATGGCATGTCCCTATGACAAATGAAAGGGGAAGAGATATTGTGAGTTGGGCACTGACAAAACGGTTCCAAGAATCAAAGGTAAGACGCTATTCCTTACCTGGGTGATAACCTAACCACAGTACTCAACCCTATGGACCCGAGCGAGACCCATAAATGCCATATGACCGACACCTTAGGTTAATTTTAACCGAATTCACGGTGGTTCGTGGCTAAACTCGGTTTTTCCGAATATTGTGTTCTGTTATTTAAATGGTTAGTTGGGTGAAATATCCATGGAACCCATGGGCACTCCTACTATCCATTTCTCATCTTGTTTTCGTGTTTTTGTTGGAGTAATCAAAGTGGTGGTTCACAAGATACTCTGACTACCCATATTTATTTTGATTGTTTGTTATTTAGTTTGGTCGGTTAAAACGCCGTGTGACGCTCATTGGGCTGACAAATTTCATTGAATTTTTAATTCGTTAACAAGTTGGGACAATCAAATTGTCATGTAACGCTCATGGGCTGTCCAACTCAGCTGTTTTTCGATAGTTCGTTGGGCCATTCAAATTGACATGGAAAGCTCATGGGAGGCCAACATCCACAATTTATATTTCGTTAGTTTATTGTAAACTTAATAATCTAAATTTTAAACTGACTTAACTCCTCATGTAGTTATCACACATTAATCTTATTGACTACTTTTAATCCTCATGACGCAATTCCCTTACATCTTAACGCAACATTATTATAAGTTATCTTCATATTTAAACATTTTACTATTCTTATTATTTCCTCAATTTATCCTTCATCTTACAAATCCCCATTTTTGGTCCCTATAGAATATCTCATTCAAGATACCAACGTTATCCTCGACATCAATCATCTGATTCTCATGACCACCGTATGGCCGCCTGTATCTTCAAGGAGATAGCTGTTGCGATCCCTAGGATAGTAACCCAAATTCAAAACATTAATATAACTGATTCAACTTTTCCAGCTAATTCCTCTGCTAGTGACTACAAACCATCTACCTCCACTCATCCCCAGAACAAGAAACGTAAGAACCTTGCTGCAACAAATCCTACCCACCCGCAAATCTACTCAAACAAGAAACCTTACCTCGGTCTTTTTCCGTCATGTCCATTTTAACCGTCATCACTCTGTTAAATCCCTAAGCAGTCGATGCACCCAATGTACCCGTTATGGCCACCTTGCTAACACTTGCCGCATCCCGCTTAATGCACATGCCACCTCACATGCTCAACCTAGTATTCCCAATACCCGTGCTTGCTATAATTGTGGAGACCCAAACCACCTTCGTAATTTGTGCCCTCAACATATCCATTCCCATCAAGCCCAAACCATGACTACACCCTACTACTTAACCCATGTTCACCAAGTTCAAAATCAACCACCTCATGTCCTGTAAGCCCCTTCCATCAATCCAACTCAACCGTGCCTAACTCAATACTATCAAGCAACACACCCCCAAGCTCAAGTGTACCAAGCCTACCTTTCTCTAGCCCCTGCTACGAAAGCTCAACCTATTCAAGCTATTCTAAGTCAATCTACCTCAACCGCTCCTACTCATGAAACTCCTCATGGTGCTTCAAGTCAAGTCAATTAAGATATTTAGCGATCGTGAAGACTCTTGACGTTCCCTTTATCTATCTTGATATTTTGTCTTTTCTTAATTATTGTAATGCCTCTTTATGGCCTTGGATTATTCCCCCATTTAAACTACTTACCTTTTGACTAATAAATAAAGTTTCTTCTGATTAAATATATTATTTATTGAAGTCTATCTCTATCTTATTTCTTTACCTTCATTAACCTTAACTACATATAAGATACCCCTTCTTGAACTATGTCACACCCTCAAAATCCACTAGCGGAGTTTTACCGTCAGAGGATGTGAACTAACAGGATCGGAATCATTAGTCATATTCAAACACCATAAATAAAGTTTTCAAAACCACCAAGACATCAAGTCTTAAGTAAAACGCGGAAGCAAAAAGTGTAAAGCAAAAAGTTGCGCCACACAGGACGACTTAAGAACCCAAGTTATCAAGATAAAAATTAAAGGAGTTTTTAAAGCAATGGTGTTTAGCGAATGCATGTCCTATACTACGCGCCCGCCTCGGCTACCTGAGAATAACATACTAAAAGTGTCAACACAGGTTTGGTGATTTCACAAGTTTATACAAATAAAGCTTTTGCGTTTTAGCGTTACCAGATAGTGTTAAGTCAATTATATATCAATAGGTAGCTAACCTATCTAGCATGTATTACTAAGTTTTCGACACCGAAGCTGACTGTTTATCAATTGCCTTGCTACCATGTCAACCACGACCATGGTAATGTGTTAGCCAAGATTACACCCACTCGATCTACAGTCGAGCTTAGAGTTGGGTGGGGTTTGTCAAACCCAGTAGTACTACTTAACAGTGACTCGCTATTATCCCAATATTAACCAGTTCGATGTTATGAAGGACTTTAGTTTGTTTGTTGCCACTTAGCCTTACAAGTGATATATAAAGAATAAAAAAATCTAAAGCGTGGAGAATGTTATCCCCCCCAATAAAAGTGTTTAAAAAGAGTAAAAGGGGCCGTGAAACTCATTGTTTGCGAAGATAACAAAAAGAATCCAAGAGAGGTGTGCGTCACAGAAATCCTCACTAGTGCTCTAAAAAATGAGATTTTCTAAGTATTTATACTACGAGTGAGTCCCTAGACTCAGCACATAAAACTTATGCATGAGATACGTTTCGTGTTTCGTTTGTGAAATAAGTGCGACTCGACAAACACGTTGGTGATAAGCTACATGCGTGAAAAAATATCGTGTCAAGTGTTACTATTGTACATTACTAGTGAACTAACTCCCACAAGGGCAATTAAGTCATACACATAGCAAACATCGATAAACTATGCACTTTTCATGTTAACTTAAGTAATTCAGTAGCTATTTTATAAAGACAGATTTTCACTCGACAATATTTCTCTATTTAATAAATCAATACACGTTCAACAAATCACCAAAAATCGTCACAGAATTACACTTGAGTTAGGTTTTTAGAAATATTTTTATTATATTTTTATCATATACGGTTTTCTCACAATGATCAAAACATCACAGTAAACACACATCAATCATTATCATGCGCAACAGAATTTTATTTGTTATTCCCGTTACATGAAAAATCCAATTAATGCAAGACTAATTGAGTTAGATTCCTAACTTAAAATATTAACTTCCAGAAGTGGAATTAACTCCATTGGTCTTGTCGTTTATGAGATATCTTAATCGCAAAACAGCCTACCAGCAGGCTTCCCGAATCAGACTTGCACAACAGATTTGTAAAATAATAAAAACTAACTTTTACACGTCCAAAAATTACAATTTAAGACTTTTTAGAAACTTGACTCGACCTACTACATCATAGAGTCAATAATTACTTCCAAAATCAAAATTAACATCGAGTTACAGCCATTTAAACAAGAATTCAAGAATCTATCCAGCATCAGTTTTCATCAAAACTCAACATACAATTAACCTATGCACTATAACTCATACACACAACCCTCTAGATGCATAATCCACCAATCATGCATCTCAATTTCACTTTACATATACAATTAGGGTTTTACTTCAAAGTTCAATTTCAAGAAACATGCAATTAACAATCAATAACAACACAACTAGTTATCAATTCACTAGAAATCATCAACAAACACATAATTAAACCCTAACTCATCATAAATCATCACTTTCAAGATTTAGGGTTTTGATTAACACCTTCAATAGCATAGTTAAACTCATAGAATGACTAAAGGGGATGTTAATTACCTATCTAGCACCTTGATTCCTTCCAAGAAGCTTGAAAATCCTTGTATGTGTGTGTGGTGTGTGTTCACCGTCGACAAGAGGGAGGGGGAAGAGGGAGGCCGATCGTACAAGGGGGGAAGGAGTTAGGGTTGGGTAATAACTAGATTATATTATTACTTATGTTGCACTTAGCCCCCTAATCTTCTAGTTAATCAATTTTCTAGCACAAAAATACACTTTGTCTTCTTGAACTAATGTTATACATATAAATATCAAGTAACACATAATTATCGCATACTAGTTGTTTTGGTATTTATCGTTTATTCACCAACGGTTTGAGTCGACTCATTTTCATGTGTCATTTAAACCGTAATTTAAATGTAATGAGATATGCGTTACAGTTCGTGTGATCTTAAGTTTGAATTAACGGAGTTCGGATTCACAGAGTTAACTAAAATTGACGAGTGTCACATCATTCCTATGTTGAAAGAATTTTCGTCCCGAAAATTTTTGTCAAGTCGCGATGGGTGTCTGAAAAAGGCAAAATTTTTCAGTTTGTCACATCATTCTCCTGTAGAAAGAAATTTCTCTCCGAAATTTAATTCATACCTCTGATGTATTCTGACGGTTTGTCGGCTTTCTGTGCTTGGTTAGCCCTTCGAAAAGGTGAGGATACTTTGTCATCATTTGATCCTCGCGTTCCCACATGAACTTTGGTCCATGTCTCGAGTTCCAACGAACTTTAACGATGGGAATCTTGCTGTGTTTGAGTGTTTTGGTTTCCCAATCCAAAACTTCGACTGGTTCTTCGATGAAGCGTAACTGTTCATAAACTTGCAACTCGCCCAAAGGAAGTGCTTGTGTTTCGTCAGAAGGGCATTTTTTAAGTTGGATACATGGAAAACGTTGTGTACGCCACTGAGTTCCGTTGGTAAGTCCAATCGGTACGCTACCGGACCAATACGTTCAGTAATCCGATATGGGCCAACGTATCGTGGGTTGAGTTTGTTTCGCTTTACAAAGCGAACTACACCTTTCCAAGGTGAGACTTTCAGTAAAACCTTGTCATTCACTTGGAAATCCAGAGGTTTTCAACGCTTATCGGCGTAACTCTTTTAGCAATCTCGTACTGCTTCCATGCGATTTGGGATTTGGACAATCTTTTCTGAGGTTTCGAGCACTAATTCGGGGCCATTGATTGGCTGTCACCTACTTCTGCCCAGCATGGAGGCGATCGACACTTTCGTCCGTACAACGCTTCAAACGGCGCTGCTTTAATGCTTGCGTGGTAGCTGTCATTATACGAAAACTCTACCAAGGGCAAGTGGGGTTCCCAACCTTTTCCGAAATCCAACACTCATGCACGCAACATGTCTTCCAAGGTCTGAATGGTGCGTTCACTTTTCCCATCTGTTTGAGGATGGTATTCTGTACTCATATCAAGGCGGGTGCCTAGTGCGCTCTGTAGTGACTTCCAAAAGTGTGAAGTGAAACAAGAATCTCGATCAGATATGATTGAGACAGGCACTCCGTGTCTGGACACTACTTCTTTCATGTAGATGCAAGTCAGTCTTTCCATTTTGACCGATTCCTTGATCGCTAAGAAATGCGCAGACTTAGTCAACCGGTCAACGATCACCCAGATGGTATCGCATACCGTCGGTTTTTTGGGTAATCGCGTGATGAAGTCCATGGAAACGTGTTCCCATTTCCACGTTGGGATTTCCGGTTGCTGTAACAGTCCGGATGGTTTCTGATACTCCACCTTGACTCTAGTGGAAGTCAAACATTTGCTCACGTAGGTGGCAATGTCAGCTTTCAAGTTTGGCCACCAGTAAAGTGCCTTTAGGTCATGGTACATTTTATCTGAGCCAGGGTGAATGGAGTATCGGAATTTGTGTGCCTCGTCCATCACCAGATTTCTCAAGTCTCCGTATCGAGGGACCCAAAACCGGTTTTCAAAATATCGGACCCCATCTAATTCGGTTTCGAGTTGCTTGTCCATGCCCCGCATGAGTTCTGATGGGAGGTTATCGTCTTTTAAAGCTTCGAGTTGAGCATCACGAATCTGATCAGGTAAGTTAGCATGAATCGTGAGTTTTAATGCTCGCACTCGTCTAGGCTTATCGGTTTTTTTTCTGCTTAGAGCATCGGCCACTACATTGGCCTTACCAGGGTGGTACTTTATGGCACAGTCATAATCCTTAAGTAGCTCGACCCAACGATATTGTCGCATGTTCAGCTCCTTCTGATCGTAGATATGCTGGAGACTCTTGTGGTTGGTGTAAATGGTAAACTTGGTACCGTACAAGTATGCCTCCACATCTTAAGAGCAAACACCACAGCTCCGAGTTCCAAGTCATGGGTCGTATAGTTCTTCTCGTGGATCCGTATCTGTCGAGAGGCATAGGCTATAACCTTCTCGAGTTGCATTAACACGTAACCGAGACCCTGTATCAATGCGTCACAATGCACCTCAAAATTTTCTGTTCCCTCGGGGAGGGCTAAGATAGGTGCGCTACATAGTTTAGTTTTCAACAGTTGGAAGGCAGACTCTTGCGCGTCACCCCAATTGTACTTAGTACCCTTGTGTGTCAGTGCGCTGAGGGGTTGAGCAATCTTTGAAAATCCCTCAATGAAACATCTGTAGCAGCCAGCAAGTCCTAAGAATTTTCTCACCTCAGTCGGAGTCTTAGGTGCTTCCCAGTTTGTTTTTTGGCCTCCACCTTGCCTGGATCGACATGGATACCACTCTCATTGATCACATTTCCTAAGAAGTGAACCTCACGAAGCCAAAATTCGCATTTCGAAAGCTTTGCATACAATTGTTCCATCTTTAGCAATTCCAGGATTAACCTCAGGTGTTCTTCATGGTCGGTCTTGTTCTTAGAGTAAACGAGGATATCATCTATGAAAACAATAACAAACTTGTCGAGGTACGCCTTGCATACTCGGTTCATGAGGTCCATGAATACGGCTAGTGCATTGGTTAAGCCAAAAGGCATAACCAAAAACTCATAGTGACCGTACCGAGTCATGAATGCCGTCTTTGAAATGTCTTATTCGCGCACTCTTAATTGATGGTAACTGGATCTCAAATCGATATTCGAGTAGTAACTCGATCCTTGAAGCTGGTCAAAAAGATCATCAATTCAGGGTAGGGGATAACGGTTCTTGACCGTCACCTTGTTAAGCTCTCGGTAGTCGATGCACATGCGGAAAGTCTCGTCCTTCTTTCGGACAAGTAGGGCAGGGGCTCCCCATGGTGATGATTGGATAAAACCTTTATCCAACAAGTCTTGTAATTGAGTGGACAAATACTGATGTTCCACCGATGCGAGCCGATACGGGGCTCGTGCTATGGTTGCCGCACCAGGGGCTAAGTCAATTTGGAACTCGACTTGTCGTATGGGTGGGAGTCCTGGCAAATCTTCTGGGGAAACTTTGGGAAAATTTCGCACAATCGGTATGTCTTTGATCCGCTTCTCTTCCGCGGGTTTCTCAATAACATGGGCTAAAATCTCCAGATGACCCTTTCGTAAATATTTCTGCGCCTTAATGACGGTGATGATGCTAGTCGTCATGCCGCTCTTCTCACCCTGTACCGAGATGATATCGCCGAAAAGAGTAGTGATATGAACTATCTTATCATGGCATATAATTTCAGATCTATTATCGGATATCCAGTCCATTCCGACAACGACGTCGAAACTACCAAGCGTAAAGGGTATGAGGTCGATATCAAAAGTTTGACCCGACAGTTTCAACTTACTTACCGCTAGTACATGAGTTGTTTCTATAGGCTTACCGTCAGCTAATTCAACAGGAAACTTAGCATCTAACGGGGTTGGGGTTAAGTCTAAGAGTTCACTAAAAGCTTTCGATACAAAACTCCTATTAGCTCCAGTGTCAAACAAAATAAAAGCAAAACAGTCGTTTACAGAGAACTTACCGGTAACCACATTCGGATTGCTGCGGGTCTCGCCCGATCCAACGACGAAAGCTCTACCTTTACTACCATTTCCATTACTGTTATTGCCTCCAATGCTCTCATTCTGCTTCAGTTTAGGACAATCCTTCCTGAAATGACCCTCCTGGCCACACTCAAAACACCATTTTGTTGTTGCAGGCTGTTTAGGAGCACCCTTTCCCGCAAGTTCTCCTCTACCGTCCTTGGCCTGATGACCCATTTTACCGCATTGCAGATATTTGATACGGTCGCATGGGCCAGCATTGTGATAGTTGCACTTATTTCACTTTAGGTACTTACCCGCATAGCCAGTCGAACCCTGTCCGCCGCCATTGTTATTGTTGGAACCTTGGTTATTGAAGTTCCGGGTGGGTTCAGGTTTACAGTGGTGTTGTTGCTGTGGAGGGTTCGATGATGAGGACCTGGTGTTGTCAAAATTTCTCTTTCCATTCCCAGAGTTATTGTTGTTGTTGTTGTAATTGCTCGAGTTATCGCGGGTTTTAGAGGTGGAACCTCTAGGTGGTAACGCACCTTGTGCCACTGCTTGGTCCGTCAGCTTGTGAGCTATTCAGATCGCTTGCTGAATAGTGGTTGGTTTAGAAGACGTCACTATACCCTGAATCTGGGGTACCAAACCATCAATATACATCTCAATCCTCTTACTTGGCGGGTTTACCATCCGTGGCACATCACTGCCAGTTCATTAGAACGGGTGGTGTAGGCTTCAATCCCATAGCCCACCATCTTTAACTGCCAAAATTCCGACTCCAACTTCGAGATTTCCTCTCTAGGACAATACTCTTCTCGCATCATGTTCTTGAATTCCTCCCAATTCATAGCATTTGCCAATTCCAACCCAAGAATCTGCACATTATAGTTCCACTAGGTGAGGGCGGAATCTTGCAGTGTTCCAGCAGCAAACTTGACTCTGCTGGCTGGTGGAGATTTACACATCTCAAAAGCTGACTCTGCCTTCTCGGCCCAACGAAGGAAACCTATGGCTCCCTCAGTTCCCTTAAACGAATTGGGTTACAGTCTAGGTAATTCTTGAAATTACAGACTGAACATGACCATCCTGAACTTCATTCATGGCTTCAGTTAGGTAGGAAATTCTATTCCTAGCCTTAGCACCATCCTCTTGCACCTCAGTAACCTTCGTTCTCGTGGAGCGCATAAAGCCCACTTCACGCTCTAAACATGAAGCGAGGGCTGTGAAAGCACGCTCCATTGGTTCGGTTATGGGTGTAGTGTGTTGAAGGATATAGGAGAGCCCGTGAGAGGTAGTGGGGGAACTTGCTCACGGTAAACCATTCGCTCGATCAGACTCGGGTACCAACTTTAGTTTCTGTTGTCGTCGTACATGTCTTCAGATGGGCAATGTCTCTTCGGTGCAGGGGCTGCTAGTGTCGGGACTACTCGGGGTGGTGATGAGTCGGGTAGCTGCGGTTCCTTACCAATGGCATGAGACACCGGGTCGGATAATGATGATGATGGCGTTGATATCACTACAGGATAAGTCGTGTATGCACGCGTATGAGTGAATGAGGTAAAGAGGTAAAGAAAACGTTTAACTAAATATATAATATATTCTTATATATGCAGTGCGTAAAATTATAACTAATGGGTCGTTGCGGTTATAGTCTAGTATGAATGCATTTCTAGTTCGCTATAACTAATGGCTCTGATACCAATCTGTCACACCCTCAAAATTCACTTGCGGAGTTTTACCGTCAGAGGGTGTGAAATAATAGGATCGGAATCATTAGTTATAATCAAACACCATAAGTAAAGTTGTCAAAACCACCAAGACATCAAGTCTTAAGTAAAACGCAGAAGCGAAAAGTGTAAAGCAAAAAGTTGCGCCACACATGACGACTTAAAAACCCAAGTTATCTAGATCAAAATCAAAGGAGTTTTTAAAGCAATGGTGCTTAGCGAATGCAGGTCCTATACTGTGCACCCGCCTCGGCTACCTGAGAATAACATACTAATAGTGTCAACACAGGGTTGGTGAGTTCACAAGTTTATACAAATAAAGTGTTTGCATTTTAGCGTTACTAGATAGTGTTAAGTCAATTATATATCAATAGGTAGCTAATCTATCAAGCATGCATTACTAAGTGTTCGACACCGAAGCTGACTGTTTATCAATTGCCTTGCTACCATGTCAACCACGACCATGGTAATGTGTTAGCCAAGATTACACCCACTCGACCTATAGTCGAGCTTATAGTTGGGGGGTTTGTCAAACCCAGTAGTACTACTCAACAGTGACAAAAATGAGATTTTATAAGTATTTATACTACGAGTGAGTCCCAAGACTCAGCACATAAAACTTATGCATGAGATACGTTTCATGTTTCGTTTGTGAAATAAGTGAGACTCGACAAACACGTTGGTGATAAGCTACATGCGTGAAAAAATATCGTGTCAAGTGTTACTATTGTACATTACAAGTAAACTAACTCCCACATATGTAAGGATCCAGATACACGTATACCACAACCTAAGGGCTAGGTTCATACTATCATTTATGATGGTTTTAGGGACACGTAGTCCCTTGTAATCATTTTCATATAACATGTTTGACTCATTTGAAAACAAGTTTAAAAGTTTGGGGGCGTATTCACCTTATCGCTTTGGGATCAGCTTAAACACCGTACGACGGTCTTTCCTTTGCTATTTCGCACCTATAGTATGAGTATAACCATTTGTTAGTCGGATATACAATCCGGCTTAAGACCTTTAGTCTTATTTATAACTCTACCTCGATGAACCGTTAGTTCATAATTCCTTTACTTGAAAACCTGTAGTTTAAATAAACCTTTGTTTTATATAAAACCCGACGTTTCTTTTTCTCAAAGAAACGTATTCTATTCTTTTATTATTTAAGAATACTCATTATTACTTAAATAATATTTTCATAACAAACAATATATACTTCACACATATATAATATTCATATTCTATCTTTATTCTATTCCTTGTTATGTTTTCTTCTATTTTATCGAGGTATCGAGTATAACCTCGACTTAAGGCTTAAGCCTTTAATATTATATTATATTCATTTGTCGTTACGCCTAACCTTTTTGGCGTTTAGAAACTCTAGGAACTTGAGCAGCACTACAACACCGCTTCGCTTTTTCGATCAACCTTGGCACGTCAACGATAACACCAATCTTGAAAAATTGATGACACGCCATTCGTGAACAAACACCTCCTTGGTCGTATGTGGGTGGAGGATGGTACAAACTTCGAGGTAACGTCGACACGGAAATCGAGGATCGGGACACGGAAATCGAGGTATTATGGCATGTTTATTGAGGCGGATCGTTAATATGATTGTGGGAATGTAAAGAGATGTTAGAGAGAGATATGAAAGCTGGTTTTGGTGTGCCTTGAATGAGATCCCAGACTTGCTATTTTTAGGCAAAATCTGGGATCCCATCGCGGTACGCGATGGGCTCCTTGGCACCCATCGCGTAGCGCGACGTAGCCTTGCGCGGTCACCGCGTAGGTCTGCCACGTTTCGCCACGTGGCAGACGGTGTGCCACGTGTTGACACGTGGCGGACGTCATGCCACGTGTCGGGACACATGGCGAGAGGCGGGCCACGTGTGGACACGTGGCGGGCTTGTGCCAGAGGTGTCAGGCCACGTCATCGCGGTACGCGATGACGTAGGCTCAACAGCTATCGCATATCGCTGTTGACTCTTTTAGAACCTTTTTGACCAAACCCGTCGCGGTACGCGACGGGTTCGTCTTTTGTCCCATCACGTATCGCGATAAAACAAGAAAGCAGAATTTTCACTTTATACCCTAAGGTTTAGAATTTGGCATATTTAGTCCCTTAACTTTTAGAAAGTTTACATTTGGAACTCGAAATTTTCTTGATGTTACATCCTCCCCGCCTTGAAATAAATCTCGTCCTTGAGATTGCTTAATAAGAACAAATGGGGGTATTTCTTCTTCATTTCCGATTCAAGTTCCCATGTATATTCGGGCCCTCTACGCGAGTCCCATTTTACTTTCACAATTCTCAACGTCCTTCTTTTTAATTTCTTTGTTTTCAAATCTTCAATTTGAATTGGACGTTCTATGAATTTTAAATTTTTATTTATTTCAACATCTTTTAATGACATGGCTAATGATTCGTTGGTAAAACCTTTACGCAGATTCGAAACATGGGACACATCATGTATCCCATGCATTTCCTCGGGCAGTCACAAACGATATGCAACAGTGCCGATTCGTTCAAGTACCTCAAATGGTCCAACGAATCGAGGACTTATTTTTCCTTTCTTTCCGAAGCGCACGACGCCTCTCCAAGGCGAAACTTTCAATAATACTTTGTCACCAACATTGAACTCCAACGACTTACGACGGACATCGGCGTAACTCTTTTGCCGATCACGTGCCGTCTTAAGTCGTTCTCGTATTTGAAGGATTTCGTCAGTGGTTTCTTGTACTATCTCGGGTCCAGAAATTTGATTTTCTCCGGTTTCAGACCAACACACAGGCGTTCTACATTTTCGACCATATAACGCCTCGAATGGTGCGGCTTGAATACTTGTGTGATAGCTATTATTATACGAAAATTCCATTAGGAGTAATTGGTCATCCCAACTTCCACCTAAGTCAATCACACAAGCCCGAAGCACGTCTTCCAACGTTTTAATGGTCCTTTTGCTTTGCCCATCAGTTCGTGGATGATAGGCGGTGCTAAGGTTTAGCTTTGTACCGAGTGCTTGTTGGAAGCTTTTCAAGAAATGAGACGTAAAACGACTGTATAGATCAGAGATTATAGATAGGGGCACTCCATTCAAAGAAACAATGGTGTTTACATAGATACGCGCTAATCTATCCATAGATTATGATTCATTGTTAGGAGGTCCACAATTTCCCAAATAGCATTATGTTGACGAGTCGTTTTAGGGATTTTGGTATGGTTATTAACTCCCACTTCCATACGGGAAGTTCGGGTTGCTGAAGCAATCCCGAAGGCTTTTGGTGTTCAGCCTTAACTTTCAAACATGTTAACATTTCGCCACATGCGAAGTGACATCCTTTTTCATCCCATTCCACCAATAGTTTTAATTAAGGTTATGGTACATTTTGTCACTCCCGGGATGCATCATATACTTGGATTTGTGAGCCTCACTCAAAATTTTCTCCCGCAAGTCCCCAACGATTGGTACCCAAATTCTATTGCCGAGTCTAAGGATACCATCGTCGCCCTTGACTAGCGAGTCAATGGTTCCGTTACGCTTTTCTTCAGATATTTGGTTTTCATTGATCGCTTGAGTTTGGGCAGTTTTGATTTGTTCGAGGAGATCAACTTGGAGTTTTAATCTCAAGGCTCGGACTCTCTTTGGCTTTTCATGTTCCTTACGACTTAAGGCGTCAGCCACGATGTTGGCTTTGCCTTCATGGTAAACAATCTCACAATCATAGTCATTAGGTGTTTCCATCCATCGCTGTTGGCGCATGATAAGCTATTTTTGATTGAAGATGTGCTTTAGACTTTTGTGGTCAGTGTACACGGTAAATCTTACTCCCTAGATATAGTGCCACCATATCTTAAGTGCAAAGATTATGGCGCCTAACTCTAGATCGTTAGTCGTGTAATTCTTCTCGTGTACCTTAAGTTGACGAGAGGCGTGGGCGATTACTTTCTTGCATTGCATTAGTACGCATACCAAGCCGGAATGAGACGCGTCACTAAATACCACGAAATCCTTGGTACCCTCTGGCAAGGCCAGGATAGGTGCTTGGGTGAGTTTCTGTCTGAGTATATCGAACGCCTCTTGTTGCTTTGTTCCCCATTCATATTTGATGTTCTTGCGAGTTAAGGAGGTTAGGGGAACAACGATTCGGGAAAAGTTTTCAATGAACCTACGGTAATAGCCGGCCAAACCTAGGAAACTTCTGACTTCGGTTGGTGATTTTGGAATCTCCCACTTAGAGATAGATTCAATCTTAGCGGGATCGACTTGAATACCGTTGACGTTGATGATGTGACCAAGAAATTGTACTTCTTGTAACATGAATTCGCATTTTGAAAATTTAGCATACAACTTCTCGGTTCTAATAATTTCGAGCAGAGTTCGGAGATGGACTTCATGATCAGCCATAGACTTAGAATAAATAAGTATATCATCGATGAATACGATAACAAATTTATCTAAGTAAGGCTTACAAATTCGGTTCATCATATCCATGAACGCGGCTGGCGCGTTAGTGAGTCCGAATGGCATAACGGTGAACTCATAATGGCCATACCTTGTTCGAATGGTGGTTTTAGGAATATCCTCGGATTGGACAATGAGTTGGTGATAGCCGGAACGAAGATCGATTTTGGAAAAGAAGCTAGAGCCTTGAAGTTGGTCGAAAAGATCATCGATTCGAGGAAGTGGATATCGGTTTTTGATTGTGACTTTGTTCAACGCATAATAATCGAGACACATCCGCATGGATTCATCCTTCTTTTTGACAAATAGGATTGGCGCACCCCATGGTGACGAACTCGGTCGAATGAAACCTTTCTCAAGCATCTCATCGAGTTGTTTCTTTAACTCCTTCATTTCAGTCGGTGCCAAGCGATACGGAGCTTTGGCGATTGGAGCGGTACCAGGAATAAGAGCAATCCTAAACTCTACTTCGTGGTTGGGAGGGATTCCGGGAAGTTCATCAGGAAAGACATCAGAAAAGTTGGAGACTATAGGTACGTCTTTTATCTCCTTTGGCTTCGACTCTTCAGTGACGTAGGCCATGAATGCTAAGCATCCTTGATTTAAACATTTGTTAGCACTAATCATGGAAATTATGCTAACTTGGCCCGCGTCTTTGTCCCCTTCAATTCGAATCATTCATTTATCGAGGGCTTGAAGTTTTTTGGTTTTGCTATTGCAGATGATACGAGCATGGTTATTGGATAACCAATCCATACCAAGTACAATATCAAAATCAGCCAGTGCCATAGGTAAGAGCTGGATATGTAAGATATAATCGGCTAAATGAATTTTTCCGTTTTCAAGGGCTTCGGAGATCTTAACGATTTCGCCACTAGCAGTCTCGACGCTTAGAGTTTTATCTAACTTTGTTAAAGGTTCGTTTAATAGACTACAAAAACTATAATCTATGAAACTTAAATCGACACCAGAATCAAATAAAACTCTAGCATAGGTGTCGTTGACTAGGAACGTACCGGTGATGGTTTCCAGCAATTCAGCGGCTTTCTTTGTGTCAAGTACAAAGACTCGCGCATTTCCTTTCTTGTCTTTGCCACTTCCACCCGCACCACCAGTCGCGGGTTTGTTCTTTGGGCATTCGAAGCTAAGATGGTCCATCTCTTTGAAATTGTAGCATGTCATCTTTTTCTTCCAACAGTCGGCTGCAGTGTGACCTGTACGATTGCATGATTCACAAACCTTAGGAGGCAGAGTGAAGTTGCATCGACCTTTGTGATACCTCCTGCATGTCTTGCACGACGTAGAGTTGGGATTGAATCGACTTTGGTGTTGGTTTACGCCCTTGCCTTTAAAGTTGGTGCTTCCACCAAATCTCCCTTGATTAGTTGTTGGTGTAACCTTCTTATCTTCTTCCTTGTTGCGGATCGTACCGCCCATCAAGTAACCAGCTAACTCCATCGAGGAGTCAGCAGTTTGAGGTAAGTGAGACCTCACCATATCGCGGATCTCCTGCGGCAGTCCCCAAATGTATCGGGTAACTTTGCTGGATTCAGGATTCACCAGCTGAGGGACCAGAAGACAATTTCGTGAAACTTGGTGTTGTATTCACGAAGGTTCGTCCCCATGACCGTATGATTGAGAAATTTTGTTTGGATCTGGTCGGTTTCATGCATGAGACAAAACTTTCCCATCAATAAAGCCTTGAACTCATCCCAAATTAGATTATACATCATCTCTCTCCCCTTGCTCATCAACATTGTATTCCACCACTCGAGCGCTTCTCCTTTAAACATAAGGGCAGAGTATTGAATCTTCTCCTAGTTCAAACACTTGCTCGTGATAACAATTGTTTCCATCTCCTCAAGCCATCTCACGGTTGTGAGGGCTCCTTTATCACCGTGGAATTCTTTCGGTCCATAGTATTTAAAGTCCTTAAACGAACATCCCCAAATCTTGAGCTTCTTGAACTCTTGCCTAACACTTCCATCAACATTCGATTCATGAACACTTTCTTTGTCATGAGTCGGTTTCGGACGGGATTTCGCGGATTTTCGGGAAGGATTAACAGATTTCTGTGACGGATTAACAGATCGGGAATGTTTGGATTGCCTAGATTGAGATCTAGGTTCAGATTCTTTCCTAACAGCGTCTTTTACCATCTTTTGTATTAAATTTTTATATTTTTTTGGGAATTTCTTCTTCTTGATTATCCACGGGGTCTTTCCCCTTTTCTTTTCTTATTTCTTTCTCTTTTTCTTTTCTTATTTCTTTCTCTTTTTCTTTTCTAGCATTATTGTTGTTGTTGCTTTGTTCAGACATGTTTCTTTTTAAATATTTCTTTTATATCTGAAATTTTAACAACGTTTCCTTTATTAAACACATACATTTTTATTCCACACTTATATATATCGCGAAAGGATATATATAATTTATTATACAACATACATATATATATATATATCATATGATTGATATATATATATTGTTAGTCCTATCATTACACAAAGACGTCTATACGTCTTTTATTACACGATTATTCATATAACACATACATGACATTATCACACACACTAAGTCTTCTTATTGCATCCATCATCACCACTGCTTTAATCCTTCAGAAACTTTTTCACCACTTTTGTCAGCTTGTTGCACTTATGAAGAAGCTTTTCTCCCATCTTCTTCTTTTTCTTTCCTTCCTCGGCCACCTTTTTTCTCCAATCATCAGTTTCGTGTAGAGCGCGGTCCAAGTGTTCTTCATACGACTGTGGGACCTTGTTGGGGTATCCGTATTGTGGAGGTGGGTCACGATAACCCAATGTCACCATCTCGTAGTGATTCCTCGGTTCTGGATACGGAACGTCGGTCATGTCGGAAGAAAGGTAGAAGAAAGCTTTAACAGCTTGCTCTTGAGTTGATGGAATTTCTCCTTGGAATGGTGGGAAGCTTGGTTCTTGAGAGTTTCGAGATATTGGACTTAAGGATCCACAGAACCCTAGCTCGGGTTTTGGGAAGTGAGTGATCCATCCATTGATGTTTATATCTCATTGGGGGTTATTGGGATGCTCTTCTTCCTGTTCATACTCTTCCTCAGGATCCTCCTATTCTTCAGAATCTTCCTCCCCTTCTGGTTCATCCTCTTACATAGGTTCTTCCTCTTCTTCAGGTTCTTCCTCCTCCATATGATGGGTAGTCCAGTTGATCATCGATGACATTTTGAAACTTTCGTAGGGCATTTCATCACCCTCATTCTTGGTTTGCGGGATGTCCGTTCATCATTGGTGGGTTGAGAATTGACTTCGTTCATGGTGGATCTTCCAGTAAGCCACCTTCGTGGTTCAGAGTGGCACTGCATCCAGTCGGAGGATGGGGATCTTGGTTCTTCCTTTATTGGTCGGTTTAAGAGAAGGCATAGGACGGGTGTGGATTTGGTAGGTATCCGGTTGGGTAGTACTGCGGCACCGGTGGTGGTTGGTAGGTGGGAATTTCTTATGGATGGTACGTCGGTATTTCTGAGGGGTGGTACATGGGCATTGATGGTGGATGATAACTTGAGTGTATCGGAGGTTCAATTTTTTGTTTTGGTGGACTATCGGGAACGTCTATTGGATGGTGTCTGCTTCCAGGGTTGTATACCGGTTTGGTTAAGTCATGTTCCACATCTTGGTCAAAGTAGGCTTCATAATACCCATCACTCATGTTGTCCTCGGGAAAAGGTTCGGCGATCCTAGCCTCTTTTGCCTTTCTTACATTGTTCTCCATCCAACTTTTGAATGACATCTAATATTTATAGGTTGTTTAGAATGTAGAGGATAAGAAAAGGTTACCAGCCTATCTTATCCCTAAAAAATAATCAATTATTTCCTATACTTGGATCGAAACTTGGGTATTGTTTTATGATACCCAATTCACTAAGATCGATGGCTCTGATACCAACCTTGTCACACCCCAAGACACGGCCTAGGAGTGCGACCCAATAGTTGGTACCACATTTGTATATAAATCAGAGTTGCGTTATATTAGCTGAAGTCTTATAAAATATAACGATCAAAGTCGTAATATTACAACATATGGGATTATAAAAGGTTCCCGTTTAAGTTCAAAAGATTACTTGTTTTGATTACAAACCACCATTTTAACATATTAAGTTTATATAAAACAAATTCGAGCCATCGGATGTGTAAGTAGCACTTCGACATTCCCAAGCGCTAATCTTGTTCACCTGCAAAATGTAAGAAAATACGTCAGCAACGAATGCTGGTGAACACGCTGACGCTAAAATATTTTCTTTTACTTTATTACCCCTCGAGACTACGCCTACCTCGGCCCATCGTGTCTTAGGAATAACAAAGTCAAATCACATTTATCAATTCAAGTGTCTACTCTAGGTCACCTCAGCAAACACCGCAGCGTTTGACTTAGTTAAGTACCAGTAAGTATACACAATGATCGTACTTCCCGCGGCAAAGCATCCTACGATCAGTGTGGTGCGATGTGCCCATCGCATACTACCACATATGTAAGGATCCAGATACACATATACCACAGCCTGAGGGATAGGTTTATACTTTCATTTATAATGGTTTTAGGGACACGTAGTCCCTTGTAATCATTTTCATATAACATGTTAGACTCATTTGAAAACAAGTTTAAAATTTTGGGGGCGTATTCACCTTATCGCTTTGGGATCGGCTTAAACACCGTCCGAGGGTCTTTCCCTTGCTATCTCGCACCTATAGTATGAGTATAACCATTTGTTAGTGGGATATACAATCCGGCTTAAGACCTTTAGTCTTATTTATAACTCTACCTCGATGAACCTTTAGTTCATAATTCTTTTACTTGAAAACCTTTAGTTTAAAAGTAATCTATAAACCTTTAGTTTATATAAAAACTCGACGTTTTTTTTTCTCAAAGAAACGTATTCTTTTCTTTTATTATTTAAGAATATTCATTATTACTTAAATAATATTTTCATAACAAAGAATATATACTTCACACATATATAATATTCATATTCTATCTTTATTCTTTTCCTTGTTATGTTTTCTTCTCTTTTATCGAGGTATCGAGTATAACCTCGACTTAAGGCTTAAGCCTTAAATATTATATTATATTCATTTTTCGTTACGCCTAGCCTTTTTGGCGTTTAGAAACTCTAGGAACTTGAGAAGCACTCCAATGCCGCTTCGCTTTTCCGATCAACCTTGGCACGTCAACGATAACACTAATCTTCGAAAATTGATGACACGCCTTTCGAGAACAAACACCTTCCATGGTCGTATGTGGGTGGAGGGTGGCACAAACTTCGAGGTAACGTCGACACAGAAATCGAGGTATTATGGCACGTTTATCGAGGCAGATCGTTAATATGATTGTGGGAATGTAGAGAGATGTTAGAGAGAGATATGAAAGCTGGTTTTGGTGTGCCTTGAATGAGATCCCAGACTTGCTATTTATAGGCTAAATTTGGGATCCAATCGCGGTACGCGATGGGCTCCTTGGCACCCGTCGCGTAGCGCGACGTAGCCTTGCGCAATCACTGCGACGGTGTGCCACGTGTCGCCACGTGGCAGATGGTGTGCCACGTGTTGACACTTGGCGGACGTCTCGCCACGCGTGGCCACGTGCCGGGACACGTGGCGAGAGGCGTGCCACGTGTGGACACGTGGCAGGCTTGTGTCAGAGGTGTCAGGCCACGTCATCGCGGTACGCGATGACGTATGCTCAACAGCGATCGCGTATCGCTGTTGACTCTTCTAGAACCTTTTTGACCAAACCGGTCACGGTACGCGATGGTTTCGTCTTTTGTCCCGTCGCGTATCGCGAGATGACAAGAAGGCAGAATTTTCACTTTAAACCCTAAAGTTTGGAATTTGGCAAATTTAGTCCCTTAACTTTTAGAAAATTTACATTTTGAACTTGAAATTTTCTAGATGTTACAGCAAATAAGTAAAAAAAAATAGTATTCAAGAAAAATTATATATGTCAGATTAAATCCAAGATATTGTGTTTGTATATATTAGTCGAAACTTGATTTATAAATGCGTGTAAGAAGTCTTCACGTGATATTAGTGGAACAGAATGTAACCTTGACTTTTCATAAAAAGGCCATGAATATTATGGTTTGTTAGGATAGATCTATCACTAATCAATCTCGTAACCAACAACCGAGTGTTAACAAGATGGTTACGAAGGATGCTAGTGTGAAGACCCAATGAACATCAAAGGCGGAATCAATGATATTCACGGTGTTTCTAAATGAGACACAAATATAAAAAACACACTCAAGTCACTCAAAAGATTTCCATTAATATTATTTCAGAATACAATGAAAATCTATTAGCGTTTCCAGTTGGAATGTCAGGTGTGAGGCTATTTCCATACGAAATATTCCGTTTGCAAAGAAAGTTTGTCAGCCGTTAAATCACTCAATATTCGCTCGGGTTCTCCCATTAATGTGACCTAAACTTTCCTTAAATAGGCACACCTGACACCTTATAGAAACCCTAATGATTGTTACAAAACATATTTAAACGCATTCAAAATATTACAAGTGTAAAAGGTCTTCGAGTAAGCTTTTATCTTTGTCGAGCAAGCCTTGTAACCATAAGTGTGATTGGAATAGTTCTCCAAGCAAGATTTACTTAGAATATTATCCTAAAAAATTATTTTTTAAGCAGACTTCAATCTTCATGATAATATCAAACTTTGCTCGATAATATCCTACAACCAAGCCTGTTCTACTTGATCTCTATAACCTTATGTCTTTAACTTATTTAAACAAACTAAGTGTGCTGGTGACACTGTAGCTTGCTTGAGGTTGAACCTTGTTTGTAGAAGTCCTTAGTATAGTTCCACCATAACTTCCTTCAAGTGTGATTGAGATCACTGTTTATTGAACCTTGCTCGACCCACTAAATTACTAGGTTTCGACTTGGTTAAGTCAAGGGTTTGCTTTGAAACAAACCTTACTCGAATGAAGAACAACCTTGCTTAATGAAGTGTATTTTTCTCTAACTAACACTTAGAAGAATTCTAGAAGATAACCTTGCTCGAAAGTAAGATACCTTGCTTGAATAAGTTCTAGGCTTGCTCGAAGTGCCAAGTTTTCTTGTATTCCATACGTAGATTTCTTGAGGAGGTTGAGAAGATTCCAATCTTCCTTGGTCAGATCTTGATCCCAACAATCTCCCTTATACTGGAACAAACTCAGATGCACCAAAACATTTGTAGGTTACTTACACTTGTCGAAAATACATATCAAATTCTAAAAGAAATAAATTACATTACTTAAATAAAAATTACATATTCAAAAGTTGTCTCAAGGACATTACAAATCAAAATATTATAAAGAAAATCAAAAAACTTTATCTTCTTGAGTTCCTTGCTTCAGATATTCTGTCATGCCTAACTGCAGCAGCCTTTTGTTGGAAAATTGATATCTCCTTGTGGAATGGATGTTGAGCTGGAAGATTCCATCTTCCAATGTCATGAAGATCATCTACATGAAGATATTCCAGATGAGTGTCATGCTCAATGATTCCCAAAGCCATAACTTCAGAATTTCCCAAGATGAAAGATTGAGTTTGCCTTTCATATTGAACTAGAGAAATTCTTTCATTTCGTTGAACTTCATAATTCAGCCTGGTCATCTGTTTTTTCATACGAATGCACTCCTTCATTGTGGCAAGAGGATTAGATGCCTTCCTTGATTTTCCATAGGATAGCTCATCCTCCTCTGCCTGTTGATCTTCTCAGCCTCAAAGTATTTCAACTTTCTCTTCTTGTTAGGCAGAGGAAATCCCTTTATGGATTGTTCTTTTAGGTACTTAGACAAGTCATTCCTCTGCTGTCTTGCGAACATGTCCCTCTGCTGATAGTCATACAGGCGAAGACTATCCAACTCTTCCAGCTGTTCCCTGTTGAAGTCTCGGAAATCATCCCTGAATACTATAGTTCTCAGCTCACCACTTGACATATCACTTTAAGTGTTTTGGTCCTTGAATCAAAATAACGATTATTTGGTAGGTCCACACTAGAAGGTGGCCTTTTTTTGTCTTTGTTTCCTGGACCTGGTGGTAGGGATTGGGACACTTGATGTGGGATGTGACACTCGTCAATTTCAGGTTAACTCCGTTAATCCAAACTCCGTTAATTCAAACTCAAGATCACACGAACTATGTCATTCCAGTTAACGCATACCACATTGCCTTTAATTAGAGTTAAATGACACATGACAATCATTACACATGTAGTCTTTCGGAGTTTCACCGAAACACACATGAGTCGACTCAAACAGTTGGTGAACAAACAATAAATAATATAAACAAGTGCTTGGTATAAATACGTGTTATGTTTATATATGATTGTATGCTTACATAGTGTAACATTTTTTCATGGAGAAAATAAACTAGTTGTGCTAGAATTAAATTAATTAGGAGTGGAGGGTGCAATGTGTAATATGTATTATAAGTAATAATATTTAAACATGTTATTTATCATAAACCTTAATCCCCTCCCCTCACTCCCTCTCCCCTGCGATGGCAGCCCCCCCCCCCCTTCTTTGATCGGCCGAAACACAACACACACACACACATACAATAATTTTGCAAGCTTGTTTGAAGGTCCAAGGTGTTAACTACGTAACTAAACACTCTCTGTAGCCAATTCCATTGATTTAATTACATGATTAAGCATGATAATCAAAACCATAGATCTTAAAGTTGATGTTTATTGATGAGTTAGGGTTGTATGCAAGATTGTTAGTTAATAGGTTAATAGTTTGTTGAGTTTTTGATGAAAACTGATGATGGACAGATTCATAATTTCATGTTAAAACGACTCTAACTTGATGTTAATGATGTGTTTTGAAGTGATTACTGATTCTATGATGTAGTAGGTCTAGTCTAGTGTCTAAAGAGTCTGAGTTTGTAATTTTTGGACGTGTGAAAGTTAGTTTTTATTAATTTACAAATCTGTTGTGCAAGTCTGATTCGGGAAGCCTTCTTGTAGGCTGTTTTGTAATTAGTACATCTCACAAACGAAAAGACCAATTGAGTTGATTCTACTTATGTAAGTTAATAATTAGAGTGAAGCATCTAACCCAATTGTCCTTGCATTAATTGGATTAACCATGTAACGGGAATAGTAAATAACGTTTTGCTGTGGATGATAATGACTTCTGTGTGCTTACTGTGTTGTTTTGATCTTTTTGAGAAAACCGTATGTTGTAAAAATATAATAAAAATATTTTTAGAAACCTAACTCACGTTTTTTTCTGTGTTGATTTTTGGTGATTTTATTTACATGATATGATTTATGAAATAGAGAAATCTTGACGTGTTAAAATCTGTCTCGGTAACTTAGCTGCTGAATTCTTTGAGTTAACATGAAAAGTGATTATTTGATCGATGTTTTCTATGTGTTTGACATGGTTTCCCTTGTGGGGGATATTTTACTGATGATGTACCATAGTAACACTTAACATTATACATGTTCACACATGTAACTTATCACCAACGTGTTTGTCGAGTCGCACTTGTTTCACAAAGTAACACGAACAAATGTCATGCATAACTTATATGTGTCGAGTCTAGAGACTCACTCGTAGTTTAAACACTTAAATATCTCATTTTTTGTTTCTATAGCACTAGTGAGGATTTCTGTGACGCACGCTTTTCTTGGATTTTTGTTAACTTCGCAAACAGTGAGTTTCACGGCCCCTTTTACTCTTTTAACGCTTTTATTAGGGGAGATAACATACTCCAACGATTTAGATTTTTTTACACATTGTATATCACTTGTTAGGCTAAGTGGCAACAAACCAACTAAGTCCTTCTAAACATCGAACTGGTTAATATTTGGATAATAGCGAGTCACATTTGAGTAGTACTATTGGGTTTGACAAACCCCACCCAACTTTAAACTCGAATGTAGGTCGATTGGGTGCAATTTTGGCTAACACATTACCATGGTCGTGGTTTACATGGTGGCAAGGCAATCATATAACAGTCAGCTTCGGTGTCAAACACTTAGTAATACATGCTTGATAGGTTAGCTACCTATTGATATATAGTTGAGTTAACACTATCTGGTAACGCTTAAATTTACTTAAACCTGTGAACTCACCAACCCTGTGTTGACACTTTTAGTATGTTTATCTCAGGTAGCCGAGGTGGGCGGGCGGTATAGGACATGCATTCTCTGAACTCTATTGTTTTAAACTTCTTTTAAATTTTGTCATGATAACTGTGTTTTAAGTCCTCCTGTGTGGCGCAACTATTTGCTTTACAGTTTACGCTTCCGCATTTTTATTTAAGACTTGTTGTCTTGGTTGTTTTTAAAACTTTAACTGTGGTGTTTAATATAACTAATGATTCCAAACCTTTTAGTTCACACCCTCTGACGGTAAAACTCTGTTAGTGGATTTTGAGGGTGTGACATGGAAGCCCTTGTTGTATACTGTCTTTGTGTTTGTTGTTTTCTCGCATGTCCTTTTGATTCATAGATCTTTACAATATCTTCCTTCTTCATCATTATCAGCTTTTGATAGTCACCACCTTCCTTAGACATGATCTTAATCATCTCCATTGTTTCTCTGTCCATATGGTCCTTTGAAGGTGAGCTAGGTCTTCTAACAGTTTTCCTGCATGGACCATATTGTAAGGACATCAATCTTCTATGTTCATCTTCAACTTGATCCCAATATACCTTTTCTTTGTAGAATAGATCTCTCAGTTGAGATTTGCCCAAATTATCAAATACTCTGGCTGGTATTCCTTTCTTCAACATAGCCTGCCTCAGAGTATTGATTTTTTCCTTGTATACCCATGGCATAAGATTTGTTTTTGAATGAACCACAATGGGTTCTTTCTACACTTCAGATAACAAGGTAGGAGTTTGAGTTGGTTTATCAGGTTAAGTTGATATTTCAACTCCTTGTATTTAGCAAGTTTTGACTCATATAATTCTTTCTTTTGTTCTACAGTTAGATTTCTCACTTCATCACCCATTCCCATGGCTTCCATCGATCTTTCCAGAAGAGTTTCTTTATCTTTTGACAATTCTTTCTTCTTCTCTTCTGCCAACCAAGCCCTGGCTCTATCAGCCTTAATCTTTCTCACCCTATTCTCCTCCTCTTTTTGCTTGAATTCCCTTATACTCCTTTGTTTTAATTCTTTACCATGAGTGTCTGCTTCATCCTTCAATTCTTTTGATATTCGTTTGAACATCTCAACATCTTTCTTTTGCATAAATTCAACATGTTCAAACAAGACACCATTTTCAACTTGGAATCCAGCATTTCCTCCATACTTCCTCATCATACTGTCTTTTCTTTTCAATTCATCAACTCTTTTCTAATCAAGTCTTCTCTTTTCTTCCTCTGTTTCCTTCACTTAGAACAACTTTGAAATAATTTTCTAAGTCTTCAAAGTTCATATAGCTTAATTGTTCTTCAGTGTAGTTGTGGAGTTTGAGGTAAGTTAGATATTGTTTTACATGTCTTTTCCTGTTTTCTCTGATATTTCTCACTTCTTCCCTCTTTCTCTCAAATAGTAGATCAAGGTTTTCTTCAGACATTTAATCAAGCTCTTTAAACCTGAAACCTTGGGCCATAAGACTAATCACTCTTGGATCTTCTCTTTTCAATTCTTCTAGTAAGTCTTTTATATCCTCAATATGAACATCAGTTAAGTTTATTTGAGGAGAAGCATGTTCATCCTCTTTATATTTTATTTCTTCTCTATCCTTATCATCTTCCAAATCAAAAATATCCTCCAATGCCCCAATCATCGGCTCATTGGATTCATAGTCTTCTGGTCTAATAGTCTGTAAGGGGATAGCTTGAATGGGTTCTTCAGTTTGGCTTTCACTCTTCTTCTCCTTATCCCATTGTTTGTTCTTCTCATCCATCTTCTTCTCCTATGGTTTGGGAATTAATTCTTCAGGTATATTGTCACTAAATCTCTTTTTCCTTCTCACAAACTTCACAATATTGTCTGGCCATTCTCTTTCATTAGCTTTAATTTCTTCTTCCAGACTTTCAATGGCCTTATCATTTTCCTTCTTGATCATCTCCTCCTGTATTCTTTTAGCATCGAGGTATGTCACCAACTGCTTATCTTTATTTTCTTTCAAGGGTTCAATAGTTGGTACAATTTCTTGAGGGATCTCTTCTTGAAATTTGTGAATTACAATGGACAGAGCATTGTTTGCCTCTTCAGTTTGTTGTAACTTCAATAAACCTTCAATAACCTCCTGTTTCTTGTAACTTCAATAAACCTTCAATAACCTCAATGAAAATTCTTCCATAATCACCCTCTGTTCATCAATTTCCTTATTTTCAAACAGTCATTCAGTATGACTCTTTGAATCCTTTCTTTTATTATTTGATCATGTCTTTCCTTCGCCTTATCTGTAGACTCATCAACAAATAACAGTTGTTCACTAGATTCAATTTCCTTTCTTTTCAAAGGCTGTAGCTGGCCTTCATGCTCAGCCACAACTTTTCCTTTTTCCTTTATTCTCTCCTCATCCTTTATCCACCAACCTGGATGGTCCAATCTCCCTTACAACCATCTTCCAGTTATTCATATACTACCTTCTCTTTCAATAACTTAGAACTTACCTCATTATTATCATTATTAAGTTCTTCAGTTTTGTCAGTTAAAATATCAATTTCACCAGAAATTGCAAATTCTTCATTAACATCTCTAAACATAGTTGTTTTTTCTCTTTCTACATCATTTAACACTTCATAATTGCCAACCACATTATCAACCATCTCCTCTACCACATTATCAACAACATTTTCAACCACATCTTCAATAATCACATCATTAGCCTCATTCACATCATTCACATTCACAGCCTCATCAACAACATCCTCATTATTCACATTATTGTTAGCGCACGGTTTTGGTTGTCTCGAGTATTTGTAATTGATGTATTGTAAAACACACTTTTTTCCGCACCATTTTATCATCTTTTTATTACTTATTTATCCAATAAATAATAGTTATGGCTTGTTTTTGCATGATCTTACAAAGTTTAATACTTGTTGTAGGTTACGAGTTTTAAAAGAGAAAAAGATCGTGTTTTGGAAGAAAAATGAGGCCTTTATGATCAAGTTAACAATACCAAACTTAAGGCCCGACCCAAGCCCGCTAGAGGAAAGCCTTTCATGCAATATTATATGGTAACACAAAAAAATAAAAAAAAAACCTAACACTCCTACCTTGAGGCCGATCGAATAAGAAGAAAAAAAAAGAAACAAGGTTTGTTGATTGAAGAAGTGCACGGCTAGGAGGTGTTTTATGGGTGTTGGTTTTATGGAAACACACAAATATAATTTGTGTGGCTCATGGTTGGCGTGGATCAGCAACAAACAAAAGAAATAATATATATAAACACCTACCTACCTGTTGCGATCGGACCAGCCTCCATCACCAAGAAAAAGTTCGTTTTTACAATTCTTAAGCCAAGGGAAGAAGAAGTTTGCCAATGGTGACTTAGAACAGCAGATAAGAAGGGTTTCTCATCATTTAGATCAGCTCTAATTGCTAGTAAACATCTCTAAACTTTGTGTTCTTGTTAGTGTTCATAACTCTTGTGATTTTGATCTATAAAGTTGAATTCTTTTGCCATTGAGTTAGGGTTTGAGTTCCCCCAACGAAAACTAGAGTTAGTACCCAAGTCTGATCGAGCGGCTTGTTTATCGTGAGCAAGTTCCCCCATACCCATCCTGGAATGTCCTATGTCTTACAACACACTACCACCACTAACACTCCCGATGGAGCGCGCTTTCGCAGCTCCCGCCTCCTGTTTGGATCGTGAAGTTGACATTATGCACTCGATGAGAGCGAATGTTACTGGATTGATAGGGGATGGAGCTGAGACTAGGAAGAGAATTTCCTACTTGACAGAAGCCATGAAGGAATTTTAGGATGCTCATGTTCAGCTAATGAAGCTAGTGATCAAGATGCAAACAAAGATGTCTGAAAGAAACGCTGGACGTGGTCGCGGTAACATCAACATGACTAACTTCCAAGCCTTATTGAACGACCATGCGGCAACAGCTTTGGCTGCTCATGTTCAGAATCAAGCCGGAGTCTTTACTTTCAAGAATTTCCTGGACTGTAAACCCAATTCGTTTAAGGGCACTAAGGGAGCCATAGGTTTCCTACGTTGGGCTGAGAAGGCAGAGTCAGCCTTTGAGATGTGCAACTGTCCACCAGCCAGCAGGGTCAAGTTTGCTGCTGGAACACTGCAAGATTCAGCCCTCACATGGTGGAATTCAAATGTGCAAATACTCGGATTGGAATTGTCGTATTCTATGAAATGGGAAGAATTCAAGAATATGATGCGGGAAGAGTATTGCCCTAGAGAGAAGATCTCCAAGCTGGAGTCAAATTTTTGGGCTTTGAAGATGGTGGGCTCTGAAATTGAAGCCTACACCACCCGTTCTCACGAACTGGCAGTGATGTGCGCGCGGATGGTAGATCTGCCAAGTAAGAGGATTGAGATGTATATCGATGGTTAGGTGCCCCAGATTCAGGGTATGGTGACGTCTTCCAAACCGACCACTATTCAGCAAGTGATCCGAATAGCCCACAAGCTGACGGACCAAGCAGTGTCCCAAGGTGCGTTACCACCTAGAGGTTCCACCTCTGAAAACCTTTATAACTCGAGTAACGACAACAAAAACAACAATTTCGGGAATGGAAAGAGGAAGTTTGACAACACAAGGTCCTCATCATTGACCCCTCCACAGCAACAACAACACAGTAAACCTGAACCCACTCGGAACTTCAACAATCAGGGTTCCAACAACAACGCAGGTGGCGGACAGGGTTCGAGTAACTATGCTGGAAAGTACCCAAAGTGCAACAAGTGTAACTATCACCATGCTGGCCCATGCGATCGTATCAAATGTCTGCGATGCGGTAAATTGGGTCATCAGGCCAAGGACTGTAGAGGTGAACTCACGGGTAAGGGCACCCCTAAACAGCCTACAACCACAAACGGGTGCTTTGAGTGTGGCCAGGAGGGTCATTTCAGGAAGGACTGTATAAACTAAAACAAAGCAAGGGAAACGGAGGCAACAACAAAAACGGAGGCGGTAGTAAGGGTACAGCCATTTTCATTGGATCGGGCTAGTCCCGCAACGATCCGAACGTGGTTACCGGTATGTTTCCCGTAAACGACTGTTTTGCTTCTATTTTGTTTGACACTGGAGCCGATAGGAGTTTTGTGTCGAAAGCCTTTAGTAAACTGTTTGATTTAACTCCGACACCGTTAGATGCTAAGTTTCCTGTTGAATTAGCTGACGGTAAGTCTATAGAAACAACACGCGTACTAGCGGGATGTAAGTTATAATTGTTGGGTCATACCTTCGATATCGACCTCATACCCTTTACACTTGGTAGTTTCGATGTTGTTTTCTGCATGGACTGGCTATCTGAGAATAAAGCTTAGATTATATGCCGTGACAAGGTAGTTCATATCACTACCCCTTCCGGCAAAATCATCTCAATACAGGATCAGAAGAGCGGCATGACCACTAGCATCATCACCCACATGAAGGCGCGTAAATATTTACGAAAGGGTCATCCGGCGATTTTAGCTTATGTTATCGAGAAACCCGCGGAGGAGAAGTGGATCGAAGACATACCGATTGTGTGATATTTTCCAGAAGTCTTCCCGGAAGAGTTGCCAGGACTCCCACCCATTCGACAAGTCGAGTTCCCAATTGACTTAGTCCCTTGTGTGGCACCCATAGCATGAGCCCCGTATCGGTTCGCACCGGCGGAGCTTCAGGAGTTGTCCAGTCAGTTACAGGACTTGTTGGATAAAGGTTTCATCTGACCCAACTCATCACCATGGGGAGCCCCTGTCATATTTGTCCGAAAGAAGGACAGGACTTTTCGTATGTGCATCGACTACCTGGAACTGAACAAGGTGACGGTCAAGAACCGTTATCCCCTACCCCGAATTGATGATCATTTCGACTAGCTTCAAGGATCGAGTTACTACTCGAAGATCGATCTAAGATCTGGTTAGCATCAACTAAGAGTACGCAAAGAAGACATTTCGAAGACGGCATTCAGAACTGGGTACGGTCACTATGATTTTTCGGTTATGCCTTTTGGCTTAACTAATACAACAGCTGTATTCACGAGCCTCATGAACAGAGTATGCAAGGCGTACCTCGACAAGTTTTTTATTGTTTTCATTGACGATATCCTCGTCTACTCCAAGAATAAGACCGACCATGAAGAACACCTAAGGTTAATCCTGGAAGTAATAAAGAAGGAACAATTGTACGCTAAGCTCTCGAAATGCGAATTTTAACTTCGCGAGGTTCACTTCATAGGACATGTGATCGCTGAGAGTGGCATCCATGTCGATCCAGGCAAGGTAGAGGCCATCAAAAACTAGGAAGCACCTAAGATTCCAAATGTGGTGCGACAATTCCTAGGACTGGCTGGTTACTACCGACGTTTCATCGAGGGATTTTCAAAGATTGCTCAACCCCTCACCGCACTGACACACAAGGGTACTAAGTACAATTGGCGTGACGCGTAGGAGTCTGCATTCCAACTATTGAAAACAAAACTCTGTAGCACACCTATCCTAGCCATCCCCGAAGGAACAGAAAATTTTGAAGTACATTGTGATGCTTCGATAAAGGGTCTCTGCTGCGTGTTAATGCAACTTGAGAAGGTTATAGCCTATTCCTCTCGACAACTACGGGTACACAAGAAGAACTATACGACCCACGACTTGGAACTCGGAGTTGTGTTGTTTACCCTTAAGATATGGAGGCATTACTTGTACGGTACCAAGTTTACCTTTACACCGACCACAAGATTCTCCAACATATCTACGATCAAAAGGAGTTGAACATGCGACAACGTCGTTGGGTCGAGCTACTTAAGGATTATGATTGTGCCATCAAATACCACCCTGGCAAGGCCAATGTAGTGGCCAATGCTCTCAGTAGAAAGGAAACCGTTAAGCCTAGACGGGTGCAAGCATTACAACTCGCGATTCATACCAACTTACCTGATCGGATTCGTGATGCTCAACTCGAAGCATTGAAAAACGAAAACCTCCCATCAGAACTCATGCGGGGCATGGAAATGCAACTTGAAACCAAGTTGGACGGGGTCCGATATTTCGAAAACCGTATTTGGGTCCCTCGATACAGAGACTTGAGAAATCTGGTGATGGACGAGGTACACAAATCCCGATATTCCATTCACCCTGGCCCAGACAAAATGTACCATGACCTGAAGGTACTTTACTGGTGGCCGAACATGAAAGTTGACATTGCCACATACATGGGAAAATGTTTAACCTATGCAAGAATCAAGGTGGAATATCAGAAACAATCTGGTCGGTTACAGCAACCGGAAATTCCAATGTGGAAATGGGAAACACATTTCCATGGACTTCATCACAGGCTTACCTAAAATACTGACGGGATGCGATACCATCTGGGTGATCGTAGACCGGTTGACTAAGTCTCCGCATTTCCAAACGATCAAGGAATCGGACAAAATGGAAAGACTGACTCGCATCAACATGAAAGAAGTAGTGTCTAGATACGGAGTGACTGTCTCAATCATATCTGATCGAGATTCATGTTTCACTTCGCACTTTTGGAAGTCACTACAGAACGCACTAGGCACCCGCCTCGATATGAGCACAGCATACCATCCTCAAACGGATGGGCAAAGTGAAGGCATCATTCAAACTTTGGAAGACATGTTGCGTGCATGCGTATTGCATTTCGGAAAGAGTTGGGAACCCACTTGCCCCTGGTAGAGTTTTCGTATAATAACAGCTACCACGCCAGTATTAATGCAACGCCGTTTGAAGCGTTGTACGGACGAAAGTGTCGATCGCCTCTTTGCTGGGCAGAAGTCGGTGACAACCAAATCACTGGTCCCGAATTAGTACTTGAAACCTCAAAAAAGATTGTCCAAATCCGGAATTTCATGGCGACAGCACGGGATCGCCAAAAGAGTTACGCCGAAAAGCGCCGAAAACCTATGTAATTCCAAGGTTATACTAAAAGTCTCACCTTGGAAAGGTGTAGTTTGTTTTGGGAAATGAAACAAACTAAATCCACGATACGTTGGTCCATTTCGAATAACCGAACGTATTGGCCCGGTAGCATACCGAATGGATTTACCAGCAGAACTCAGTGGCGTACATAATGTATTTCATGTATCCAACTTAAAGAAATGCCTTTCAGACGAAACACTAGCAGTCCCTTTGGGCGAGGTGCAAGTTGATGAACAGTTATGCTTCATCAAAGAACCAGTCGAAGTCTTGGATTGGGAAACCAAAACACTCAAACACAGCAAGATTTTCATGGGAACGCAAGGATCAAATGATGAAAAAGCATCCTCAACTTTTCGACGGGTTGACCAAGCATCGAAAACCGTGAAAACCGACAAACCGTCAGACAACACCGGAGGTATGAATTAAATTTTGGGACAAAATTTTTTTCTACAGGGGGATGATGTGACAAACTGAAAATTTTTGCCTTTTTCAGACATCCATCACGATGAGACACAAATTTTCGGGACGGAAATTCTTTCAACATTGAAATGATGTGACACTCATCAATTTCAGGTTAACTCCGTTAATCCAAACTCCGTTAATTCAACCTCAAGATCACACGAACTATGTCATTCCAGTTAACGCATACCTCATCTCATTTAATTAGAGTTAATGACACATGACAATCATTACACATGTAGTCTTTCGGAGTTTCACCGAAACACACATGAGTCGACTCAAAACGTTGGTGAACAAACAATAAATAAAATAAACAAGTGCTTGGTATAAATATATGTTATATTTATATATGATTGTATGCTTACATTGTGTAACACTATTTCATGGAGAAAATAAACTAGTTGTGCTAGAATTAAACTAATTAGGAGTGGAGGGTGCAAAGTGTAATATGTATTATAAGTAATAATTTTTAAACATGTTATTTATCATAAACCTTAATCCCCTCCACTCTCTCCATCTCCCTTGCGACGGCAACACCCCCCCCCCCCTCTTTGATCGGCCGAAACACAACACACACACATACAATAATTTTGCAAGCTTGTTTGAAGGTCCAAGGTGTTAACTAGGTAACTAAACAATCTCTCTAGCCTATTCCATTGATTTAATTTCATGATAAGAATTATAATCAAAACCCTAGATCTTAAAGTTGATGTTTATTGATGAGTTAGGGTTGTATGCATGATTGTTAGTTCACAGGTTAATAGTTTGTTGAGTTTTTGATGAAAACGGATGCTGAACAGATTCATAATTTCTTGTTAAAACGACTGTAACTTGATGTTAATGATGTATTTTGAAGTGATTATTGATTCTATGATGTTGTAGGTCGAGTTTAGTTTCTAAACAGTCCTATTTTGTAATTTTTGGACGTGTTAAGTTAGTTTTTATTAATTTACAAATCTGTTGTGCAATTCTGATTCGGGAAGCCTGCTTTTAGGCTGTTTTGTAATTAGTACATCACACAAACGATAACACCAATTGTGTTGATTCCACCTCTGGAAGTCAATAATTTGAGTGAACAATCTAACCCAATTGGCATTGCATTAATTGGATTAACCATGTAACGGGAATAGTAAATAACGTTTTGCTGCGCATGATAATGACTGCTGTGTGCTTACTGTGTTGTTTTGATCATTTTGAGAAAACTGTATGTAGTAAAAATATAATAAAACTTTTTAGAACCATATTTACGTGTGTTTCTGTGATGATTTTTGGTGAATTTATTTACATGATATGATTTATAAAATAGAGAAATCTTGACGTGTTAAAATCTGTCTCGCTAACTTAGCTGCTGAATTCTTAGAGCACTAGTGAGGATTTCTGTGACGCATGCTTTTCTCGGATTGTTGTTAACTTCGTAAACAGTGAGTTTCACGACCCCTTTTACTCTGTTAACACTTTTATTAGGGGGATATAACATACTCCAATGATTTAGATTTTGTTACTCATTGTATATCACTTGTAAGGCTAAGTGGCAACAAACCAACTAAGTCCTTCTAAACATCGAATCAGTTAATATTTGGATAATAGCGAGTCACCTTTGAGTAGTACTATTGGGTTTGAAAAACCCCACCCAACCCTAAACTCGACTGTAGGTCGAGTGGGTGTAATTTGGGCTAACACATTACCATGGTCGTGGTTGACATGGTGGCAAGGAAATCGTATAAACAGTCAGCTTCGGTGTCGAACACTTAGTAATACATGCTTGATAGGTTAGCTACCTATTGATATATAGTTGAGTTAACACTATCTAGTAACGCTAAAACGCAACGCTTAAATTTACTTAAACCTGTGAACTCACCAACCCTGTTTTGACACTTTTAGTATGTTTATCTCAGGTAGCCGAGGTGGGCGAGCGGTATAGGACATGCATTCTCTAAACTCTATTGTTTTAAGCTTCTTTTAAATTTTGTCATGATAACTGTGTTTTAAGTCGTCCTGTGTGGTGCAACTATTCGCTTTACAGTTTACGGTTCTACATTTTTATTTAAGACTTGATGTCTGTGTTGTTTTTAAAACTTTAACTGTGGTGTTTGATATAACTAATGATTCCGAACCTGTTAGTTCACACCCTCTGACCGTAAAACTCTGTTAATGGATTTTGAGGGTGTGACATGGAAGCCCTTGCTGTATACTGTCTTTGTGTTTGTTGTTTTCTCACAGGTCCTTTTGATTCATAGATATTTACAATATCTTCTTTCTTCATCATTATCAGCTTATGATAGTCACCACCTTCCTTAGACATGATCTTAATCATCTCCATTGTTTCTCTGTCCATATGGTCTTTTGAAGGTGAGCTAGGTCTTCTAACAGTTTTCCTGCATGGACCATATTGTAAGGACATCAATCTTCTATGTTCATCTTCAACTTGATCCCAATATACCTTTTCTTTGTAGAATAGATCTCTCAGTTGAGATTTGCCCAAATTATCAAATACTCTGGCTGGTATTCCTTTCTTCAAAATAGCCTGCCTCAGAGTATTGATTTTTTCCTTGTATACCCATGGCATAAGATTTGTTGTTGAATCAACCACAATGGGTTCTTTCTTCACTTTATGTATTTAGCAAGTTTTGACTCATATAATTCTTTCTTTTGTTCTACAGTTAGATTTCTCACTTCATCACCCATTCCCATGGCTTCCATCGATCTTTCCACAAGAGTTTCTTTATCTTTTGACAATTCTTTCTTCTTCCCTTCTGCCAACCAAGCCCTGGCACTATCAGCCTTAATCTTTCTCACCTTATTCTCCTCCTCTTTTTGCTTGAATTCCCTTATACTCCTTTGTTTTAATTCTTTACCATGAGCGTCTGCTTCATCCTTCAATTCTTTTGATATTCGTTCGAACAACATCGCAACATCTTTCTTTTTCATAAATTCAACATTCAAACAACACACCATTTTCAACTAGGAATCCGGCATTTCCTCCATACTTCCTCATCATACTGTCTTTTCTTTTCAATTCTTTTCTAATCAAGTCTTTTCTTTTCTTCCTCTGCTTCCTTCACTTGTATAGCTTTGAACAAATTTTCTAAGTCTTCAAAGTTCATATAGCTTAATTGTTCTTCAGTGTAGTTGTGGAGTTTGAGGTAAGTCAGATATTATTTTACAAATCTTTTCCTGTTTTCTCTGATATTTCTCACTTCTTCCCTCTTTCTATCAAACAGTAGTTCAAGATTTTCTTCAGAGATTTAATCAAGCTCTTTAAACCTGAAACCTTGGCCCAAAAGACTAATCACTCTTGGATCTTCTCTTTTCAATTCTTCTAGTATGTCTTTTATATCCTCAATATGAACATAAATTAAGTTTATTTGAGGAGAAGCATGTTCATCCTCTTTATATTTTATTTCTTCTCTATCTTTATCATCTTCCAAATCAAAAATATCCTCCAATGCCCCAATCATCGGCTCATTGGATTCATAGTCTTCTGGTCTAATAGTCTGTAAGGGGATAGCTTGAACGGGTTCTTCAGTTTGGCTTTCACTCTTCTTCTCCTTATCCCATTGTTTGTTCTTCTCATCCATCTTCTTCTCCTATGGTTTGGGAATTAATTCTTCAGGTATATTGTCACTAAATCTCTTTTTCTTTCTCACAAACTTCACAATATTGTCTGGCCATTCTCTTTCATTAGCTTTAATTTCTTCTTCCAGACTTTCAATGGCCTTATCGTTTTCCTTCTTGATCATCTCCTCCTGTATTCTTTTAGCATCGAGGTATGTCACCAACTGCTTATCTTTATTTTCTTTCGAGGGTTCAACAGTTGGTATAATTTCTTAAGGGATCTCTTCTTGAAATTTGTGAATTACAATGGCCAGAGCATTGTCTGCCTCTTCAGTTTGTTGTAACTTCAATAAACCTTCAATAACCTCCTGTTTGTTGTAACTTCGATAAACCTTCAATAACCTCAATGAAAATTCTTCCATAATCACCCTCTGTTCATCAATTTCCTTATTTGTCAAACAGTCATTCAGTATGTCTCTTTGAATCCTTTCTTTTATTATTTGATCATGTCTTTTCTTCGCCTTATCTGTAGACTCATCAACAAATAACAGTTGATCACTAGATTCAATTTCCTTTCTTTTCAAAGGCTGTAGCTGGCCTTCATGCTCAGCCACAACTTTTCCTTTTTCCCTTATTCTCTCCTCATCCTTTATCCACCAGCCTGGATGGTCCAATCTCCCTTACAACCATCGATGGAAATTCATATATCTCTTTTATCAGATCTTCCAGTTATTCATATACTACCTTCTCTTTCAATAACTTAGAACTTACCTCATCATTATCATTATTAAGTTCTTCAGTTTTGTCAGTTAAAATATCAATTTCATCAGAAATTGCAACTTCTTCAGTAACATCTCCAAACATAGTTGTTTTGTCTCTTTCTACATCATTCAACACTTCATAATTTCCAACCACATTATCAACTATCTCCTCTATCACATTATCAACAACATTTTCAACCACATCTTCAATAATCACATCATTAGCCTCATTCACATCATTCACATTCACAACCTTATCAACAACATCCTCGTTATTCACATTATTGTTAGCGCACGGTTTTGGTTGTCTCGAGTCTTTGTAATTGATGTATTGTACAACACACTTTTTTTCCGCACCATTTTATCATCTTTTTATTACTTATTTATCCAATAAATAATAGTTATGGCTTGTTTTTGCATGATCTTACAAAGTTTAATATTTGTTGTAGGTTACGAGCTTTAAAAGAGAAAAGATCGTGTTTTGGAAGAAAAATGAGGCCTTTATGATCACGTTAACAATACCAAACTCAAGGCCCGGCCCAAGCCCGCTAGAGAAAAGCCTTTCATGCAATATTGTATGATAACACAAAAAAATAAAAAATAAAAACCCTAACACTCCTACCTTGAGGCCGATCGAATAGGAAGAAAAAAAAGAAACAAGGTTTGTTGATTGAAGAAGTGCACGGCTAGGAGGTGTTTTGTGGTTGTTGGTTCTATGGAAACACAAATATAATTTGTGTGGCTCATGGTTGGCGTGGATCAGCAACAAACAAAAGAAATAATATATATAAACACCTACCTACCTGTTGCGATCAGACCAGCCTCCATCACCAAGAAAAAGTTCGTTTTTACAATTCTTAAGCCAAGGGAAGAAGAAGTTTGCCAATGGTGACTTAGAACAGCAGATAAGAAGGATTTCTCATCATTTAAATCAGCTCTAATTGCTAGTAAACATCTCTAATTTTGTGTTCTTGTTAGTGTTCACAACTCTTGTGATTTTAATCTATAAAGTTGAATTCTTTTTCCATTGTGTTAGGTTTGAGTTGTTATTGGTTATCATTGATTGTTGAATGATTTTTAATTATGTTTGTGGTGATTAATATGGTGTTTACATTGAGTTATAGCATCTTTCCAAAAGTTATGATAGGCTAAACTTGGTAGTTCTACCTAGGTTAGATGATTATTGTTAGGTTTTGATGAGCTTATTAGATTGTTGATCCATATGAATTGAATTTCTATTGAAAGTTTGGTTTAATGATGAATTAGGTTGTGTTTAGTGGCTGTAATTTTGTTGGTGTTGTCTCGTAATCTCATACTTCGATTAACTAAATTTGTTTTGATTGATAGTTGTATGTTAAATTCTTTATTTTGTGATTAGAGTTTGATTTTGGTAGGATCAACCGTAGGGTTTTTGTTGAGATTGTTAATTTATTGAATTCAGTGGATAAACGCCTTCTTTGAGACCGAGAGGTGATAGGAAGTAAAGTCGTCTCAGTGCTTTTACTTGTTAGGATTAGGAGCGCGTGAGAGCGGGTTCGGTTCTTGTCGGGTTTGGGTTTTTGAGCGATTAGTTGGTCTAGTTTATGTTAAACCAAATTGTTCCTCTATCCTTGGTTGCATAGTATTCGTTTCCATTAGGGTCGTGTTTCGGTGAGACCGAGAGGAGAGTCAAAATTAGAATACCTTATCATTCGCTTCCCGGTTTGTTTTTAAAATCAATTAAGTGTAAGTTAGGGTTTGTTAGTGGGACCGAGACGTGATCTAGCTTTCTTGAGCGAACCTTAGTTGTGTCATCCTTAATACCGGTATTGTGAGATCATTCAATCCATTAGCTTGTTAGACCTCAATATGATTCTTACCTAAGTAGACGTTTTCTCCATTGTCAGTCACAATCATTAAGTTTCGTTAAGTTAAGTTAATTATTTTAGTCAAAATAATTTAGGTCAAGTAGTTTAATTATTAAAAATCAATTAAAAAATATTATTCTTAGAAAGGTCTTGTCTAGGGTTTAGTGGTCATAGGCGTTTTCACGTGTCCTTGTGTTCGATCTTCTTAGTTCTATATTACTTTCGATCGGTACACTTGCCGGTTGTTTGTGGTTTTATTAGGAAAATATGTTTTAAAATTTAAAGCTTAGTTATGAGTCCCATAGAATGAAACACCCTTTAGACACACATCAGCAATTGTTTGTAATTTATTATTATTTTAATTTAAGGGCATTTTAGTAATGTATAAGTCCCATTAGTTAGTGTTAAGGCTCATTCGTTAAGGATGTTTAACGAATGGGACCATTTGTATTTGTCATTGTCCATTCGTTAAGGATATTTAACTAATGGACCTTAATCGTCATTGATACGTATCCATTTGTCATAGAATGTTGACTAATGGGGTATAGCGAATAAGTCATTCGCTATACCATTTTGTTAATTATGTAATGAAGACGAATGAAGGCCATTCATTATGGAATGTGTAACGAAAGACATTTGTTTTCTATAAATAGGCAGATCAACCTGCATATTTATTTAAGTGTTTTAATATTATTCTCTCCTTGCTGTTACTTTGTCCAACTGATTACTCAACACTTTTCTAAACTAATTATATACATACATATATAATATAACTAGATCCAGTGATCAACTGATATGAATTAATCAATTGATTGAAGCTCTAAGGCATTCTCAAGTGTTATCAGAGCTTACCAGGGTTAGATTGTGTATGTGTTAAGGTATTTCATATTGAATTAAATGATTAATTCACTGTTTGAGTATTAGTTACAGATCCGAGTTTGTGTTTATCGATTTTCCTAAGCAATTAATGTGGAAAAATATCAGGTATCGGCCAAGGACCGATATATGAGATGTCGGTTATCGCAGTGAGATATCGGTGGGATATCGGTAATTTTAATATCATGTAAAATCATATATATAGCAATTTAACATTAATAATTTAGTATATAGTCTCCCACCATTAACAAATTATCAATTTGAAAATTGCAAAACACTAATAATCGTAGCAAGTAAGAATAGATTAAGACCTAAACCTCTAACATTGAACACTAAATGTTGATAATTAAGACTTAAAACACTAACATTGAACACTAAAATTTGATGATTAGTACTTAAAACACTGATATCGGGAATATCGGTGATATATTGGTCAAATATTAGTCCAATATCAGTCAGATATCGGTCAATATCATTGATATTATCGGTATCGTTTAACTGAACGGATATTCTGATTTATATATCGCCAAGGGACCGATAACCGATATATAACAGATATACTGGTGATATATCGATGATATCGATTGCATAACAATTTTCATTGAATTAGCATATTGAGATGTTAATTGGATGTTGAATTAATTGGAATTTTATTTGGTTTTGGTAGTGTGTTATTGGTGGTTGTTGAAATGTGTTTTAAGGCGATTAAGGATGGAATTGGATTGAATTGGTGTTTTACCGTAATAGAGGATCCTGTTCATGTTGTATATGGTTATTGGACTGTGTTTAGATTGATTATAATGGTTTGGATTGTTTGGGGTTTCTCCGCGGGACTGAAACAAATTTTTTAGCTATTGTTTGTGAAAATTTGTTAAGTTTTGGTTGATTAATCCATAAGTTTGATTATTTTTTATCGTGGTTTGGATCTGGGAATTTCCAGATCTGGAAATCATTTCTTGAAGATTTGAAGCTTCATACACTCATTTGTTATGATGAATTGGTTCATTCGATATAAGTTTGATACTCACTCGCTATCAGAGTGTAATTGATTCGTGCCATGTGTCAAGGTTGTTACGATGGAATAACAACATCATTCGTTATTATAGCTGATTCGTTATCAGTTATTCGTGATACTTACTCATCATTTCATTCGTCATTATCCATTCGCTACCACTTTCGTCAGTTATTCGTTAAGTTATTCGGGTGTTGATTCGTCATCTCTGACCCTTCATTCGTAATTACTATTCTTTTCATCATTCGTGAAGACTGAGAATCATTCGTCATGTCATTCGTTAATGATTCATATCCCTATTCGTTAACAAAATCTATTCATCATTTCATTCATCACTATTCATCATTCGTTATCAATATTCATCCGTTCGTCCTACCATTCGTACTGATATTTCAATTTAAACCTCTAAGTATTAAGTTTGGTCATTGTTAGATTTTAATCTACATTTTAAGATGGCTAATTTCTACACATTATTTCATTTTAAACCTCTAAGTATTAAGTTTGGTCATTGTTAGATTTTAATCTACATTTTAAGATGGCTGATTTCTACGCACTGGCATCTCAAAATATGTTGATGCAACAAATGTGACATCTTGATGCTGAGATCGGATCACACTCAAAATGTCCTTGTTTAATGCAATTTAGTGATTTTGCAAAATGGAACCCACGGTTCAGAGCACATTTAGGATATGTACACCCAGACTTTTCAAGATGTCTTGATGATGTGTACACTGTGCCTATGGTTGGTAGTGAAACTATTGGGTTTACTCGAAAGGCCTTTTCCCAATATTCTAAAGAAGAAAAGAAAGCTATAGAGATTGAAACAAAGGCATATTACACGTTGACGATGGCATTACCCGATAATATTTTTCATCAAGTGGGAAGTATTAAAATTTGTGCCTCTTTGTTTCAGCATATCAAATGAGAAGTATGGGAAATATTGAGGAAAGTAAGAAGGTTATGCTGAAGTTTCAATTTAGAAACTTTAATCTATTAAAAGGAGAGATTGTTAAGGATCTCATTGCTGAGAAAAATAAACTAAAAATGGAACCTAGTACGGATGATAAGATTGATACGGTCAAGAACGCTCTTCTAAGTTCTTATTCAACATTCTTGCTTGTTCTAAAAGAAAATAATTTCTTCAGAATGAAGATCTCACTGAAATGGAGTTTATGCAAACAATAGAGGAAATAGAATATTATTTGAGGTGTCAAAAATCATCAAAGGACAATCAAGATCCAACACTCTAAGGTGGTTATTTAACTTTGAGTAGTTCTGCTTCTCCAATTAATTCAAGTCTTACTCAAACTTCACAAGAAGGATCATCTTGCCATAGTGATCCAAATGTGTGCTTCATGGCATCTGGTTCCACTGATAATACTAGTGGATCGACAGCTAATGTCTTAACTGTTCCACCGAATGTAAACATGAAAGAAGCTTAACATAATTTTGCTTTCCTTTGTGCTTTCATGATATCTTATGAAAACTTGGTGGGTAGTAAGATTGCTACAAGTGAACTGACTGATAAAGATTATGATCAGATTGATCCTGATGATCTTGAGTTAATTTGATCTCAAGTGGAACATGGCTATGATAGTACAAAAAGTGAAGAATTTTATCACATTCATTTTGCTAAGGAATGCGATAAGACCAAGAAGGAATACAATGGTCCCCGTCCTCAAGACAGAAGTTCAAGAAAAACTTTAATGAGGTGAAAGATAAACCGTCTTGGGGAGATTCTTCAAAGGTTTCGGGATCACAAGCTTTACTCACTGCTGAAGGTATAGATTGGAATCAACGACTGCTGGGAAATGGAGGTCAAGCTAATTAGGCAATGTTTGAGCACATTGAAAATTTTCAAGATCCAAGTGGAGTGGGATTGACTACTGAAAGTGAAGTTGAAACTAAATCAGATTCAGATGTTTCTTGCAACATGAAACTGACTACCTTTGCTTGCATGGCAAAAATTAACGAGGTCAGTTCTTAATATGCTTCTGTTAAAGTTTTAAGAAAACGTGTCTTGTTTTAATTTTGAAGCATTTAAGTCAAAAATTGATTTAATTAATGTTCAAAATGATTCATTGCTTAAAAAACTTGCTTTAAACAAGGATACATATCGACAATCATTAGAAACACAAAGAAATCTAAGGATAATATAGAGGGATTATCTTTAAGTAATCATGATCTGAAAGCAGAACTTTCAGTAAACATGAACATTAATGAAAAACAATATCAAGAAATTCTCAAACAAAGATCTAAAATAACCGAGCTTAAAAATGAGGTTCTAGAGTTGAAAATAAAATTAGACAAACTTAGAAGTTCATCCTTTTTGTTGAATGAAATCATTGAAGTATCTGGTAAACAAAAGGGTTCTAAAAATAGTCTATGATTTGTTGAGATTCCTCCACCATTTCATGATGACTATTCCCAAAATCCATTTGCGGGAAAGGAAGAAGTGTTAACTGAACCAGTCACTCATGTGGAGAAATTGAAACAAAATGAAAAAGAAAAATCTTCAACCCACGAACCATATATGCAGAGTAACAAAGTCTTTGTTGACAAAGTCATTATTGAGGATTTAGTTGAACCATAAATTGTACACAAGGAGTCAGATATTCCTCATTCTAATCACATTCTATGTGAATCTCATGACTTTGAGAAAGTTGTGTACGGTTCAAGTACATCTAAAATAAAAGAGACTAAGACATCTAAGGTTAAGGCTAAGAAATTCGAAAAACAAAAAATTTCTGATGCTGATTTGATGCGCTTCATCAATCCAGATCCTTCTAATGAAAACACCGGTCGTGTGTTTAAGTTAAAAGGTCTTAGCAAATTGTTCACTGAGTAAGACATTCCACTTAACTTGATCAAATCAGAGTTGATCGAGAGTGTATTTAACAATGAAACTTCAAAGATACAAGATCTTGAACATGCATTTGCTAAATCTAAATTATCAAAGACAACAGATCCATTGGTTAAAGCAAAGAATTTGTTAAAATCTGTTAAGAAAGTTCAATTTGTTAATTCAACTGGAACTGACACGTTACAGATTTTTTCTATTTGTTCAAACCTTGATTTTTATATAAAAAAGAAATCTGCTACGTTTGATGACTTGAACAAAGTGCATGTTCCGAGAGTTTCTCATCAACCTTCAGTTGCACCAGTTTCTGTCAAACCACAACGTACGTTTGTTGACACGAGAACATGCTTTTTATACGGTGAATGTGGTCACGTTGTAAGATACTGTGGAATGAAGAAATTACAGAATCTTCATCCGTGTATCAAGGAACAAGCCATACCAGTCCTTTGGTTAAAGAAATTCTGAAAAGACCCATGTATTGTAATGATGAGACTCACATCATGTTTTCAAATGTGAATCCATGCAAAGTGATTCAAATTGATGAAAGCAAAGTTAATTTAAACCCAAATTTGTTCCTACGGAACCGATTTGTGAAAATGTGAATACAAATGTAATTCAAGCTTTTGAGACGAAAGTTGAAAATGCTAGTAACTTATTCACAAGCAGCTAAACCATATTTGGATTCAATCAAAATTAACTTTTCAAGTGAAATTAAAGAGGTTACCAAGACTGAGGCCTGGGTTGCCTTTTTGAACTAATCATTTTATCTATATGCGCAGAGTTAATCCAAGACTATATCTGGTGAAAACTGGATTATGGATAGTGGATGCTCTCGTCATATTACCGGCAACAACAATCTACTTACCAATGACAAGAATATTCAAGGGGGTTATGTAGCATTCGTGGGTAATTCTGGGGGAATGATTACAAAAGAAGGAGATGTGTCAAATGGTTATATTACATTCGAGAAAGTTAATTATTGTGATAAAGTGGATCACAATTTGTTGAGCGTGTATCAAATTTGTGATAAAAAGTATTCCACTGTATTTACTTGGGGGGGGGGGGGGAGTGCATAATACTTAAACAAGGATATGTCATTCCAGAAGACATGGTTGTTATGCGGTCTCCTTGGTCAAATGATATTTATGTACTGAATATGAGTACTAAGGTATCCACTTCTATTGAAACGTGTTTTGTCTCAAAAGCAACTGAGAAAGACTCGATTCTATGGCACAGGCGTATGAGTCACATTGACGTCAGAAAGATGAATCATCTGATGGAAAATGATTTGGTGGATGGGGTTTCCCTGAAACACTTAAATATGACCGATCACTGTTTTGCAATCAAAAATGGCAAACAGAAGAAGAAGAAGAAGTCTCACCCGTCTAAGTTAATTAATTCCATTGATACTCCTTTGGAACGACTTCATATGGATTTATTTGGTCATGTGAATCGTGTGAGTATTGTTGGATTGTAAGGCCCCGAACCCGGTAGCCCTACTTTAGCGTCGGATTTACTCATAAACACAGTTCTGCAAATCAGAGTTTATTAAAACTTTTCGCGGAATATAAAACATCAATCATTTGTTACAAAACATTAAATCTTTTCTTTGATACCATAACACAAAACTTTATATTTAAAACATCTTTTCTTCTTTCTTCAGATGCCAGCCGTTCAATCCAAGCCATGTGCCATCCTCATGCTAACTCTATAATCAGCTCACCTGCGTGCATACTAAAAGTCAGCTACGCTGAGTGAGTTCTAGTTAATCAAGCAACTTATCATACAACCACTACATGCGTCATATACGTGTCCGAAGACACTTAACCCACTGTCTAATCCGCTACTTCTCAACCACTTAATTATCCCTACAGCTTAGCCAATTAATTACCCCTACAGCTTAACCATTGATGCCACTTATGCAACTTTATGCCACTTGTGCCACTTTATGCCACTTGTGCCACTTTATGCCACTTATGCCACTTGTGCCACTTTATGCCACTTATGCCACTTGTGCCACTTTATGCCACTTATGCCACTTATGCCACTTGTACCACTTTATGCCACTTTATGCCACTTATGCCACTTTATGCCACTTATGCCACTTGTGCCACTTTAATAACGAAGACACGCATAGACTCACTCTACCACGTGCTCACGTTATGCCCTAACTCTATTACTAGACCCCTATCCACTTCTATCACACTATACTTCTACTTGTCTATAACCCACTTCCTATCAGCACATTATTTACATACTAAGCAAGTAACATCAACAATCATACACACATAATAACGATGGCACGTACAGGCTTTCCCTATCACGCGCTCACGTTATGCCACTAACACCCTTACTAGACTCTTGCCACTTCTAACACACTCTACCTCTACCTGCCTATATCACACTTCATATCAGTTCGGTATTTACGTAATAAACAAGTCACATCATAACATTCATACACACTATCAACCACTTGGAATTTACTATCCTTGGCGATACGTGCAATATCCGAAGATCGTTCACGTACCGACAAGCATTATAAAATATATACCTCATATAACATCTATAGCATACACTTACCACTTAAGGTAAGTGTATTCACAATTCACATCGAGTATGCACACAGCCCCGAAAACAAAGCAAGGAAATGGGGCAAGAAACTCACCTGAACTCTGCTTCTTCCTCTGATAGTTGTAAATCCTTTCTTTAACTGAGCTCGGCTGACTGTATAAGTTACACGTATCAATACTCGCCTGATCTAATCTGGTGGCCTAGTATTAGCTTACTTTTACTTATTGTTTTAATCTATTCTCTAATCGAACTTGACTTTAGGTGAAGTTAAACCTGAGGAGAACTTAGCTTTAGGCGAAGTTAAACCTTAGGCGAACTTAGCTTTAGGCGAAGTTGTCATCAGGCGAACTTGGCTTTAGGTGAAGTTGTCATCAGGCGAGCTTGGCTTTAGGCGAAGTTGTCATCAGGCGAGCTTGGCTTTAGGCGAAGTTGTCATCAGGCGAGCTTGGCTTTAGGCGAAGTTGTCATCAGGCGATCTTGGCTTTAGGCGAAGTTGTCATCAGGCGAAGTTAGCCTGCAGGCGAAGTTCATCAGGCGAACTTAGCTTGCAGGCGAAGTTGTCGTCTGCAGCTACTGTTCGTTCTTAAATCCCTTAATCACCTTCGTTTCTTAACCAAATAACTCGATTTAGGTACCCACGGGATTGTCTGACCAGCGCCTACAAACCCCAACCATCAAATCGACCTAACATCGATGTTTAAAGGGTGCGATCTAGGCATATAGGTTATGGGTTCTTTTTATCAATCGATTAACCCATCAAATCATAACCATTTTCAGTAAGATTAGCTTTGTTGGATTCGTTTTTACCATACAAACTCAGATATATCATTTCTCAAATCAAACCGAACCTATACGAACGATTTCTAACTATAAACGTACCTTGAACAAGTCGAACTACGGACACGGTTAAGCCTTGATGTTGTTTTGGTCCGTCACAACGTTCCAGCACCAACAAGCTCGGGTTTTCGCCTTCGGATCTTGGTTCGGGTCGTGTGTGTTTTGGGTGTGTGTGTATGGAATATGTGAGAATGAGGATTAAAGGGTGATTAATGGTGTTTATATTTAGGGATCATGGGCTTAAGCACATGGACTCTCCTTCCTTCTTTCATAACCCAAGTCCATAACCCATATCCATTACCCAACACTAGCCCGACCCATACCAACTACTACTCTATTTATTTATTTCCCGATAACCCGAGTAAACTTTCCCTCTATTATTAAGTAATATAATTAATATCATTTTGGAAATTTCGGGATGTTACAAGTCTTCCCCCCTTAAAGAGGTTTCGTCCCCGAAACCAAACTTATTCCCTAATAAAGGAAAACTTCTTATATTTACACACTTTATCGAATCGCCTTTGCCTTCTGGGTTATCCTTCTTACTCCCGACTTTGCAGCCATCGAATGGTGGTCATGTGTTTTAGCTATTTAAGGTAGCTCGTCCATGAGACCCTCGATGTACCAAGACTCATCTCATCCTTCCAAGGCTTCGATTAGTACTTTTAACACTATTGTCTAAAACAACCTTTCATCATAGCATAATAATCATTCATAACCAAACTCAATATATTACACATCACTGATAAACATAAGTTTTAAACCCTAACACAAAACAAGTCCTTAAGCAAAAGTAACTTAATAAAACCATTGCATGAGCAATTATTCCTTCATCAGGTGTTCCTCTCTGCAGTTTCCCCAAGTCTTTATCCTTTCGCACCTCCCGCCCCTGATTCCTTGCAATCCCTAGCCATGTGGTCAGCTTTTCCGCATTTGAAGCACTTTGGACGATCAGGGCATTCTCGAGAATAATGCCCACTCTTTCCACACTGATAGCACATGTCTGTCCCAGTCTTGCATTCTCCCCAGTGCACTCGCCCACATGTCTTACATGCATCCTTGTTCCCAACCTTGGCCTTCCTCTCGTCAGTTGCTGTCACCATCTCGCCAGACCGCTTAGCAGAGGTAGCCCATTTCTTTTCCTTCTTTTCCTCCACCGTTATTGCTCCCCCACAATCTCTAGCTAAGTGACCCGACTTACCACACCTATAACATTTCTGGTCCCCGGTGCAATCACGAGTTATGTGTCCCTTCTTCCCACATCGGTAGCACTGATTTGGACCAGCCTTGCATTCTCCTAGGTGCATCTTCCCGCACACTTTGCATGTTTCCCTCCCCGCAACCTTTGGTATCTTTTTCCCCGCATACTCCACGACATCTACAGATCTTTTGGTTCCTTTCGCTCCTCTCTTATCATCATCACCCTTCTTACCGTCTTCTCCTGCCTTCTCAGTGGCCCTTGCATGGTTTTCGGCAGACTTGTCAGTACGGAATTTCTTCTCTGCAGCAGCTACAGCGTAAGAAATGGCAAATTGAGCAACAGGATCCAGCTGATACCCTTCATTGCTGCTTGGTCCTTGCAAAGTTTCACTTTTCTCCTTTTTCGTGGTAGTAACTAGTTCTTCAGAAGGTTCTCGGACAACGCGTATTCCAAGAGGACGTCCAGTGTGACCTCCCTTACCAACAAACCTTCTTGCTCCAGCCATTAGTATTCTAAAAGGGAAAACACAAACATCATCACTCAAGGAACTATTTGGTACAAGGATAGCAAGGCTAACAGGTAATAACAGTGGCCAGCTGTGACTAGCTGATCACGTTGCTTTCCGTGTCCTATACACTTCCCTTTATGAGTCTATTTGTGCTGGTTCTACTTAAGAAGTTAGTCAAATCAAACAATCAATTATTCCTATCCCTGCCGTTCACGTATCTTTTCTTTCTCATTAACATATATCATTTAATCATACACTTTACCTTTACTGATCTTGCTTGAGCGACACATGGCATTCTTGAGCTGGCATCTTCTTTCTTTCTCATTTTAAATCTCATTCTCTGTTCGAGTCTAAGCATGTAGGATGCTTAAATCTCTCGAACTTATGCTCTGATACCAACTTGTAAGGCCCCGAACCCGGTAGCCATACTTTAGCGTCGGATTTACTCATAAACACAGTTCTGCAAATCAGAGTTTATTAAAACTTTTCGCGGAATATAAAACATCAATCATTTGTTACAAAACATTAAATCTTTTCTTTGATACCATAACACAAAACTTTATATTTAAAACATCTTTTCTTCTTTCTTCAGATGCCAGCCGTTCAATCCAAGCCATGTGCCATCCTCATGCTAACTCTATAATCAGCTCACCTGCGTGCATACTAAAAGTCAGCTACGCTGAGTGAGTTCTAGTTAATCAAGCAACTTATCATACAACCACTACATGCGTCATATACGTGTCCGAAGACACTTAACCCACTGTCTAATCCGCTACTTCTCAACCACTTAATTATCCCTACAGCTAAGCCAATTAATTACCCCTACAGCTTAACCATTGATGCCACTTATGCCACTTTATGCCACTTGTGCCACTTTATGCCACTTTATGCCACTTATGCCACTTTATGCCACTTATGCCACTTTATGCCACTTTATGCCACTTATGCCACTAGTGCCACTTTATGCCACTTATGCCACTTGTGCCACTTTATGCCACTTATGCCACTTTATGCCACTTATGCCACTTGTACCACTTTATGCCACTTATGCCACTTTATGCCACTTATGCCACTTTATGCCAATTATGCCACTTGTGCCACTTTAATAACGAAGACACGCATAGACTCACTCTACCACGTGCTCACGTTATGCCCTAACTCTATTACTAGACCCCTATCCACTTCTATCACACTATACTTCTACTTGTCTATAACCCACTTCCTATCAGCACATTATTTACATACTAAGCAAGTAACATCAACAATCATACACACATAATAACGATGGCACGTACAGGCTTTCCCTATCACGCGCTCACGTTATGCCACTAACACCCTTACTAGACTCTTGCCACTTCTAACACACTCTACCTCTACCTGCCTATATCACACTTCATATCAGTTCGGTATTTAAGTAATAAACAAGTCACATCATAACATTCATACACACTATCAACCACTTGGAATTTACTATCCTTGGCGATACGTGCAATATCCGAAGATCGTTCACGTACCGACAAGCATTATAAAATATATACCTCATATAACATCTATAGCATACACTTACCACTTAAGGTAAGTGTATTCACACTTCACATCGAGTATGCACACAGCCCCGAAAACAAAGCAAGGAAATGGGGCAAGAAACTCACCTGAACTCTGCTTCTTCCTCTGATAGTTGTAAATCCTTTCTTTAACTGAGCTCGGCTGACTGTATAAGTAACACGTATCAATACTCGCCTGATCTAATCTGCTGGCCTAGTATTAGCTTACTTTTACTTATTGTTTTAATCTATTCTCTAATCGAACTTGACTTTAGGCGAAGTTAAACCTTAGGAGAACTTAGCTTTAGGCGAAGTTAAACCTTAGGCGAACTTAGCTTTAGGCGAAGTTGTCATCAGGCGAGCTTGGCTTTAGGCGAAGTTGTCATCAGGCGAGCTTGGCTTTAGGCGAAGTTGTCATCAGGCGAGCTTGGCTTTAGGCGAAGTTGTCATCAGGCGAGCTTGGCTTTAGGCGAAGTTGTCATCAGGCGATCTTGGCTTTAGGCGAAGTTGTCATCAGGCGAAGTTAGCCTGCAGGCGAAGTTCATCAGGCGAACTTAGCTTGCAGGCGAAGTTGTCGTCTGCAGCTACTGTTCGTTCTTAAATCCCTTAATCACCTTCGTTTCTTAACCAAATAACTCGATTTAGGTACCCACGGGATCGTCTGACCAGCGCCTACAAACCCCAACCATCAAATCGACCTAACATCGATGTTTAAAGGGTGCGATTTAGGCATATAGGTTACGGGTTCTTTTTATCAATCGATTAACCCATCAAATCATAACCATTTTCAGTAAGATTAGCTTTGTTGGATTCGTTTTTACCATACAAACTCAGATCTATCATTTCTCAAATCAAACCGAACCCATACGAACGATTTCCAACTATAAACGTACCTTGAACGAGTCGAACTACGAACACGGTTAAGCCTTGATGTTGTTTTGGTCCGTCACAACGTTCCAGCACCAACAAGCTCGGGTTTTCGCCTTCGGATCTTGGTTCGGGTCGTGTGTGTTTTGGGTGTGTGTGTATGGAATATGTGAGAATGAGGATTAAAGGGTGATTAATGGTGTTTATATTTAGGGATCATGGGCTTAAGCCCATGGACTCTCCTTCCTTCTTTCATAACCCAAGTCCATAACCCATATCCATTACCCAACACTAGCCCGACCCATACCAACTCCTACTCTATTTATTTATTTCCCGATAACCCGAGTAAACTTTCCCTCTATTATTAAGTAATATAATTAACATCATTTTGGAAATTTCGGGATTTTACATGGATATTGGTACTATCTAGTTGTCACTGATGACTATTCAATATACTCATTGGTGTTATTTATGAGTTCTAAAGATCAGACACCTGTTCTTGTGTAAAATCTAATCACAAAGATTGACTCACTGTATAAAAACATGGTGAGACGTATTCGGGGTGATAATGGTACGAATTTCAAAAACACTGTATTTGAATTTTGTCGTATTCAGTGAGGAATTCATCGAGAATATATTTCTCCAAATGTGCCTCAACAGAATGGTGTTGCTGAACGGAAGAATCGAACACTGATTGAAGCTGCAAGAACAAGGTTGACAGATTCAAAACTTCTTGTCCAATTTCGGAATGAGGCAGTGAAGACTGCTTGCTACACGCTTGATCGTGTTCTGACTGTGAACAAGTTGCAAAAGACAAGTTATGAGTTTCTGAACAATCAAAAACCTAATTTAAAGTTTTTGGAACCTTTTAGGTGCCCTTGCACCATGTTGAAAAGAGACGTAGGAAAATTCAAAGAAAAGGCTTTTGAAGGATATCTTTTGGGCTATGCATCGCCTAAAAAACGGGTCTTTAACTTTACTTCAGGTTGTATTAAAGAGTGGTACCATGTTGATTGTCAATGATAGACAACACCGCCTGTTGGAAAGGGTCCTGATTGGATGTTTGACTATGAGAGTTTATTTAATTATTTTAGTCCCATAGTTGATCAACCTGATGAAGACTTGGTGGGTGTTTATTAGAAAATCAATTGTTTTCCACACCAAGGTCTTCAACTTCTAATTATGATAATGTTACACAAGATGATCTTCCTCATACGTCTGATGTTATTTCAATTTCATCAGATGATAGTCCTTTTGTTTATTCTTCTTCAGTTCCATTTCCTGAAACTCATAAGATTGGTGAATCTTCTCATGATGCTGAAGTGAAACTAACTAATTTGAATAATAATGTTGTTGTCTCTAAGAATTCGACACTTAGGATTCACACGTATCATCCTCTAGACAACATTATTGGTGATCTTAATGTCGGTGTGCAAACAGGCCATCAGATTGTTGATACAAGTGATGTTAATGTATTATGTGCATATGTCGATATGCATTCTTCAGAAATCATGAATCTCGCTAAATACACTTTCTTTCTGTCTCAAATGGAACCAAAAAGTGTTCATATGGCGTTTAAAGACACTTTGAGAGTAGAAGCAATGCAAGAGGAACTGCAACAGTTTAATCGAGTTAGTGTTTAGGATCTCATTAACAAGCCTGATAGAGTTAAGAAACCAATTCCAATCAAATGAGTATTTAAATGTAAAAACGGATGATCGTGGTGTCATCGTCAGAAATAAAGCACGTTTGGTTGTGCAAGGATTTCATCAGCAAGAAGGCATAGATTAAACATAAGTATATGCTCCTATTGCATGATTGAAGGCTATACAAATATTTTTGTCCTTGACAACGTTCAAGAATATTAAAGTTTATCAAATGGACGTCAAGATTGCATTTCTCAATGAGGAAATTCATGAAGAGCTGATTGTTTTGTAGCCTCCTGGTTTTGAAGACCCATGCTATCTTGCATGTGTTTATCGATTAAACAAGGCTTTTTATGGTCTACACCAAGCCCCGAGAGCTTGGTACGGCACACTTGCTATCTATCTGTCTAATAGTGGCTTCAAACAAGGGATTGTGGACTTTACTCTCTTTTATAAGACTATCGGTGATGATTTGCTCCTCGTCCATATATACGTTGACGATATTATATTTGGTTCTAAGAATGACAAGTTGTGTAAGGAGTTTGAGAAGTCAATGCAAACAAAATTTGAAATGAGATCGATGGGGGAGATGAATTTCTTCTTAGGGTTGCAGGTTCATTAGTCTGATACTGGAATTTTTATTCATCTGACGAAATATATGAACGACGTCATGAGCTGATTCAAGATAACTGCTGGAAAAATCCCTTCGATACCTCTTCCCATGGGTCACAATTTGAAACCGGATGAATTGGAGGATACCGTTGATCCAACCCTGTACCGAGCAATGATTAGTTCTTTAATGTATCTAACTGCTTCTCGTCCTGATATCATGTTTGTTGTTTGTTTATGTGCCAGGTACCAATCGAGTCCCCGAGTGACTCATCTGGCAACGGTTAAACATATACTTCACTATCTACGGGGAAATCCTGACACTGGGTTATGGTATCCTTAGGATGATGGCTTTGAACTCACTGCGTTTTTTGATTCAAACTATGGAGGATGCAAGATCAATTTCAAGTCAACTACAGCGGGTTGTCAATTTCTAGGAAGCCGGCTTGTTTCCTGGCAGTGTAAGAAACAGACACTGGTCTCCACTTCATCCGCCAAAGTAGAGTATGTGGCAGCATCGAGTTGTTGTTCACAGATTCTTTGGATCCTGAAACACTTGCGAGATTACTGTTTGAAGTTCTTACTACTCCCATATTTATTGATAACACAGCTGCAATTAGTATCACTAAGAACCTCGTGCATCACTCTAAGACGAAGCATATCGAAATTCGATATCATTTTTTCCTTGATTGTTTTTAAAAGAAATTAATTGATCTAGAGATGGTGCACACGGATTTTCAGAATACCGAATTGTTTACCAAAGCTTTTGATAAAACTCGCTTAAACTTTTTGCTTGGTTTAAAGAGATTGAAAAATCTTGCTGATATCCTTAAGCTCAGATAATCATTTTTTGTTTCCATTGTTTTTATTTTTACTTTGTTTATTTTAATGTTTTGGGTTTTGAGGGAGAAAATGAGGAAAATACAAAAGCATTGTCACTTCTGTTTGTATAGAGAAAAACCAAAAACATTCAAATATTTAAAAAATACAAAAACATTGAAAAATGCTCCTAAAAATGAATTTTGAAGCTAAAATAAAAAATGACAGTACATTGATTATCTAGCCTCATATCCAGAAAGAATAAGCTTAAAAGGCTGAGTGTTTAACTCCATTGGTGCATTGATAGGTCTTAAACAAACTGTTAAGGTAAAATATGTGATATAAACATAAAAAACTGCCAAATTGAAAGAGATGTTAGTCTCTTCCAAAAGTTTCGGTAGTGAAGGAAGAAATGTAATAGCCTATCATACTCAATCCTTATGTCCGTTTAATCACCAAAAACAAAATTGTAAATAAAATGCATCTTGTTTATTGTTAAAGCTTCAACGGTGTATGATCTTAATGCCTCAACTCCTGTATTGATGGGATGCATCTGGATTCTGGACACTGTGAGTCTTTATGCGACTTAATTATCTGGGTATTCATAAACATGAATATTTCAAATGATTTTAGAACAAACCCAAAGTCATTAAACTTGATCATTTTTGTACATTTTTCAAACTCATTACTGACTTGATCAAATTTCGTTGTTAGTCATACATTGTTCTTCCCTTGCGCGCCTCTTAATACAAGTAAGAAACGGACCCCAGGGGATACAATGTCTGTAAGCCTATAGATGAACTCGTGCATACTCACTCACAGTAAAGAAAGCTTGGTGTATTGCTTGATAACATGGGTATACCTTGTAGTAGGGATTCTGAGCTTAGATTGCTTATAAATCTATACAATCTGTATTTTGATCAGCAGCATAATGGTTTTAAGTCAAGTTGGGGTGATATGGTAAAAATCAAACTAAGCCTGAATCAAGATTAGGGGCTGATAGTTTCTAATATTCAGTGCCTTAATTGAAAATTAAATCATATCACAAAAATACTCAAAGGGTTTTTATAAGATTTAAGTAGACAACAATATCAATGACCGACTTAACACCAGTCATAATAACACCAAAATATAAAACTGAGATGGAAGGGCGATTTGGTCAATATGATTCTCTGCTCAACTCACAAAAATATTGTGTTTTTAGTTTATTTTTTGCTTTATTTTTATTTTCGAGCTAAAGGGTACAAATTTGAAAAAGAAAATACCAAAAGATTCTCCCATGTTTTTATTTAATACATTTATTTAATTGATTTTATGTTAATCGGTTTTTAAGTTAACTCTTTTAACTTATGTGTTTTGAACTCAAAACACGTTTATCTATTGCGTCTTACTTCAAAGGGTAAGATTTTTAAGGTAAAGTTCACTGGGACACGGGTTTCGATGCATTATTTAATTCATGAAAATTTAAAATAAAATATATCATTTGATTTTAATTTGTTTATTTGTTTCTATTTGTTATGATTGTTCATAACGAATAGAACCCATTCGTTAGCATTGTTGATAACGATTGATGATTATTCGTGCTTTAACTAGTACACCGAATGTAGTCATTCACTATCCTATTCGCTTCCGCTCACTCCGATAAAGCATGATCTCAATCGTCATTATTAATGATAACGAATGAAGAACGAATCTTGGTTGATTCTTTATGAACTGTAACTTATTGCTATTCGTTAATGGGGTTAACGTATGAGCCAAAGAATGTGAACCATTCATTAAGTTTGAATTAACGAATGGGTTTTTTCATGTATCTTGGTTTGCATGCATCTTTGTCATCTCGATTTTCACAAAAACAAAGAGAATATCTGTCAAATTTTAACCAGATTTTTGACCATCTCAAAATCATTTTTTGTTGATTGATTAAGATCCATAAGGTAAATCCAGTTCACACGTGATGAATTTTGTCAAATTTCATCCATGTTTGATAGATTAATTGATTATTTTATTAACCAAGACTATGTTATGAACTAACATCAACTTAAACCGGTATTTAAATCTTAATGGTTGATTGGGGATGGTTCGCGATGTGTATACGAGTTCAATGATGTGTATATTTCATTGATTCATCTTCATTCATGATTTAATTAAACTTTGGGATGTTGACCATCTGTGTTTCGAATTAATTTTGACTTTGACGGACTGTTGTAAAATTTTAATAATTATTGGTATCTATTCGTTATGAGTAACTCATAGCTGTTCATTCGTGTCTGAAAGAAGTAAATGAACTCATTTGTTGAATAACGAATAATTCTTACTCATGTCATTATGTAACGAATGAATCTTTATTAGCTACACATAATTGACGAATGGCCTCTTTCGTTCAGTTACATTCGTTATTCACTCATTCAGTATTTAAGATGATAACGAATCATGCCATTCCTTACAATGAATGACACCATTCATCATAACGAATGTGTTAACGAGTGATACTTGTAATTTAAAAAATAGAATTCAAATTTTTTAAGTATATATTGAAATTTGATTTAAGTTAAAATTATGATCCATGTTATTAATGCTTGGGCTTTTGTAACTACAACAATGGTTGATGAAAAGATCCCTGATGTACCAGCTGTCAATCCACAACCTATTGTTTAATAACAAGCTCAAGCTGCTCCTATGTTACCGTTTGATAAGAAGCAAAATATTTGTGCATTCGTACAGGAGAACTTTGCGGATCAGAACATCTTTGGTACTCTCATAGAATCTTTACATCGATCCCAGATTTACTATGCCATAACCGCTGATGTCCCCGTACATTTCAGTGTAATCCGTCCTTTTTGGGATTCGGCTAGGTATGTGGAGTCCAAGAACCATATTGTTGCCGAGATTAACAAGACGACTATCACAATCACTCCCTGTGTGATACGTCGGGTGCTGAGGTTTGCCGATAACATGGACCTTCCATGTGAATTTGATAAGACGCTGATACGTGGGTTATTTCAGAGGTTGTTCTATACTGGAGACCTTGAGCGTTCCCAATATAACAAGGTATACTTGTGTGCTCCATACAAGTATTAGCTACACGTCTTGATTCATTTCCTTGGAGGACAAAAGAGAGGTTTTGACGAATGTCGGATAATGCTCCAATACGCTTTCTTCGCTCTTATATTGAACAAGCCGTTCAATTTCTTCGAGATTATCTTTTACCATATGAAGGAGAATTGTTTGGGGAAGAATTGTCGGAACAAGTTTCTCATGTATCCACGATCCGTGCAGCTATTTATTCAGGACTTGATTCCTGATCTGGAGATTGATCAGTCGTTACAAAATGATGTGTTGAAATTAGAACACATGAAGGCAACACCTCCTGTCACATCAACGGTAACTTCTCTTGCTACTACAATGATGCCGACACAACCTTCGGCTTTATCATTCATGAGAGTTACTCGTCCACAAGGCCCGGTGCAGCCTGTTCCGCCAAAGATTCCATGATTCACAGCACGCTCAGCAGATAGATATGCTTCTTAGCCTGATTCATTTATACGAGAATCAAATGGCAGCTGATCGTCAACAACAGGATCAAATGTTGATGAATCAACGAAGACTAATAAGCTATATCTCTTACTGCCAAAAAAAAGAGTCGCGTGAGATTGTTACTTGCCATGGGAGAAAAAATCAAGGAACGGGAGGATCTTATTCTTCAATTGACCTGCAAAGACGATGCATTTAAGAAATTAAAGAACGACGATAAGATAATGATCCCAATGCTGCTGGAGCAGGTGGAAGTGAGCCGAAACAAGATCACTGTCACACCCGGCCCTGAACGGCGGAAACAGCCGGGCGCGCGCGAGTGGGGATTGATAATTAAGCACGGGCCATTGCAAACATTCAAAGTAAGATTTTCATTGCGCATGAAATGTTTAATACAAATACATTACATTGTTTAAAGATTACATAAAAACATCCAAGTATAAAAACTGTTGAAGATTTCCACGCCATATCACCTTTGCGTGGCGGGAACAACCGCGCGCATCGAAGGGATAGAACTAAAATCTTCCAAAAAGCTAGTTTTAGATGTTCAGCGTGAGGTGCTCTAGGTGTGACTCCATGCGCTACCTAGTTATCTCCTGAAAGACACGTAAAACATTTGAATCAGTATAAACTGAGTGAGTTCACAAGTTTTAGTAACTTGATAAATCGTATTGCATCATAGTCTTGATAAAAATCATTCTAAAACATAATTCTGATAGCATCATTGAAACACATACTTAGTAAAACATAGTTCTGATAATGTTTCCTTTGATAAATCCGTCCCGCGGGTTACGCGCGAACATTTCTGAGAACCGTGCTCGTCTGTGTAAGTGGCGCTGCCACTACGAGCGAATAATACCGTCCCGCGGGTTACGCGCGGACGTTGTGCCGGAAAACAAGGCGCTCGTCTGCGTAAGAGGAGCGACCTCTACGAGCGGGCTCAATCCCATAGTACTGCCCCGTGACATGCTAGGCACACGTCTGTGTAAGAGGTGCGACCCCTACGAGTGGGCGGATCAAACCAGCAGTCCCTACCCTTAGAGTTCCAATGGTAAAGTGATCACTTACTCGAATCTGGTGCACTAACATCGAAAACCATAGATAACCGCTTGCATTGCTCATCATAAAACATAATTTAAACACATAATCGCTTGCATAGCTTTGTAAGTATACCATGATAAAACATTATTTCAGTACGTGTCCCTTGCCCCGAAAACAGTTTAAAAATAGTGAAAACAGTGAAAATAGGGGCTGTGAGACTCACCTGTGGTTCTTGTTAAGGGATTAATCGAGATTCGGGTTTTCTTGGTGTTGGCCTCGGAATTGAAGGTCTAGAATACGATTAAATAACAAGTATATATATTAAGATCAAGAAATAGGAGAATATAAGGGTTGGAAAGTAGATCTCAGGGTTATAATCTCGGCTTACCTAGTAACAGGAACGGAATTAAAAATCAAACGGATGCTTGGACGATGATTAGTGCAATTTGCAGTTTTAAGAGAGAAGTTTGAAGTGTGTTTGGGTGATAATTTGGGTTACATACTTATAGGCAAGATTTAGGGAACACAATCCCTTGCTTTAGGGGGTTGTAATCTTTTCATATATAGGTGTAATGATGATAAAGTATGGAAATTATTATTATTTATTTAAAAGTGGAGGGGTGGATAAAAGATTCTGATTTGATTTGGACAGGACATGCAGGTCTGTGGTTGGTGAGAGTAGGGTGGCTGACAGTTGACTTTTCATGTTACAGTATGCTTTTTCAGGTGCTTTTGTCAGTGTATAGTTAAAAAGTAGAAATCTCTGAAACACGCAACTGTTTCCTTTTTGGGCGGGAATAATCCCCTTATATCTGGAGATTAGGCTAAGTGTTCTGCGCGTATAGCTTTGTGCGCATAGCTTTCTGCGTGAAGGACATTTCTTTGCTGCGGGTAGGTACGTAACCTTCTCGCAGTCAGGGACATTGAGTTTCATTTGTAGATTCTCCAGGTGGTCTTGGTATTTCAACATAGTGATCAGTTATGTTGAAGTCAATTCCATCTTGGAGCTTCAGACAAACTAACTCTCAATGTTCCCGCCATGCGGGGAGGTTAGTTCTCCTTCCGCACGCGCATAAACGATTTAGGATGCACCCGCCTTAGCATCATGCGGGACGGTCAACCCATCAGACAACATAAAGTTAAGTTACATGAAAACATAAAGCCAAAACATTCGCGCATGGCGCACATAACATATGCCCACGCTGGTTCTTACATCGCGCGCTCGCGCAGGGCGTACATAACAATTGCCCGCGCTGGTTCTAACATAGCGCGCTCGCGCAGGGCGCACATAACGATTGCCCGCGCTGGTTCTAACATAGCGCGCTCGCGCAGGGCGCACATAACGTGCCCGCGCTGATTCTAATTTAGCGCGCATAATATTCACAATCACCTAATTATTAGGTTGATTACTTAGTTTATAGGGTTGGGAGATTACCGGGTGTCACATTTTCCCCCTGTTAAGAGAATTTCGTCCCGAAATTTAGGAGACGTCGCTGGCAGAAGCCATGCTCTGAAAGAGGTGTGGGTATTTCTTGCGTATTTGATCTTCTCTTTCCCAAGTGAATTCAGGCCCACGCCTTGAGTTCCATTGAACCTTTACTAACTTGATTATGCTTCTGCGTAACTTTTGTTCTTTCCAATCGGTTACTGCTATAGGTTCTTCTACGAAGTGCAGTTGTTTGTCGATGTGAATCTCTTCCAACGGTAAAATCAACGTTTCGTCAGATAAACACTTTTTGAGGTTGGACACATGAAACGTATCATGAACTCCACTGAGTTCGGCGGGTAAACGGAGTTTATAAGCAACCGGACCGATCCTTTCCAGGATCTCGAATGGTCCAATGTAGCGCGGATTCAACTTTCCTCGCTTGCCGAAACGGGGGACTCCTTTCCATGGAGAGACTTTCAAAAGTATTCTATCCCCTACTTGAAACTCCAACGGTTTCCTTCGCACATCTGCGTAGCTCTTCTGTCTGTCGCGCGCTGTCTTAAGGCGATCCCGTATCTGAAAAATCTTGTCTGTTGTTTCTTGGATCAATTCTGGACCAGTCATTTGCTTGTCACCCACTTCAGCCCAGCACAGTGGGGATCTACACTTGCGCCCATACAAAGCTTCAAACGGCGCAGCCTTGAGGCTTGTGTGATAACTGTTGTTGTAAGAAAATTCAACCAATGGGAGATGAGTATCCCAGCTACCTCCGAAATCGATTGCGCACGCGCGCAGCATATCTTCCAATGTCTGGATTGTTCGCTTGCTTTGTCCATCCGTTTGGGGATGATATGCCGTACTCATGTCAAGACGAGTACCTAAAGCCCCTTGTAACGATCTCCAAAACCTTGAGGTGAACCGACTATCTCTATCAGAAATGATGGACACTGGGACTCCATGTTTTGAAACTACTTCTCGAATATACAATCGGGCTAACTTTTCCATCTTATCGGTTTCCTTGATCGGCAGGAAGTACGCTGACTTAGTTAGCCGATCTACAATAACCCAGATCGTGTCGTAACCCCCAGGTGTCCTTGGCAGTTTGGTGATGAAGTCCATAGAGATTTGTTCCCACTTCCACATGGGAATTTCTGGCTGCTGAAGTAACCCCGACGGCTTCTGGTATTCAGCCTTTACCTTCGAACACGTCAGGCACTTACTGACATACGTCGCGATGGCGCCTTTAAGATTGGGCCACCAATACAGCACTTTAACATCTTGGTACATCTTGTCTGCCCCAGGATGTACGGAATACCGCGTCTTGTGAGCTTCGTTTAATACTTGCTCGCACAATCCTCCCTTGAGAGGGACCCATATGCGGTTAGCAAAATATCGAGTGTCGTTTTCTTTGATCTCCAAATTCTTAATCATACCCCCAAGGGATTCGTTTTTAACAAACTCTGGTTTCAAGGCTTTTTGCTGAGCGTCTCTGATGCGGGTAGAGAGATCTGCGCAAATGGTCAACCTTAGAGCCTTGACTCGTAGCGTTTTTATTCGCTCCTTCCTACTTAGCGCGTCTGCTACCACGTTCGCCTTTCCAGGGTGGTACTTAATTTCACAATCATAATCATTCAACAACTCCACCCATCTTCGTTGCCTCATGTTTAAATCCTTTTGATCAAATATATGTTGAAGGTTCTTGTGATCCATAAAGATTATACACTTTGTACCAAAGAGGTAATGGCGCCAAATCTTTAACGCGAAGACAACCGCTCCAAGTTCCAGATCATGCGTTGTGTAGTTCTTTTCATAGGCCTTGAGTTGGCGCGAGGCATACGCTATGACTTTGTCTCGCTGCATAAGGACACATCCGAGTCCCTGATGTGAAGCGTCGCAGTAAACGACAATGTCATCCGTCCCCTCGGGCAGGAACAAAATTGGCGCACTACATAACTTCTGTTTCAACATTTGAAATGCCGCTTCCTGATTTTCGCCCCAAACAAACTTCTTGTCTTTCTGAGTTAGCGCGGTCAGAGGTAGAGCTATCTTGGAGAAGTTCTCAATGAAGCGTCGATAGTAGCCAGCTAGTCCTAGGAATTGCCTCACCTCAGTTGGGGTTTTTGGCGCTTCCCAGTTTTCGATGGCCTTGACTTTGGAAGGATCAACGTGTATTCCTTTCTCGTTTACAACGTGACCGAGAAAGTGAACTTTTCTAAGCCAAAACTCACACTTGGAAAACTTCGCGTACAACTTTTCCTTCCTCAACAATTCCAAAATCAATCTCAGGTGTCGCTCATGCTCGGCCTTGGTCCGAGAGTAAATCAGAATGTCATCTATAAATACAATCACAAACTTATCCAAGTATGGTTTGCACACGCGGTTCATCAGATCCATGAATACAGCCGGCGCATTAGTTAGCCCGAAAGGCATCACTAAGAACTCATAATGGCCGTATCTAGTTCGGAAGGCTGTTTTAGGCACATCTTCCTCATGGACCATAAGTTGGTGGTATCCTGACCGTAGATCTATCTTCGAATAATAACTGGATCCCTGCAACTAGTCAAATAAGTCGTCAATCCTCGGTAAGGGGTACCGATTCTTGACTGTCAGCTTGTTCAGCTCCCTGTAGTCAATACACATCCGGAAGGAACTATCCTTCTTCTTTACAAACAGTACTGGAGCTCCCCAAGGTGAGAAGCTTGGGCGTATGAAACCCTTATCCAATAGTTCCTGTAGCTGATTGGATAGCTCTTGCATCTCAGATGGAGCTAATCGATAAGGCGCTCGAGCTACTGGCGCAGCTCCTGGGACTAAATCAATACGAAACTCGACTTGTCGCGGCGGCGGTAATCCGGGCAAATCTTCAGGAAAAACTTCTGGAAATTCGCGCACTACTGGTAAGTCTTCAATTCTTCGCTCATCTCCTTCCTTCTCTACTACATGCGCCAGGAAGGCGTAGCACCCTTTCCTTAGGCACTTGCGCGCCTACAGGCACGAAATCAGTTTCGTCGCAACTCCCCTTCTTTCCCCTTGAATCACCAAGGTTTCTTCGTTCAACAGTGGGATCCGAACCTGCTTCTCATGGCAAATAACCTCCGCGTGGTTCTCGACTAACCAATCCATACCTACCACAATGTCAAAACTTCCCAAGTCTATTGGCAACAAGTTAATATTGAACCCGTGACCTCCCATGACTATTACACATTGTTCAGTTCTTTCGTTCGCGCATAACTGCCTACCATTGGCTAGTTCTATAGTATAAGGTGTGTCTAGCCTACTGGTTGCTAAGCCTAGGGAGTCTTTAAACTCAGCGGATATAAAACTTAGGTCAGCGCCAGTATCAAATAAGACAGATGCAAAATGGCCGTTAAGTAAAAACGTACCGGTTACAACATTCGGCTCTTCTTTTGCTTCGCCTGCGCCGATCACAAAAGCTCTCCCGCGAGCTTGGTTTCCCTTTTGTGGGCAATCCCGACTGAAATGCCCTGGTTTCCCGCATGCGTAGCAGTTGTCACTGGCTCCAGCTTCCTTAGCACGGCAATTCACCGTCTTGTGCCCTGGCCTGCTACATTTGGCGCACATGACGCTCGCGCATTCACCCTCATGGTGAAACTTGCATTTGTTGCACCATGGGTAAGGCCCGCTGTATCCTTTCCTTGATGGCTCCGCGGCTTGGATCTTGTAAACCCTTGCGCTTTCCTGCTTCTTGAACGGTGGCTGCTTGGAGTCGGACCCTCGGTGGTGAGAGTTCCATTTCCTCTTGGAGTCAGAGGTTCGCTGCTCGTTTCCGCGCGTAGTCAACATACCCGCACGGACCGTATCCCTTGTAAGGGTGATGGCCCGCGCTACCGCCTCATCGAAGGTTGGGGGCGCTGCGGCGTTGAGCAGAACCCTAACAACAGGAGGTAACCCAAAGATATACCTCTCGATCTTCTTTTCCTCCGTGTTTGCCATGTCTGGCACCAACTGGCAAAGCTCGTTGAACCGGTTGTTGTAGGCGTCGATATCCGTTCCTATCATGGTGTGGTTCCAGAATTCCTGTTGCAGACTCTGAATTTCTGCGCGAGAGCAGAACTTTCTCATCAACATTTCCTTCAGTTCCTCCCAGGTCTTGTGAAGAGCAACTTCTCGCCCCAAAGTCTTCACTTGAAGCTTCCACCAAGACGAAGCTGCTTCTTGGAACATGCAGGTCGCGTAAAGGACCTTCTGGTTCTCACTACATCTGCTAATGGAGAGAACTGTCTCCATCTTGTCAATCCAGTTGTAGAGCCCAATGGCCCCTTCGGTACCCCTGAATGGCCAAGGCCTACAGGCCATAAATGTCTTATAGTAGCACCCTTTGTCCAAGGCTCCTGATTCGGGTTCTGGGGTCTCGTTCTGACGACCCTGACTAGATTCGGCCTTGCTGGCCTCATGTGTCGCGATCGCCTGCGCGATTATTTCCGCGAGTTCCTCGGGTGTCATGGTAATTCCCTTGGCTCTGGTTGGAGGCATTCTTGTTCTTAAAAAAAAGAGAAAATATAACAAACTTAGCGCATGTACCATGAGCACATAGTGTTTTTATCCTTAATGTTCACTAGACATTGTGTGACCCGTGTTCCTAAGTGTGTGTGGTTTTTCTTTTGAAAATATTTTCCTTGAAAAATACTTCATGCGATTCCCCGACGGTTATAGTCTAGGTTAAAACTTCTTTTCCTAGTTCGCTATAACAAGTGCTCTGATACCAATCTGTCACACCCGGCCCTGAACGGCGGAAACAGCCGGGCGCGCGCGAGTGGGGATTGATAATTAAGCACGGGCCATTGCAAACATTCAAAGTAAGATTTTCATTGCGCATGAAATGTTTAATACAAATACATTACATTGTTTAAAGATTACATAAAAACATCCAAGTATAAAAACTGTTGAAGATTTCCACGCCATATCCCCTTTGCGTGGCGGGAACAACCGCGCGCATCGAAGGGATAGAACTAAAATCTTCCAAAAAGCTAGTTTTAGATGTTCAGCGTGAGGTGCTCTAGGTGTGACTCCATGCGCTACCTAGTTATCTCCTGAAAGACACGTAAAACATTTGAATCAGTATAAACTGAGTGAGTTCACAAGTTTTAGTAACTTGATAAATCGTATTGCATCATAGTCTTGATAAAAATCATTCTAAAACATAATTCTGATAGCATCATTGAAACACATGCTTAGTAAAACATAGTTCTGATAATGTTTCCTTTGATAAATCCGTCCCGCGGGTTACGCGCGAACATTTCTGAGAACCGTGCTCGTCTGTGTAAGTGGCGCTGCCACTACGAGCGAATAATACCGTCCCGCGGGTTACGCGCGGACGTTGTGCCGGAAAACAAGGCGCTCGTCTGCGTAAGAGGAGCGACCTCTACGAGCGGGCTCAATCCCATAGTACTGCCCCGTGACATGCTAGGCACTCGTCTGTGTAAGAGGTGCGACCCCTACGAGTGGGCGGATCAAACCAGCAGTCCCTACCCTTAGAGTTCCAATGGTAAAGTGATCACTTACTCGAATCTGGTGCACTAACATCGAAAACCATAGATAACCGCTTGCATTGCTCATCATAAAACATAATTTAAACACATAATCGCTTGCATAGCTTTGTAAGTATACCATGATAAAACATTATTTCAGTACGTGTCCCTTGCCCCGAAAACAGTTTAAAAATAGTGAAAACAGTGAAAATAGGGGCTGTGAGACTCACCTGTGGTTCTTGTTAAGGGATTAATCGAGATTCGGGTTTTCTTGGTGTTGGCCTCGGAATTGAAGGTCTAGAATACGATTAAATAACAAGTATATATATTAAGATCAAGAAATAGGAGAATATAAGGGTTGGAAAGTAGATCTCAGGGTTATAATCTCGGCTTACCTAGTAACAGGAACGGAATTAAAAATCAAACGGATGCTTGGACGATGATTAGTGCAATTTGCAGTTTTAAGAGAGAAGTTTGAAGTGTGTTTGGGTGATAATTTGGGTTACATACTTATAGGCAAGATTTAGGGAACACAATCCCTTGCTTTAGGGGGTTGTAATCTTTTCATATATAGGTGTAATGATGATAAAGTATGGAAATTATTATTATTTATTTAAAAGTGGAGGGGTGGATAAAAGATTCTGATTTGATTTGGACAGGACATGCAGGTCTGTGGTTGGTGAGAGTAGGGTGGCTGACAGTTGACTTTTCATGTTACAGTATGCTTTTTCAGGTGCTTTTGTCAGTGTATAGTTAAAAAGTAGAAATCTCTGAAACACGCAACTGTTTCCTTTTTGGGCGGGAATAATCCCCTTATATCTGGAGATTAGGCTAAGTGTTCTGCGCGTATAGCTTTGTGCGCATAGCTTTCTGCGTGAAGGACATTTCTTTGCTGCGGGTAGGTACGTAACCTTCTCGCAGTCAGGGACATTGAGTTTCATTTGTAGATTCTCCAGGTGGTCTTGGTATTTCAACATAGTGATCAGTTATGTTGAAGTCAATTCCATCTTGGAGCTTCAGACAAACTAACTCTCAATGTTCCCGCCATGCGGGGAGGTTAGTTCTCCTTCCGCACGTGCATAAACGATTTAGGATGCACCCGCCTTAGCATCATGCGGGACGGTCAACCCATCAGACAACATAAAGTTAAGTTACATGAAAACATAAAACCAAAACATTCGCGCATGGCGCACATAACATATGCCCATGCTGGTTCTTACATCGCGCGCTCGCGCAGGGCGTACATAACAATTGCCCGCGCTGGTTCTAACATAGCGCGCTCGCGCAGGGCGCACATAACGATTGCCCGCGCTGGTTCTAACATAGCGCGCTCGCGCAGGGCGCACATAACGTGCCCGCGCTGATTCTAATTTAGCGCGCATAATATTCACAATCACCTAATTATTAAGTTGATTACTTAGTTTATGGTTGGGAGATTACCGGGTGTCACAATCACGGCTCATCCTCTGCTGGTACTAGTAGTGGTGGTAGTGACAGCAATGATCGACAGATAGTTGTTTTTAAGATATGACTAATGTCAAGCCTATCGAGTCGATCAAAGCCAACACAATATTATTTATATATTATGATAATGGTGTGGTGATGAGTACGGCCAATGCAGATGAGATCAAGGGGGGTGAATTTGTTGATCATGCCCTGTCTCATGACCAGATATCTTTATTATTGGGGTTGAACGATGATAAGCTGGATGCGTTGGAGGCTGAAGAAGATGTGGAGGTAGTTAATGACGAGGACGTCCTTCTTGATACGAGTATCCCACACGAGAAATATGTAATTTATTTATGAGGACGAGGATATCAAGATCGAAGATGTGATGGCAGAGGAGTACCCTGATCTTTATACACAGTCAAATGTTCATCAGGGCGTTCCATCATTCACAAAAGAACATGTTAAATCTGCCGAAGATCATCTTGAGAAGACAACAAAGAAGAAAGAGAAAGTGTTGGAAAAGGGGTCAAGCTCGTTGGATCATGATGATGAGGGCTGTTTGGGAATCACAACAAATCCCTGACTTCGAAGATCATTGAAGCCTATTGATATGTTGCAAGAACACTAGTTGGTTGTTAGTGCACGTGCCAAAGCAAATCAGAAGACTACATTCAAAATCGTGAAAACTGTCAAAAGTGACATCGTTTGTTGGTTATACGATTAGAAGTTAAGGGTTTGTATTATTAAGTGAGAGAACGACGTTCAGTACTTTCAATATATTACATATGTTCTCTCACTACCGAGGTGGGACGTGCAGACACTCGCCAACTGACCTTTATTAATTGTGGTGAAAATCAATTAGTAGGATGGTTTCATCAATATCTGCTCTTTGAGGTCAACCACGAGTTTAAATTCTTTAAGCCGCATGTGCTAACCAGGAAATACATCAATGATATTGATCCTCGTACTGGTTGGAGGAAGCTTGTTCTTAAAGTAATACTGCCAAAGACTTTGAAGCGAGTACTAGTGAAGACCTTTCCGCATGATCTTCATCTGTCATTTAATCGGTGGTACTACGAAAACAAAATAGGCGAGTCGGTCATCGTGTTGGGCAAAGGGCAGAAGACTAACTTTATACGAGTCATAGACCCAATGTGGCTCGTTAATTTATAAGAGACCGACAACGACGTTTTGTTCGAGAACAAGATTGTGTTTGGAAGACGTGAAGACTATGATCGAGCTATGCAACTTCAACGTGTTTTTCGTGTATGGAATGCATTCGGAATCATAGTTGTCGTGACTGGAAGACTAAGAGATTTAAATAAAGTAAAGACAAAGACCACGAGACGAAGTGGTGTTTGTTAGTGCATAATTTTGGTCATCTCGGGTCTTTGTAATCGTTTGTAATTTATTATTATTTTAATGTAAGGGCAATTTAGTAATTTATAAGCCCCATTTGTTAATGTTAAGGCTCATTCATTAAGGATGTTTAACGAATGAGACGATTTTTATTTATCAATGTCCATTCGTTATGGATGTTTAAGGAATGGACCTTAATCGTTATTTGATACGTATCCAATCGTCATGGAATGTTGACGAATGGGGTATAGAGAATGAGTCATTCGCTATATCATTTTGTTAATTATGTAATGAATATGAATGGAGATATTTGTTACGGAATGTGTAACAAATGACATTCATCTTCAATAAATAGGCGGATCAGCCTGCATATTAATATTAGTGTTTTTATATTATTCTCTCATTTCCGTTACTCTGTCCAACTGATTACTCAACACTTCGTTAAACTAATTATACAAATACATATATCATATAACTAGATTCGGTGATCAATTGATATGAATTAAACAATTGATTGAAGCTCTAAGGCATTTTCAGTTATTCACATCAGCCTAAGCCTCCCTTTCCTCATCATAATCCTCATCACTACTAACGTATAATTCACCCAGTAGTTTCAAAGCATAATTTTCATCAACACTTCCACCAGCAACATGTACATTCTCCCCCTGTTTTGGTGAATCTATAGTCTTCTCAACCTTAGCCACCAGGGTTTGAATCTTTAAATGAGCATGTTCTAGTTGTGATTCCAAGTCCTTGTTTTTCTTTTTCAGATCATTATTCTCAGTGTTGACATCACAATTCTCCACAATATGATCAAAATTTCTTTTCAACAAGTAATGAGAAGAAACTAGAGAAATTAGATTAGATTTAGAAGAGTCAGAGGATTTGGTTTGTATAGTTTGATGGGGTGGGCTTTGGATAAGATATTCACTTGTTCTGGGTAAAGGATTGGTTGTTTGGACTAAAGATGTTTGGTTTGGATAAGTAGGGATAAAGATGTTTCACGTTGTTCAAAGTTTTATGAAGTGTGTTGGTGATTGGTATGGTGTGTTGGGTTGGTTTATGAGATGGTATGGGATTAGTTCTGGACTATAGGGTTCTGGATCTGTTTGGGTTATAGTTTCGGTTTGGGTTTTGGTTGTGGGGAAGATGGTGGTGATGGAATAAAAGGTTCAAAGGTCTAGAAAGGTGAGGTGGTGAAGGAATATAAGGTTCATGGCTTTGGTATTGTGGTGGTGATTCAGTTGGTGGTGAAACATGTGTAGAAACAACTGCATCATGCACAATCCCCCCCCCCCCAACTTGTTCAATATTATAATTCACAACTATTCTTTCATCCACATTCTCTCCTCCAACAACATTTTCACGTCCATCTACTTCATCTCCTCCATCACCATCATCGTCATCTCATCTTCATCAACCTCTTCTTCGTCACTGCTCACCATAGGTGACGCATGAACCTCCATTATCTCCATATAATTATCAACCAAACACGGAAGGATATCAAAATCCACTTTTGAGTTAAATTACCTTTTTGGACCCAATCGATTGGTTCTCCAGAACACATTGGGGGTCCTATAACACATGTGTTGTACCAGCTGTTGGGAGGTTAGGATGTAAAATGTTGAATATAATCTGTAAAAATCGAGGATTTGTTAAAAATCTATCATTCTCCTGCTTCCGAACATTAGTGACGAATCCCTCAAATATTATCTGGGAGAAGTTAAATGGCCGGTCATAAACTACAGCCATAGTTGATGTAGATATTTCCTTACTCATTAGGGTCCATGTACCCCTTCTTGGTGTTAAATTCTGGATGATATGATGAATAAGGAATCTGTAAAGCACATGAAACATTCCCTTTTGGAATTGTCCTTCATTAATATTTCCATAATAGCCCATGGTCTCCTAAAAAATTCTTAACAATCTTTGTGTTGAATAATACAGTTGAACTTCATGATTGTCTTGTAGTTGTAGGCTCGCACAAATCAGGTTTTCAGTTATCTCCACCTCCCGGCCCAGCACAGTGGCCTCTATCCTCCGACCATTCACATCATCTTCCAATTGAGCTAAATTCCTGAAATCAAGGTGATGATTTGTATAAGTTATAGGGATCTCAGTCAATGCAAACCGAAGATTGGAGCGTAGAAACCATCATATCATAAGCTCAAGTGTTAGATTCTCCTCAATTATTTGGAGAAAAGTGCACATGTTGTGCTTGGGCTCAAATGGATACACCATTTTCTGCACGGACACAAACTAAAATACACATTCAAAGTAATAATTATTCACTTATGAACATCAATTGAACATGCAAGTAGATATAATTGAAGAAGAAAGTATAGAAGGATAGTCTTTATGAACTTGTTCTTCGACAGTAATATAACCAACACATAAAACAAAGAAGTCAGTAAAAACAAAAATTGAAACCCTAAACTCATATAATGAGCGTCGAAAATCATTCAATTAAAGCTTACCAAGTCGGAATTAAGTGGATGATAAAAATTTGGGTAGTATTGTTGAGAAACAATTGAGTGAATTAGGTCGCGAGCAAGCATTTGATAGAAGAGAGAGAGGGAAAAGAGGAATTAAAATTTTTCTAAGTCCCTCTTTTATAGTGTACGCTTTTGCATTTAAAGTGGGGTTTAAATGATTTTTGTCATTTAGCACATGAATAATGCCAAAAACTCAGATTTCAAATATTCAAGCACAAAGCTTGCTCGATAAAGTATTTTATCCTAGCTTGCTCGTTCCCAAAGTTTGCTTGTGTTTTAAAGTTATTAGAAATAAACTAAGTAAATAAAATGAATGAAGGTTACTCGAATATACAAGATTGCTCGAGAAATTAATCACAAGCTATGTAATCAAGTATATTTGATCAAAATAGGCAACATTGCTCGAGATTAATAAAGATCTCAAAATAGTAACTTAGAGATATTCCTTCATGTCAAACCTTAGTCGATTACCTTACCAGCACAAAGTTTACTTGATTCTACTTAGACAAACAAAGAGATAACATTGTTCAGAGATATACTAGAGTATTTCAAGTATACTCGAAGAACAAAGTTTACTCGAAATTACTTCAAAAATACATAAAGTATGCTTGAGAAGACTTATAATGTTAAAGATTAACATAAAAGTGTGCTCAAAGCATAAAGTGTACTCGAGAAACAAAGTTTGCTCGAAACACTTGAAATTTGCAAGTATGCTTGAAGAACATTTGAAATATTAATTTTAATAAACAAGTGTGCTTGAAGCTTGAAGTTTGCTCGATAAACAAGGTTTACTCGAAAACACTTGCAATTTCAAAAATAAAGTATTCTGACATATTCAACACTTAAGTAAATCAATATTTTAACAATTATTCTTGAAAATATACCATGTTTACTCGATAGAGCTAAACAGCAAGTAGTCAAGTTTACTCGAAAAATACTCATTTTAATCAATTCAGTCAGAAGTCATAAAGCATGCTTGAAATAGAAAATTTTCAATTAAACACACAAGTTTACTCGAAATATTTAAAGCATAGTTAGAAACATTCATATCAAACATTAATCAAGTATACTCGAATAAAACATTAAAGTTTACTCGAAAGTTCATAAACATTAAAGTTTACTCGAAAGTACATATTCAAACATATTTAGAGTGAAAATGCAACACTTTTTGACTTAAACCTTTTTTCAACCAGCTTTTTTTTTCTCAATTTGGTTCAAAATTTAAGAGCAAATGGTGCATTTTTAGATCAAATTTCAGTTTAATCATGTCAAATCCTTTTCTCATTTATGAAAAGATCTCAACATCGGATCATATTGATTAAGTCACCTTTCGATACTTCATTCTAAGCATTATTGTGACACATTAGGCAGGCTAACAGAAGGTAATTACTTAGCATGAATTTCATTGCATTGGTGATATGCTTAAGATTTAGTTAATTGCATAACGCACAAATGGATAACACTTATTGCACTATGATGTTCCATATCTCTTCTCAAGACTGATTTGGCTTTCTCCAAATGACCCCAAATTGACTTCAACCCCCTGATATTTGGTCAAAATATTTTAATAACTGAACATTTTTAAATTTCTTAAGATTTGACATTTCAAAAACTTTTCATACTTTGAGGTTGAATGTTGGACTTATGTGCCTCGCAATACGGACTTACATGCCTTACATTCAAGGTGTTTAGGACTTACATTGATGCTCAAACCCTCATGTTTGTAAACTGTATCAACTTTTGGTTGATGATTAATCTTTTTTGCACAAATTTGTTCTTTGTCATATTTATAAAAGTATTCATTTTGAGTAACAAATACCAACAAGCTTGTGTATGACTGGGTAGCTACTTTTCTACCTATCGTTTATATAGATTTATCTTGAAACATTCATATTTCAACAATGTATCTCCACATTAAGTTAGCATTTTTCAATATGTTTATATCACCTCAGTTTTTACACATCATGGAAAGCTACCATACATATAAATGACTGCACTAATAGCCTTTTTAGCCTATTAAATCATATGATTTTAATAAGTAAACAATCTACTATCATTTCTCATAAGGTTGGATCAATTTTCATTAAAAACCCTTTTAAACTTCTTTAAAGCTTGAACTGAATGGTCTTATCATATATCAACACCATTAACTTTCTCATTTGTCAAAAATATTTTACTTTGAAAACTTCTTTGAAAAAGTTCATTTTAGCACAAAATTTTTATGATCAAAGCAAAGTTTTGACACAAGCAAATAGTAATACAATCAAACATAATCAACAATGACAGTAATGCTTGAACATAATCAAACTATCATGAAGTTCTAATCAAGATAAATCATTCACAGCCTAACTTGTCCTAAGCACATATCATTTCAAACTATCAAATCATGATAAAATTGTTAGATAAGCATGCAGATAAACATTTCAAAGCAGTTGTAATCACACTCATCAAACTATCATGATCAAACACAGAAACATACCTAAGCATCATAGATAACTAAGTCAGACATGTTCAAATAAGCACATATCAAGCATATGAAATCACATATTCAGACACAAATCACAAATAACTAACTCAAGACCTTTTAACAGATAGTCAGTTAGCACATTGAGCATATATCATTAATCAGACTTCATCAGAGTTGGTCATGCCTGGAGCTTTTAATAGAAAGTTGAATCTTGTTTTATATAGTGGCTTGGTGAACAAATCAGCCAAGTTGTCACTAGTGTAACTCTTTTCATTTCTATTATTCCTTTCTCAATGCAATCTCTGATGAAATGGTGTATGATGTAAATATGCTTGGTCTTTGAGTGTTGAACATGATCCTTAACAACAGTATTATTAATGGAAATAGGAGTGTTCAAGTAATTCAGACCATAGTTAAGCAGTTGATTCTGAATCCAGATGACTTAAGCACAGCATGCAGATGCAGCAATGTATTAAGCTTCAGCAGTTGATATTGAAATAGTTTTTTATTCTTGCATTGCCATGATACCAGCCTGTCTCCCAAGAATTAACAACCACCTGATGTAGGCTTCCTGCTCATATGGCATCCATAATAGTCACTATCTTTGTAGGTAAGTAGATCAAAAGCATTGTTCTTCGGATACCAAATACCCAAGTCATGCTTTCCTTTAAGATATCTAAGGATTCTCTTGACAACAATCATATGAGATACTTTAGGATTTGCTTGGAACCTTGCACATACACACACAACAAACATAATGCATGGTCTTGAAGCAGTTAGATACATCAATGATCCAATCTTAGCTCTATATTCATGTTAATCCACATGCTCCTCCTTTTCATCAGCTACCATCTTCTCTTGTGTGTCCATTGGAGTAGAAGCAGTCTTTAAGTCTTGGCATTTGAACTTGTTCAAGATGTCATGTACATACTTGGATTGACAAATAATGTGACATTCATGGCAAAACGAGGTACACTATATTCTTTACGTAACAAGTAAACGACAAATCGGTTAATTCGTAGTGCTTAAACGAGTAACCGACCGTTACTAATTATGACCCGTATACATACTGAGGGGTCATATACGAGTTATATATATGTTATAGAGGCTAACATATTGATATTTAGGCCTCGGTACGTTTAAAACTCCTTGAACGAAAAAGGTTTCGTTTATTGATACGCTATAAGCTTAAACGCAATCGTTAATATCAAAACAAGCATTGTAGCATCCGTTAAGCCGAAAAAGATTTATAAAACACTTATATGACATGTTCTAAGCAATCCGTGAAAATATTTTGGAATTTTACAACGAGTCAGTACGTTTTTCTTATTTTACAAAAATAAGCTGAAAAACACTCGTTTTTGCGTTATTTCTCACACCCGAATTAATTTTCTTGCGAAAAACCGAACCCGAACTAAACTTAAAGTGGGCTTTTCATGTTTGGGCTTGTATAATTAGCTTAATGGGCCAAAACAGCCCATTATGGGCCTATACACAATGCCGATCGGAACTTTTTCCCACCAAACATCACATTACTTTTTTTATATATACCAAACTTACACCTCAAGACTTTGTTATACATTTTAACTCATAAATTTTGAAGTCCAAGCAGCTTAAAGCCCTGTTCTATCAGCTCCTCTTCAAAACCTAAGGTAAGGTTCAATTTTAACAAGTTTTAGCAAAGTTTGATCCATATGATTATCATATAAACATGTTTTGATTAGTGTTAAACATGTTTAACCATCCAAAAACCCTAAAAATCAACTAAAATTATGTTTTGATGTTAAACATGTTTACAAACCAGAAACATATACTTTTTTGGTCAAAAACACGGATTAGAACATGAATACAACGTTTTTACGGTTAGAAAGTTCGGTTTGAACCCAAAACCGAAACCCTAATTATCAAGGCTGTTACATGGATGATTTATGCTTGGTTTGATGTTATATGATATGTAGATATACTGAGTTTGCAACCCGAGACCCGGAAAGTCGTTTAAGCTAGCAAAATTCATCGAAAACCGACAAGGTAAACCCGTAATACTCGTTTAGGGGCTGTTTAGTATTAGGTTGTGACGTGCTTGTTGTTAGCTTGTGAAAATTTGTAAGGACATTAGGGATCATATAAATGAGTCCCTGTTCAAATTTGGTAATTTTTCGATAAACGGAGAATATTTGGCGAATTTATTCCCGTTTATGGGCGTTTATTTGGGAAAAATAGCAAAACACATTGAAAAATTATGAAACTTGGTTTTGGAGTTTTATATGGGATGGTAAGATCACTGGTAAAGTTTGGGAATCATTGGAATTGTCTAAGTATGGTTTGTGCAGCCATGGTTGAACCGAGTTTTAACAGCCGAAAAACGCACAAAAAGGCATTTGGTCAAAAGATTTAGGTTCTGGAAATTTTGCAGGGGCTATGTAGTCACATTGAGACCATTGGTAAAAATTATGGGATTTTTCGGAGGTCGTTTGATATAAACGGGCAATTTATTACATGATTATAACCTATTAAATGAATTTTTATAAATAAATAAATAATCACAAAATTTCTGGAAATATTTTTATAAAATTCTCCATGTCTTAATGTATTTTTAAAAAAATTTACATAATTTATATGTAATTACATATTTAGTTATGATTTATTAAAGATTTAAATTATAATTGTTTTAACGAAACCGGCAGTTTTGTGTTTAACGGACTGACTGGTATGTCAAAATGTCAAAAGTGGTCAAATATCATATTTTTGAATGATATTGATAAAAACGAACTTTTTACGAGAATTCCGGACAATTCGGGTGGATTGTACGCGTTTTGTATAATCAAACCCGTGTGAAAACGGAAACGAACCCTGCGGTCAAACCAGACACCGAAACCTTAAAATTCTTTTATAAATCAAATCATTTTATCAATCAATATATTTACTTAAGTTTTATATGATCTTACCTAATCCCGAAACGTATAAACGATCAACTGAGCTAGGCTCGGAAAACGGTGAAACTGAGCCAAATCCAGTTCTAAACATTTCATAGTATACAACGTCACAATCTAAGACTATGGTCATGTTCTAGGCCTAACAGCTATACCCAGATTATCTATACAGCCCGACTTAGCTTGAACATTGTACTAGTATTAACGATACGATACCGTTTATAGGAATCAGGCTATAAACGAGACATCTGACTATCTGACACGTAATTTCTGTGCGAACTACAATAAGGTGAGTTTCACGACCCCCACTTTCTAAACTGTTTTACGAACTTTTGGGGTGAAAAGCATGTTTACATATACTGATATACTTGAAAACGTGTGATGATATGGATTATCTAAGTACTAACACTTGACAAGTCCCCACAAACACAAGTGATTAACTTCGTGCCGGTGGCGTGTGGATAGTACTATCGGTTTGACAAACCCAACTGTGACAGAGCCGGTGGGGTAAGCCGGAACATATGTAAAACCAGTTGCACATTGTCATTATATTTACATACTGCTATGTGGTGTTAGACATAGTACATACATGGGGCAAATTGGCTGTTAAATGCCAACGGGAGTGCATGGGCAGTGGAGGCCATGTGTTTTAGCTCGTTTCGGTTTCACTTGTGGCTTAGTATAATACATCATACACAGACATTTATACATACACACTGCAAACTTTACGAACTCGTGTACTGATTTCGTTGATACTCGTGAAACTTGAAACTCACCAACTAGACGTAGTTGACCCGTTTTAACATGCTTTTCAGGTAAAGCAAAAGTGGAATGATTTGCTTACATGCTTGGTGTTAGGAAGAAAGTTGAATAGCTGTGAATAGACGCTGATATAATACTGTATAAGAAGCTCGTAAACCGGTTATGTGTTTTTCACCTAGTTTGTAAACATAGTACCTACCAATATAATATGATGTAATTTAGTGGTTGAATTTTCTTTATAAACAATGTGGTTG